>NC_079873.1:57780396-58083426 GCF_023065955.2 Ursus arctos
TGGCCTGGAGTGGCGGCAGCCATCCCATGATACTGGCTATTAAGTTTCTGCAGCTGCATACTGGCCAGCAGATGAGGGGCGGGGTGCAGGTTGAAGGGTGGGGATTTAGCGGGAGGGGTGGCAGTAGGAGAGCCTATTGGAGATGGAGATCCCGAGGAACTAGTGGGAGCCCCACTGGCCTTGGTTCCGTTCGAGGCTACCCCGGGGTAGTGCAGAATGGCCACTGCTTTGCGATCTTTCACACCCAGGTTAGAGTAGGCCAGCGAGCTCATCTCTGGGTTGGCATCCTACAAGACAGAGAAAAGCACAGCTTGGTACCCCCGTTCCTGGTTTGTCCGGCACCGTTCTTTGGGCTCGGGAAGCTCCTACGTGCCCTTCCTCCGGGGCTGCTGGTAGGGATAGAGCAAGAAGGCCCCATGGCAAGTTAGGCTCCCAGCTCGAGTGCCCTTTTGAGACCACCACGGTCCTGAGCACTGAGCTCAGACCCAAGTCCTCGGGCCTGGGCGCCCACCATCCTAAATGGGTCCGTGGCTTTCATCTCTCTCCCCCTGACCCTTCCTTCACTTCACGGTTCTGAAAAGGGCACCTCATTGGCTGTCTTCTCAGCCTCACAGCAATCTCTTCAAAGGAGTGGCCTGGTGCCGCTTCTGCTTCTCTGTTCCCTTCTCTGCCATCTTTCAACACCTCGGTGGGTTCGAGTTGACCACATTGAGGCAGAAGCTATTCTCATTCTCCTCACAGAAAGCCCTGCTGTCTCCTCTCTGCTAAAGGACACTAGATACCGTGCGTGGGAGGGCCCATCACAAGGCCCAGAGCAGGTCGTCTTTCCGTGCCTCAGTGTCTCCATCCGCAAGATGGCGGAAGTTACCTCCTTCACAGGTGAGGTGCCACCCTTGACATCAAGTGCAGGCCTCGACATAGTTGGCATTTCAGACTCTTGGCAGAAGTTGGATAAATTGGTGGGAGATGATGCTGTCAGCTGGAGCTTTTGTGCTGTATGTGAGGGGAAAGAAGGAATAAGGACAAAGGCTTTACGGACCGGGACAGCACTAGCAAAGCCCTAAGCAGGGCAACTCCACACAGCTACAAGGCAAGGATGGTAACACGGTTAGACCCAAGACCAGAAACCACCTGAGCAGAGGCAGGAGATCAAGCTAGAACATTTGCCTGAGGCAGGAAAGGTGCTTGATTTAGCCAGGTGCTGCCCCTGGCAGCAAGCTGCCCACATCACCAAGAGGGGACACACGTGACTGTTCCCTCATGCGAGTGACTTCAGAGCCTCCGGTGTGTGCGTGAGGCGCACTGTTTCTGATTCTGAGGGCAGGGATGTTCCTGCAAGTAGCACACTTTCTCAATGGGCCGCTGGCACCCAGGCTGGGGACCTGGGACCCCCACTGGGACTGGAAGAAAGTGGGAAGGACTGAGGGCAAGGAAGACCTGGAAAGCTGGATGCTTCAGCCTGGGGAAGGAATGAGCCCCCAAAGCTAACGTCATAGGCCTCCAGAACCCTGCTTCCCGCATGGGTGTGAGAGAAGCCCGGCCCATCAGGGTGGTCTCGGGGCACGAAGGCAGCCAGAGAACAGCTAGGAATGTCTCAATTGCCTCCATGCCTCCCAGACAACCTGGGCAGCACCGGACTGTCCCAGGATATCTGCTCTGAGCCCAGACACACCCATCTGTAGCGACAGGTGGGAACGAGTCTTCCTGGAGGGAAACCGAGGCACAGAGAATCAATGGCTTTCCCATCAGGTAGCTGTGGTTCTGGGAGCAGGATCTAGCACTCCTATATCCACACGCCTCACCTGACCGCTGGCCAAGTCATCATACCAGGAATGATTCAACCGGCTCCTAAAGAAATGATTCCCTAGCTCAAGTGCCAAAGGATAAGGGGAGGAGGGGAAAAAGAATGCCCCCAAACCAGAAAACTAAAAATCTCCGAAAAATCTCAAGTTATTTTCCTGGAAGCTTTTTTTTTTTCTTTAAGCGCCCTATATTCTAGCCTTCATGATGAGTTAGAGACGTACATTTTCATATTTATAAATACCTCTTAGCCCAAAGATTCTTCAGGACCTTAAAAAGGATCTCTAATCCGTCCAGCAAGGTTTGAATTCTCCACACCTCCCTCTTCCCAGTGGCCATTAGAAATCTGTTCAGACACTTCTAGAAAGTGACCGCTCACTACCTCTCTTTCTCATCGCCATTTATACGGGAGGGAGACAAGAAAAACAGAGAAAGGAAGAAGGGGGCGGGGAGAAAACACGAGAAAATCAGTTTCTGGGTTTGCCACTGCTGCTTGATTGGAAAGCCCTGTTTCTTCTCTGAGGCAACCGGAGACTATTTCAAGCCAGTGATCACAAGACAAGGAGTCTAATCCATGTCATCTTCAAGAGCTCAGCACCTTGGTATCAAGCAATTTCGTGTCCAAAGAAAAATGTCGGGGGCGGGGGGGCTGACCATCTTTTCCCGTTCCTATCCAGCCTCCCTTCCTTCTGCCGCTAGGTACCCGAATGTACAAAAGAAAAAACAACAGCAGGAACAACAATAACAAAAAGAAACAGAGGAGAGAAAAAAAAAAAAAAGTAGAAAAAAAAAAAGAACGAGAAAAAAAGTATCTCTGTTCTGATATCAGTTCCTGGGGAAGACGATTTTACCATGTCTCCCTCTTCAGGCAGGGAGCTCCCCTAGGCGGGTCCCCGTTTCCATTCGGAACTGTGGCCTCCCATCACCGCCACCACCCCACCAGACCCCCGGCCTGGGTCTGGGCTCTGTGGGCGCTCAGTAAGTGTTATTGAATCCGTCCGAAGAGGCAATAGCATTTCGATCGGAACCCCTGCCCCTGCTTCCCCGAGTTTCGGTCCCCACTCTGCCACCCAGCCCACCCGAAGGCAAAACTTGGCAGCGCGGAAACGTCCCAGCCCGCTATCCAAGCTGCGAGCTGACCACTGCGCAACCGCTGCGAGAGGCGGCTGCACAACCCAGAGCAACAAGTGCCTCCGCGCCCGCCGGCGCCTCGCGGGCCCCGGCCACCAGTTCCCGGCTCCGCCGCCCTCCCTTCTCTACGGGTCTTCCCAAGGGCCGGCAGCCCCCTCCCGCCCAGATGGGGGTGGGGAGGGGAGAGGAAGAAAAGAGAAGGGAAAGGCAGGTAGGGGGGCCGCGTCTTTGACCTGTTGGGGGACCAAAAGTTAAAATGGCACCAACCGGATGGCTCCATCTCGATTGCTATTTTCTCACTCAGAAGGAGAAATTTAAAAATCCAAACAGTACTGCGGCTTGGCTTGGACGCGCTCTAACCAGACCAGTCAGTTTCGCCACCTGAAAACTAAAGGCCCGTTGTTTGCGGACAGCTCGGCTGCCCTCCTCGCCGCATCCCAGGTGGATCTGCGGGAGTTGGGGGCGGCCGGGAGCATCCCTGCACGGTGGGCGCGAGCACCCAGGCCACCGGGGCCCGGAGCGTCCGCTCCCGCAAGTGCTGTATCAGGAACCGATCGTAGAGACTGGATGGGCAGGCGGGGAGGGGTGCGGGGTCTCGGCCTCGGCCGCGACTTTGGGGCCCCGTGGTCTTTCCGCGCGCGGGGGCGCACTCAGCGCCGGCGGCGGCCACTCCCGCGCCTCACCAACACTTACTGAGCGCCCGCTGAGCTACCCGTCGCGGCCGCAGGCTGAGCCTACCCCCTAGTCAAGCCGCCCGTAGTCAGTGCTATAAGCCCGGTACGAGAAGAGTGAGAGAGGCTCGGAGAGGTTCGGTAACTTGCCCAAGGTCACAGCGCTAGAAAGTGGCGGAGCCGGGATTCGCAGCCAGGTCTCTCTGACTCCAAGTCCGGCGCTCAGCGAGGCAGGGACTGAGTGCGCGGCCCGGCCCCGCGGCCCTCGTTTATAGGGAGAGGGGTGTGTGCGTGGGTGTGCGTGGGTGTGTGGGCGTGCGTGTGGGGGAGA
Organism: Ursus arctos; assembly: GCF_023065955.2. NCBI lineage: Eukaryota > Metazoa > Chordata > Mammalia > Carnivora > Ursidae > Ursus > Ursus arctos. Next base: position 57,784,330 of record NC_079873.1, read on the forward strand.
GTAAAGGTCGGCTGGGTGGAAGAGGCAAGTTGCCCAAATTCACTAACTTCCATCCCGCAATTCCGCTGAACTCGGCCCCCAAAGCCCCTCTCGTCTCTAGTCCCCGAAGGAAACCTGAGCTCTGTGCAGCCCCGGAGCCGGAGCGTCCAGATGCGGTCCGGGCGATTAGGAAAGTCGGTGGAAGCCAAGCTGGAGAAAGCGCGGGCGCGGGGAGAAAAGGTGCTGCGGTCTCCCCGGGAGAAGCAGGCGCCCGGCCCGGCTGGCCGGCAGGCGGGCGCGCTGGAGAGCGAACTGGCTCGCTGGCGGGCGGGCGGCGGCCCCTCCGCCCCCAGCAGAACAGCTTTCAAACAGAAAACAAGTCCCCCCAGAGCCCCCCGGCCCGCCCGGCCGCCGCCCGCTCCCCACACCCGCTCGGCTGGAGTCCCTGGCCCCGCCGACCAGCCCAGCGCCCTGCCCGGCGGCCCGGCTTACCTCTGCGAAGCCGCCTGCCCTGGAGAGAGGGAAGCGCGGAGCCCGGTGAGCCGCGGGCGACGCGGTGGAGCCCCCAGCCCCTGGCACGCACGCCGCCACCGCCGCCGCGAGCCGGTCGCGCTCAGTGCCACCCGACCCCGGGGCGCCTGGGTAAAGCCCGCACCGCCGCGCCGCCGCCGCACCGCACCGTGCCGCGCCAAGCAGCCCCGGCCCGCGCCCGTGCCCGCCCGCCCGCCCGCCCGCCCGCAGCTTCGGCGCCTGACTCCGGGGCGGTGGCGGTGGCGGCCGCCGCGCTCCCTTCCCGGCGCCGGGGACCCGGTTCTCAAGCCCCCATTGCCGCCCGGAGAGCCCTGACGCACTCGCACACGGGAGCAGGCTGGACTCGGCTAGGAATCCCAGGAAGGACAGACCCTTTCCCCCTTTTTTTCCTCTCCCCCCAATTTCCACGTCTTTATAACCGGCTTAGGGCATTATTAGCACATGTCCTGGCTCGTGGGCGAGTTGATGGCAAAATCTGAACTGGATACTCACCGAGGGCCAGAGCGGGTGCTGTGCCTTCCTCAGCCCTCTTCCTCCTCGCCGGGAACGACCCCTCGCAGGCGGGCTGCGGGCGGGCAGCCGGGCGGAGCGAGCCTCCTCTCCGCAGCTCAGCGGTGCCCCTTCTGCAGCTGTGCCGCTGGGAACATTTTATAGCGGCGGCTGGCGTGTGTGGCCCTTTAAAGGCGCTCAAGCTGGTGCAGTCACCGCGGATCGTGTGAAAGCGAAGGGCCGGCTGGGGAACGGAGTCCGAGCGGCCCCGCGGGTCCGTCAGCGCCGGAGACCGTCCGCGGTTCCCGGGGTGGGGCTGGCGGGCCCAGGCCGTGGGCACTCTGAGCCTTGAGCCTCAGGCCGACGCCTGCGCTTCTAAAGCTGCGGGGGGCCCGTGCCCGGGACCTGGTCTCTCCCCACCGCCCTGCATGGACTTGCCCAATAAATTCCACTTAGCAATTTCGCTGAGGCGAGGGAGAGCTGTTAGTGTCTGTTTTCTGACCTAAATCTTGCGGGGTGGCCAGAGCGGGCTTCAGGGGGTTGGGGAGGGGTGGGGGAGAGAGCCAGAGGGGCTCAGGGAACGGCCCGAGGAGGGGGACGCACACGGGACGGGGCTGGTGTCGGCGGGACATGACTGGAGTTTTCTGCAGGGCTTTCTCGGAGCCTGTTTGCCCCCTTTGGGCCGCACCATGTTGTTGAAGGGCTGAGGCTGGGAGTCCCTTTCCCCCTTAAGGTCCCCGGATTCCGGGCAGAGCCTCATGGAGGGCCTATCCCGCAGCAGCAGCTTCCCTCGAAGGCCCGAGCAGGGGTTGGGTTCGAGGGATTCTCTTCTGTGGTCATCCCAGGCAGGAGGAGGCTGGCGGGATGCGACGCGGTGATCGGCTGCCCACCGGGACCGCGGGGCCAGGTGCAGCTCCGGAGGCACGCCAAAAAGCCAAGAACCGGCAGCCGGGTCCGAAGAGCTTGCCCCGGAGCTGGAGGGGGATTGCTTCTGCCTTCCCATGATACCAGGTTATGTTATTACGATTATATAACCATTCCCATCTAGCGGGAATAACATTTTGCATTTGGAGCATATATTTCTCAGGTTGGGATACTATCTTACAGATGTTTAAGGGAAAGAGGCCCACGTCCTCTCATTCATCTTAGTTCACGTTCCTTGTGGTCAACAAGCTCCCATCTCACCTCTTACAGGAAGGCCACCGGGATTATCCCTCATTCAAGCTCCTTTTTTTGGCCCCTTTCAGCAACTACTCATTTTACACTGTTTATAAAACAAGCTCTTTTAAAAAAAAAAAGTCCTGGTGTTAAGAAGAAAGAGGTGAGGCAATGTCATGAAGTCATTTTCACTATGTATGTGTTCTGTCTTCTTAATTGGATTTGAAGACCTAAAGGTCTTTTCTTTTTTTCTTCTTTCATTTTTTTTTCTTTCTTCCTTCCTTCCTCTCCTCCCCCACCCCCTTTTCCCTGAGCGCCCTGCATTTGCTCTTTGAACAAAGTTCTGTTTGTTGACGGACTAACCGGCTTACCGACATAAAGATGGGCAGCAAACGGAGGGGCGGATCAAGGCCCTTCCTTAACACCTGGAGGAAGCTCAGGGAGTGCTCTGGTCGCCAGCTACACCCCTTCCCCAGCCCCAAAAGCTGCCTTGCGGGGCTCCATTCCTTCCCCTCACATTGCCTCAACACAAACCTCAGTAACAACCCCCCGCCCTGAACCATTTCTCTCTTTGGCCAGAGATCGTGGGTCGTGCCCAGTTTGCCTCTGATAAAAGGCGGGATCTGTCGGAACCCTAAAACCCTACAGAGTTTGCCTGTGAAATACACCCTCAAGCCGTCTACGTGTTTGCCTGAGGTGAGCGACCCTTAGGCTTTCCAGTTGCGGATTTGGACCTCCAGCCTACCACCCTCCCCTTCCGCCCCCTCTCGGCAGCGGGTCTGGAAACAGCGGCAGCAGCGCCGCTGCAGGCTCCGGATCCGGGAGGTGTCGGATCCGCCCTCCATCTATTGGATGGCTCCCAGGCCAATTGTTAGAAAGAGGCATATGTTCATCTCGGCTTCTGGAGTGTCTCCGGAGCAGTTGCTCAACAGCCAGCCCCCTCCCCCATCCGGACCATTGAAGGGCAGAAAAAGGAGCGCCCTCCGCCACAGTTCTCTTTGCCCACTTGCCGGAGAGGGTCTCCCCACTGGTGACTTCCTGTCATCTCCTCTGTCCGCCTCCTGGGGAGCGGGAAAGAAAGGGGCTTCAAGCACTCAGTTGTGGAGCACAAAAGCCACCCCTTTCCTTTTGGGGGAGATGGGAGAGGAGGTTAGTTGCAGAGGCAGGGAGAGAGCAAAGGAGACATTTGCATCTATCTGCAAATTTGCCCCGATCACAGGCTTCCCAGTCTGCTCCAGCCCAGCTCAGAGCTCTCCGCTGAACTCTTATCTCCAACTTGGCAACTAGATCGCGAGCTCGGGAGGCAAGGAGAGGACAAGGATGGTTACCCAGCAAGAAGCTTCTGTGTGCCAGCCTTGGGCCTGGCATGTTCCCATCCATCATCTCATTTAATTCCCACGACAGCCCTGCGAGCTAGGGTTTACCAAAGGTGAAACAGAGTCCCAGAGTTCACACAGCCGGGAGGCTGGGTGTTTGAATCTGGGTCAGGCTGACTGCAGAGTCTTTACTCTCACCCTTACACCTCCCCGCCTGGGAGGATAAGGTGGCGGTCTAGACTGGTGGTCAAGAATACACGTTCAGGGGTCAGTCCACTTGGGTTGAAATTCCTACATTGCCGTTTCCTAGCTGTATGATCTCAGGCCAAGTGGCTTCGCTCTTTGGGCCTCGGTTTTCTGGTCTGATAATGGGGATAATAATGGTAGCGACTCTGTGGGTTTGTTGCAAGGAACCAGGGAAAAGCTTAGCTTGGTTGGTGCCTGCTGCGTAGTTAAAGGTCAACAAATGCTGTTATTGTGCCTTCTCATTCTTTTCCTTTTGCCTCTTAGCCCTGTCTCAGCTCATACACTTCAGGTTCAGTACTACTGACTGATTAACTTGAAAGCCACGCTGAGAAGGGATCAAGGAGGTCCATAAACTCAGGAAGGGTTGGGAGAGGAAAACGCAGATTTATTCTCAAAATCCCATCCTCCAGAACCAAGGGCTGTCTGAGCTATACGACAGGAGTAAATTAGGGACCAATAAAAGATGACCCCTTTTTCTTACAGGACAGCTGGTAAAAACACATAGAGTCGTCTCCAGAAACAGATACTCAGTACGTGTATAGAACATTTAAAAAGTACATCTTTGTTCGAGAATGTTTGGAGCAGAATTATTTATAACAGTGAAAAATAAAAAGCGATATAAATGTCCACAGTAAGGACATACCTGGGTACCTTGACACACACACACACACACACACACAATCCTGATTTCTAAAACTCTTTTATTCATGGGAAAATGTTCATAACAAAAAAAGAAAAAACATACTGGGTACAAAGTTGCATAAATATGATGCCAAGTTGCAACGAGCACAAAGAATAGAAAATTAAATGCTATGTTTCCAACCATGTACGAATATGGGTAATGAAGCAATGGTCAGGAAAACACCAAACCAACAACAGGGTCAGTAGGGTGGTAGGATTATGAGTGATTTTTTTCTCTTTTTTCCATGTTATGCAACATGATGATATTTTTCTTGTAATTAAATAGAAATTTATAGTTAATGAACTGCATAAATGGTATGCTCCCGCTTTTGTTAAAATTATATGTGCATTAAAAAATTGGAAGTAAATACACCAAAATGTTAACAGTGATTATAATTGAGTAATGGAATTATGGGTGATATTTTTCTTTTTCCTTTTTAAAAAATTTCTACAATACGATTATGTTATTTTCTTGCAATTAAAACAGATTCATGATTTTAAAAGTGCATAATCAGTATGATCCCACTTGTGTTAAAAGTATGTATGTTAGTTGAAATATATGGGAAGGAAATATATTAAAGTATTAACAGGTTTTATATTGGTGGTAAAGGATTATGGGTAATTTCCATCTTTTCTTGATTTTTCTGTAATATGATTTTATTACATTTATAATTTAAATGAAGTGACGCCTACAAATGGTATATACAGTAGGGTCCCACATTTGTAGATATATATATATATATATATATATAATAGTTAATGGACTACTCTAAAATGTTACCTCTGGGTGGTGCGGTTATGGGTGATTTTTGTTTTCTCCTTTGTATATGATTTCTTCCTTTTCCAAGTTCTCTACAGTCATCGTGTATTATTTTGTAATTGAGAAAAATGTAAAAAGCAGTTCGATACTGAATTCTTTATGGAAACAAAGGGCATGTCTGGGATTTCTCTTGGAATATTCCGGTGGGGATGGGGGTGAGGTGGGTGGGGATATAAATACAAGAAGATGATAATTGTTGAAGATGGTACATGGGCCTTCATTGCAATGTTTACTTGTGTATGTTTGAGAATGTTTACTTGTCAATGTTTCCATTTTATAGAAAAACTGAGATTCCAAGAGATGAGATCACTTGACCTAGGTCACACGACTGGGAAGTGAGAGTGGGCTTGACCTGGAGCCCCTTATTCCAAGCCCAGGGCTTGTCACCACATCCCAGTTGCTCCTTCTTTTTAATAATTAAAAATAATTAACATTTTGTTTGGTTCTAAATGTCATAATTGTTCCCTGCACAGAATTTGGAAATAACAGAAAAGCACCAGGAGGAAAACATAATAACCTAACCACATCACAGTTAACCCTTTGGTGTCTGGCCATGCAGACTTTATCTGTGTGGCCTCTTATTGCAGAGGTGAGGAGCGGGGCAAGCACGTTCTCTGTTAGCGTGGTGAGTCCCTCCTAATGGGCTAGTGAGTGAAGCTGGGGCCCTTCAAGTGGGGGGGGGCGTCAGGAGATGGTGGGTCCTAGCCACTCCCCTCCCATTCGTCTCTCAAGCCCCCTTCAGATTCTGCAGTCTGGACCACAGTTCCTTCCTAGATCCTTCCAGCCCCCACCCCCATCCGATCCCAAGGAGTAGAAGTCCATCTGGGGAAGTCTGGGTGGCCCTTCTCCCCTTACTCCATCTGGAGACCCTGTCCGGAAGCTCCCATGGGACACTGAGAGTCTGCAACCACATCGGGTGCAGTTGTGCCTCCATTTCCCCATCTGGAAGGTGCTAGTGAGAATAGCAGACTGGTCGGCCTCTGCCAGGGAGTGATGAGCTAACGTCTGTAGCGCTTTCCAGCCCCTCGGAGCAAGGTGCCGGGAGCCTCCCAGCTCTGTGAGCCTGCCTGCCTCTGCCAGCCTGAGTGAGTGCTTGGGCCTGGCTGCCCCTGGGAGGGAGTGGCCGCATTCCTCTGCCCCAGGCCAGCCGGCTTGGACAGGCACTAGCTTCTGCTCCTGTGTTACAAAAAAAAAAAAAAAAAAAAGAAGAAGAAGAAAAAAAAAAAAGGAGGTGGACTGAAAAGAAGAGGAGATGAAGAAGAGGGGAACAAGATTAGTAATGGGGAAAGGGCCTTGGGAAACAAAAACTGAGAAGAGCAGAGATAACAGGGCATCCTTGGGCCCTCCAATCAGCTTCGTAGACTGTAGCCTTGGTTTCCTGTGTACACAAGGGGGTGGGGGAAGTTTTGGAAAGGGCCAAGACTTGGGTCCAGTTGAATTGATTCCCTACTTGATTTCCTGTTATTTATACATAATGGGAAAACCGCAACTACACAAACAAGTCCGGCCACCCAGCCGCTCACATCCTTGGGGACTTTTCTTTGCAGCTCTGTGCCCACTCCAGCCTCTGGGGGATGTCATTCTGGTACGTAGCCCTTTGAGTACTCGACATCACGAGAACCCTAGGAAATCGACACTATCATCCCCACTTTATAGAGAACGGCATTGAGGCACAGAGAGGTGAAATAACAAGGTCGAGATCTCCAGCCAGCTCTGACTCACTCCTAAGGCCAAACTCTCCCCCGTGAGGCTACCTGCTCCACTGTCGTTCTGTGTCTCTGCTTTCCTCTCCTCTAGAACGGCCCCTCTCCCACTGCCGTTGCAGTAAAGGATCACTGTGTGTAGCCAGGAGGCGTGCACGGCTCACACCGAGGGAGAGACCCAGAGCCGGGGCCCAGGTAGGTGCTGTGGCGGGAATCTCCAGGGCCGAGGGGCAGGGCGGTAGAGGGCTGCAGCCTGGAACGCCGAGAAGACTCTGAGAAGGATTAGCCAGAGAAGAGCACCGGGTTCAAAGGCAGGGAGGGAGAGAGGGCGCTGGTGTAGGGAGGAGGAGAAGCAGCCAGGTCGGCCAGGCCCGAGCTATTCGGGTGTCAGCAGTGAAGCTAGAGGCCTTGGGAAGGTGTGAGGCTTTGTGGGGGAAAAGAAACTCTGCTTTAAGCATGTTTAGTTTAAGCTTGTTGGCAGAACATCCAAGTGGAAATAGTTCGCGCGCAGCCAGGAATATAGGACTGGAAAGAAAGTGTGAGGTTGTGTCAAAAAGAGCAATCGGCAGAAAGACTTTCAGCCAAACTCTGGGGAACTTTCCCTTGCCTCCCTGCACTGGCACAGAGAGGGGCTTTCTCTCCTCGAGGGCCCGGGACACTGGTTTTTCACCACAGTTCTCGCTTCCTCTCCCCTCCGCGGCCCCTCCGGCCCAGCACCGTCATGGACACATGCTTCAAATCCCTAAAGGGCAGTGTGAGGGGATCTCAGTCCATAAATTCCCCCACACCAGGGAGTGACAGGGGCCTCATCTCACTTTGCTAAATACATTTTGGCCAGGCCTGAAGCATGCCAGGCCTTCCCTAGTTTCACTTCAGCTTCTAGAACACAAGCCTTTGGGGGCTTGTTTGCTCTCCCTTTTCGGCCACCCGCCGCTTGGGCCAGTGGTATCCCTTAGCTTACTACATCCTTAAAAAGGTGAGGCCATTTTAGTCTGGCCCTACTCCCTGCACCATCAGGCTGAAACCGCTCCCCTCACCTGAGCAGCCCCTTGGCCCCCAATCTCATCTCCAGGGCGGGAGCATTTCCCCGTGCTCACCTCTCTTGGGCTCCCAGGCCCTGCCCTCCCAACCTCCCAATCCCACTGCCCCAGAGACCTCGTCATCCACCCACGGACCCCAGTCAGAGCCCCCGCTGGCATAGGGATGTCTCCCAGCTTGAACCGCTAGCCCTGTGGCCTCTGTTGGCCCTTAACCCTGGGTCTGGGGTTGGCTCGGACAAACATGGCTATAGGTTCACCAACACGGCTAGGATTCATTTTGAGTGTGTAACCTAGGGGCCTGGAAGTATTTCCTCAGGTCCCCACAGCCGCAGACACTTGTCCCCATGGGGATCATCGATCAAAGCTGGAGACGGATGGAGGATCAGAGTACCTCAGGGGGTCAGGGTGCAGATTCTGCCGCCAGCCATGAAAAGAGGCCCCCAAGCCCAGGGGCCCAAGATGTCTCGCCCGCCTCAACGCCGAGACGGTGCCCCTCGGCTAGCACATGCAGTCTCTTCATGCCAATCGCGGAAGGGCACCTCCTGTGGGAGGCCCGATTGGGATCAGGTGCTGCTCCCTCGGGGCTCTACCCGGGCCTCACCCCAGGGCACACGGCTTTGCAACAGGAACGCAGGCAAGCTGAATTTCGGGTGTCCTGGTTCGGGGCACAACCCACGCGAGCACACGTCCTGGTTCGGGGCACAACCCACGCGAGCACACGTGGAGGTGAAAGTCCTCGTCTTACCTCACTCCTCTTTTGCCCATAGGGAAATTGAGGCACAGCGACATTGGGCAGCTAGCTAACGGTCCACGCCCTATATGTTTTGGCCTGAGGACTCACATCAGGCCCAGTGGCCCCAGACAGTCTGCTGTAGAGCCCGGGGCCTCTGGCCTCCGAAGAACAACACCCGCGGGGACCCGCCCCTCACCGTTCAGAAAAGCCTCTGCTGTCCCTGAGCAAGGTCGATCCTCTGGGCCCTCCACCCGCCCCCCGTGTGAGGTGGTTGTGAGGCTCGACCCCGTTCTACAGGTGGAGGAAGGAGGCCAGAGCGGTGAGGCAAGCTCGCTGAGCTCACGGTGCTACCTGTTTCTGTCTCCCTTTCCTGCTCTCGAGCCAGCGCCCACCCCCAGGTGTCTCGCCTTTCCTCACCTCGGAACGTCAGAGCCGGTGGGGGCTGGAGGGACGCGCCTCCACATCCGAACCTCTCAGGTGACCGGTTACCAGGGTGGGAGCTGGCACTGTGTCGCTACCTGGATAGAGCAGGGGGCGGGGAGAGACAGGCTGAGAAGCACGGAATGTATTCAATGGAGGGAGAAAGGATGAATGAGAGCGAGAGAGAGCAAAAGAGCGTGAGAGTGAGGGCCTGGGAAGAAAACAAGGCAAGGAAAAGAAATCAAATGAGAAAGAAAAAGGCCCAAAGTGGGGTGAAGGCATAAGTGACCGGCCATCTGGAAGCAGCACCGAGCTTGGCGGGGGCGTGTGTTTGTGAAGCAGGGGAGCTAGACCGACAGGTGCGAGGGCCCAGCTGCTGCCAGCCAAGAACCTTCTGGGCCCAGCGCCCAACCAGAAAGAAGGCATAGCCCCTGCAAGAGACTTCTCCAGGGGGGCTTTTGGCTGAGGGAATAGATGGGAGCTGCCCTTTCCTAGGGGCAGGGCAACCCTCAGCGAGCCCAGTGGGGCTTGCCTCTGAGGAGCTTGGGCCTGGGGCGGGGCGCGGGCGGGGGGGGGGGGAAGATTCCCACAGCCTCTCTTTGCATGTTTCAGGCATTTTCTTCAAACGTCTCCCAAGTGATACCTTTGGAGTCTCAAGTCTGGATGATTCCCCGCTGTATTTGAATCCCGGGCCGCCTGGCCCCATCCTTGCCTGAAGGGATGAGTAAATGCTAACTCAGGCTGCCCGCGGCTGGCACACACAGTAGGGCTAGGGAGGGAGGAGGAAATGGCTGCCGAGACCCGGGTGGTCATCCCCCCGTCCAGCTTAAGGTAGGGCCTACTCTGATGTGGAGAACGTGGGGCTCTGCCATCAGATTGACCTCAGTTCGAGTCCCAGGGCTGCCATGTCCCAGCTGTGTGACCTTGGGCAAGTGACTTGAGCCCGTCAGGCCTCAGTTTCCTCAGATGCGAAGTGGGGAACATAAGAATACCTACCTCCTGAGGCTGTGCCAGGGCTGAATGAGATAATGTCTGTGGCTATAAACTCTCAAGTGCTGTACACATGTGAGTAATTACTCTTCCCTGACCTCTGTTCCCTGCTGCTTGGGGGATGGAGTCAGCCTTCCAATCTGAGTCCAGTTCCAAGCCTGACTTCACCTCCTTGGCCCTGTTTTCCTCGTTGTCACACATGACTGTGTGGGAAGTCGGGCCTCCCGACACACCAGGGTGGGCTCAGGGCTGGCTGTTACTCCTATGTAGTTGTTCTTTTGGGCCACAAACGTGAGCTGAGGCCTTGCTGACCAGAACAAGGCCTCAGATGGGACGAAGGTGCCCCTTTGGCCCTCAAGGAGTCTCCAGTATGGCCGGGGAGATAGAGAAAACAGACATTAATAAGATCAAGTGGGAGATAGGAGGAGGTGATGTCCGAGCTGAGAGCCGGCGTTCACCAGGTGTGGGGGACAGGATGTGCAGAGGAGCGCTGGGTACCAGGAGGACAGCACGGGATGGGGTTTGGTGAGGTCACGGGAGCCACACTTGGATGCCACGGTAGGAAATTCAGCCCTGATATTGTGCTCACCGGCGGTGACCTGGGAAGATGTACATGGTACAGTTTGTTACTCCTTCGAGCCTCACCGCCTCAACCTTCTCCATCTGCCCGCCACCCCCACCAGCCAGGAACCGAGCTGAGCCGCAAGCTTCGGGAGAGATTCCAGCCCTCTCCCCTGACCTCAGCCAAATAAGGCACTCGATCCCCTGTCGTCTGCCACCCCCACCCCAGCTTCCATGCTCAGTTATGGCAGCTCTGTTCACCCAGCCACTCAGGCCAAGAACCTTGCCTTCGTCTTTACTTTCTCTCTCACCTCATGTCCCACCGGTCAGCAAAATCGGTGAGCTCTCTCTTGGAAATACATCCAGGATCCAAAACACTCCTCACGGCTTCCACAGCCACCACTCTGGTTCAAGCCACTGCCATTTCTGCCCTAGGTCACTGCCCCAGCCTCCTGCCTGGTCTCTTGACACCCCACTCCTCTGCGGACCGTTCCCCACACAGCAGCCAGAGGGACACCGTCCTTCGTCCTTCATGGCTCAGGAGTCTCCAGTGGCTCTTCATCCCCCACAGGGGGCAAAAGTCAAAGTCCTTGCAGTGGCCTACGTGACCTGGTCCCTTTTTTCCACATTCTTTTCTTCCCCTTCCCTTTCATTCCCTCAGCTTTTTTTTTTTAAGATTTTATTTATTTATTTGAGAGAGACAGAGAGAGAACACAGGCAGGCAGAGGGGCAGAGGGAGAGGGAGAGAAGCAGGCTCCCCACTGAGCAGGGAGCCCAAGTCGCGACTCCATCCCAGGACCCCGGGATCCTGACCTGAGCTGAAGGCAGACGCTTAACTGGCTGAGCCCCCCAGGCGCCCCTCATTCCCTCAGCTTTAGGCACACTGGCCTCCCTGGCTCTAGGATTCAACTAGGTGGTTCCTGTCTCAGCTCTTTGCATTTGCTCTTACCTCTGCCTGAAACACGCTTTCCTGGATAGCCGTATGACTTGCCACCTCCCTGCATTTAGGTCTTTTCTCAGCGTTACCTCCATAAACAGGCCTTGCCTGGGCACCCTGTCTAGAATAGCAACGCTGGGGGCAGTCGGTTAAGCGTCTGCCTTCAGCCCAGGTCAGGATCCCGGGGTCCTGCGATGGAGCCCCACTTCGGGCTCCCTGCTCAGTGCAGAGTCTGCTTCTCCCTCTCCCTCTGCCCCTCCCCCTGCTCGTGCTCTCTCACTCTATCTCTCTCGCAAATAAATAAAATAAAATAAAATAAAATAAAATAAAATAGCAACCCCATCACTCTCAACATCTACCTTGCTTTATTTTTCTCCATAGCACTGATCACCGCTTGTATTATATTTGGTATTCGTCTCCCTGGCTAGAATGCCCAGTCCATGAGGACAGGGATTTTTGTGTTTTGTTCACTTTCGTATCCCCAGTGACTAGTGCACTGCCTGGCACATAGCAGGCCGCCAATAAAGAGCTGCCGGAGGAAGGATAGGCTGAACCCAACAGCCCGGCTTCTGGAAGTGGGAGAGAGATGTTGCATGACAGGCAGGCGAGAGATGGCACAGAGATGTGCCAAATGGGCTCCGGACTGGACCGCGAAACAGATTCTTTGGAATAGTCCTCGAAGGAGAAAAATATACGAGCGAAAGCCAGACGAAGGGTGGTAGAGGAGAGCTCAGTAACTCATGAAAGAGGGGGTAGGGTTGGAAGGCTGGAGGTTTTTCCCTCCTCCCAGCCTGCTAGGATCATGCCATGGAGCTGACTGGCACCTTCAGAGAGGCAGCCCAGCCTGGCTGTAAAGCCACAGGGGCAGTGAGCGGGGCCACCAGCCTGGCAAAGAAGCAAAGCCAGAGAGGACTGGTGTAGGCCATGAGAAGTGCTGGCTGTCCCCGCAGGATACTGGGTAGTTTCTCTTCTGCTCGTGCTCATTCACACACACGTAAACGTCATTCCCAGGCCCTAGTTCAACCCTCATTCTCGCTCTTATTCTGCCTTTATCGCCATTTCCAACTAGTGTAAACGCATGCCTTCCATGACGCTACCAGTGCGATTCCCAACAGCACGTTTCTTTTCTTTCTTTTTTAGAAGATTTTATGTTTTATGTAATCTCTACACCCAATGCGGGGCTCGAACTCACAACCCCGAGATTGAAAGTTGTATGCTCTATGGACTGAGCCCTCCGGGTGCCCCTGCTTAAAGAAAAAGGCCTTTGGGTGACTTCTAGGGGAAGATGGAGTTGCACTAAAGGAATGTCTAGAGCCAGCCTGGGCCGCTGGGGAACCAGGAGGAACTTACGGCCTCTGCTTTCCCTTTAACTCCTCACAACATTGACTGAGGTCCTACTATGTGCCAGTCAGGAGTGCTGACGTCAAGAGGTGGGAAAGGTCTCGAATGCAGTGGAAAAGACAGATAGTTAAATGACTTACTATTAAGCATAGACAAACATGCCCCACCTCACTAATAAAATCAGAGAAGCTAAAATTCAAACAACGAGCTCTCTTAACCTCTTAGAATTTCTGGGGAGCAGTGGTGCAGCCCCGTTCATGCAGTGCTCGTGGGACTGCGAATTGGGACAACACTTCTGGGGATCAAAATCTATCACGTGTCGTTTGTCTTTAAATGTGTACGCCCTTTGATCCACCAGTTCCGCTTCAACAAAATCCTCGTAAGGAGACGAGTAAGAGGATCTTCACTGCGGTGATTTTTTCTTTTTGAGGCAAAATTCCTGTCCCACAAAATGAACCAGTAACTCCGCGGCTTTTGGTACGTTCACAGCGTAGCGCGGCCACCACCTCGACCTGGTTTCAAAACGTCTTCATTATCTCAGAATAAAATCCATCCCCATGAAACAGCTACTCCCCATTTACCCCTCTGCCCCGGCCTTGGTGACAACCAAACTGCTTTCTGTCTTTACCGGTTTGCTCATTCTGGATGTGTCATAGAAATGGAATCATACACTATGTGAGGTTTGGTGTCTCGCTTCTTTCACTTGGCGTGACGTTTTCGAGTACGGTAATATGTATCAGTACCTCATTCCTGGTTATGGCTGAGTAGTATTCTCTTGTATGCATGTGCCACGATGTGGTTACCCATTCATCCACTGATGGACATGTCAGTGCTTTCCCCCTTTCGGCTATTGTGAATAGGGCTGTTATGCCCATTCATGGATAAGTATTTGAACATCTGTTTTCAATTCTTTTGGAGTATATATCTCAGACTGGGAGTGGTGGGTCATATGGTAATTCTTTTTAAAAATATTTTATTTATTTATTTGAGAGAGAGAGAGCGAACACACGAGTGCGGGGGGCGGGAGGGGCAGAAGGAGAGGGAGGAAAAGTCTCTGGACACGGGGCTCGATCCCAGGACCCCAGGATCACGACCTGAGCCGAAGGCAGATGCTTAACCGACTGAGCCTCCCAGGCGTCCCGTCGTAAGGTAATTCCATGTTTGACTTGAGAACTGCCAGGCTGGTTTTCACAGTGGCTGCACCAGTTTACCGCCCCACAGCAATGCACGAGGGTTCCATTCTCTCCACATCGTTGTGGACTTCTGTTATTTTCTGTTGTTTTAAAAACCTGTTACAGCCATCCAAATAGCAGTACACTGGCAAGTCGCTGTGGTTTTGATGTGAATTCCCCTAATGACTAATGACGCTGAGCATTGTTCATTTGTAGATCTTCTTTGGAGAAATGCTTAATCGAGTTCTTTGCCCGCTTTTAAAGTGGGTTATGTGTTCTTTGTTGTGGATACTCTATCCTTATCAGACATAGGATTTGCAAATATTTCACCTATTCTGTGGGTTGTCTTCTCACTTTCTTGGTAATGTCCTGTGCCGCACAAAAGTTTTTAATTTTGATGAAGTCCAATGTATTTATTTTTCCTTCTGCTGCTTCTGCTTTTGGTGTCAGACCCGGGAATCCATTGCCAAACCCAAGGTCATGAAGATTTACTCCTGTGTTTTCTTCTAAGAGTTTTATGGTGTCGGCTCTTACATTTAGGTCTGTGATCCACTTTGAGTCGATTTTTATATTTGGTGTGATGTAGGTGTCCCACTTTATTCTTTTGTGCTGGAAATCCAGTTGTCCCAATACTCTTTGTTGAAGAGACTGTTGTTTTCCCCACGGAAATGGACTTGGCACCTTTGTACACAATCACTTGGCCACAGACGCCTGGGTTTTCTCTACTCTCAGTTCTGTTGCACTGATCTATATGTCTATACTTCATGCCAGTAACACACTGTTTGGATAACTGTAGCTTTGTCGTAAGCTTTGAAATTAGAAAGTGTGAAAACTCCAACTTAGTTCTTTTTTAAGACCGTTTTGGCTACTCAGGGTCCTTTGAGATTCCATATGAATTTCAAGATAGATTTTTCTATTTCTGCAGAAAAGTCATCAGAATTGCATTCAATCTGTGGACCACTCCAGGCTGTATCAGCACTGCAGCAAAATGAAGTCTTCCAATCCACGAACACAAGTGTCTTTCCATTTATTTGTGTCTTCTTTAATTTCTTTTAGCAGCATTTTTCGGGCTTTGGTTTACAAGTCTTTCACCTCCATGGTTGAGTTTATTCCTGAGTATTTTATTCTTTTGGATGCTATTGCGAATAGAATTGGTTCCTTCATTTCCTTTTCAGATTGATCACTGATGTAGAAACACAGCTGATTTTTGTCTGTTAAACTTGTACCCTGCACTTTTGCAGAATTTGTCTATTAGCTCTAGTAGTTTTGTTTGTTTGTTTGTTTTCCAGATTTTATTTATTTATTTGAGAGAGACAGAGAGAGAAAGCGAGAGAGACAGACGGAGAGAACACGCGGGAGGAGCAGCAGGCAGAGGGAGAAGCAGGCTCCCCACTGAGCAGGGAGCCCAACACGGGTCTTGATCCCAGGACCCTGAGATCATGACCTGACCTGAAGGCAGACACTTAGCCGACTGAGCCACCCAGGCGCCCCTGTTTGTTTTGCAGTGTTTCTACTTGTGAGGAAAAAATGAGACATTCAGCATTAAGGGACAGGTTAAACAAATTTCGGAGCCATCCATGTAATGAGAACACTTCAAGGGATCAGACGCGCCATACTTTTTGGTATGTCTGTGAAATACATCATAATAAAAGATGAACAAGGTAGCTCATTGTAGATTGAAATGGAAAGTTGTCCATGGAATATAATGAAGTGAGAAAAATCGGGTTACCAAACAGTGTGTTTTTATGCATATAAAAGTCAAATGATTGTATATGTATAATGCCCAGCTCCAAGGGGACAGGGATTGTTGCCTGTTTTGTCCACAGATATGGTTCGTAGTGGGTGCTCAATAAGTATTTATGGAATAAATGAAAAAAAGTCCGGAAAGATAAACACTGAACTCTAATAGTGGTTCTTGCTGAGGTATAGGGTTATGAAGGAGCCATTATCTACATTGTTTGAATGCTTTTACCCCAAAAATATATTGCAAACAATTTTCTATCACACACACACACACACACACACACACACACACACACACTCCCATTCTCTTTCTCACCAAGTAAATGGTAAGAAGAAAGGCACTGTGGGTCAGGGAGGAAGGCTTTAGGAGTCCGCCTGCGGTAAACAGAGGCTTCTCAGAGCCACTCTGGAGCAGGGCCTCAGCTGGCTCATTCTCCTGTCCCAGCAGCTAGCGTGTTATGTTTCAAATGCAAATCTCATCAGGCCGCTGTAGCTGAAAACTCTCTGATGGCTCTCCGACCTGACCTGCGGGATCCAGTCCAGCCTCCCCTGCCCGGTAGGAGGCCCTTGATGATCGGGCTTCTGCTGCTTAACTTCCTTTCACTCACTAATGTCGATCTCACCTTTTTATTATAGAAATTTAAAAACACACGAAAGCAGAGAGAATAGTATATTCAACCTCCACGTGTCCATTAAATCCACTTCGACAATTATCAACGGTTTTCAAATTTTGTTCTATTCTTCTCCACCCACCACTCACCGCCATACACGCATACATTTCCTCCTTCTGGAGTATTTTTAAATAAGCTGCAGATAGATTCTTTCACCTGGAAATACTCCACTGTGAATCTCTAACAGATGAGGATTTAAATAAATATATAACCATCATGCTGTTACCGTACTTAACAAGATCATCAATAATTTCTCTTCCACAGGCCTCTCTCTTTTAAAAAAAATCTTTATTATTGAAATATAGTCGACATACAATGTTATATTAGTTTCAGGTGCACAACATAGCGACCTGACAATTCTCTACATTACTCAATGCTCACCGTGATAAGGGTAGTTACCATCTGTCACCATACAATGTTATTACAATATCATTGACTCTAGTCCCTATGCTGTGCTTTTTGTCTCTGTGGCTTATTTATTTTATAACTGGAAGTCTGTATCTCTTAATCCCCTTCCCCTATTTCACCCATCCCCTACCCCCTTCCCCTCTGGTAACCACCAGTTTGTTCTCTGTATCTATGAGACTTTTTCTGTTTTTCCTTTATTTGTTTAGATCCTGCATATAAGGGAGATCACATGGTATTTGTCTTTCTCTCACTTATTTCACTCAACATGATACCCTCTAGGTCCATCCAGGTTGCAGCAAATGGCAACATCTCATTCTTTTTTATGGCCAAGTAATGTTCCACTATATATATATATATCTAGATATATATATATATATATATCTAGATATATATATATATATATATCTAGATATATATATATATATAGATATATATATATATCTAGATATATATATATATCTCACATCTTTATTCATTTATCTATCAGTGGACGCTTTGGGCTGCTTCCCTAGCTTGGCTGTTGTGACTAATGCTGCAATAAACATAGGGGCACATACATCTTTTCAAATTAATATTTCCATTCTCTTTGGGTAGATACCCAAAGTGGAATTCCTGGATCCTAGGGTAGTTCTATTTGTAACATTTTGAGGCACCTTCCTATTGTTTTCCACAGTCACTGCACCAGTGCACATTCCCACCAACAATGAATGAGGGCTCCCCCCTTTTTAAATATAAATATCCTCCCCAACACTTGTTATTTCTTCTCTTTTGGATACTTGCCATTTTGACTGCCGAGAGATGACAGCTCATTGTGGTTTTGATATATGAATAATTTCTTAACATCACCTAGTCCATGTCCAGATTTCTCCTCTTGTCTTTTTAAACACAGATTTTTAAAAAGATTTTATTTATTTATTTGACAGAGAGCGAGAGAAAGCGCAAGCAAGGGGGAGCAGCTGAGGGAGAGGGAGAAGCAGATTCCCCGCTGAGCAGGGAGCCGGATGTGGGTCTCCATCACAGGATCTGGGGATCATGACCTGAGCAGAAGGCAGATGCCCAACCGACTGAGCCACCTAGGCGCCCCTCTCCTATTGTCTTAAAGATACGTTTTTACAATTGGTTTGCTCGAATACTGCCTAATATTCTGTGCTGCAACAACACTAAAGTGCTTGTCGTTTTCCTAAATTTTATGTGCCTTTGCCTGGAACGGCTGCCCCTGGCGCCTGGCCCTAGATCACCTTGAGTGTCATCACTTCTCTGTGGCCTTCACGATGGCCACGGTCTGGATCGCCTTTCTCTTCTCTATGTCCCATAATACCCAGGATATAAGACGCTGCTCTTAGTACATCATTTCCGCATTCCGCAGGTATGTATTGAGAAGTACCGTGGTACCATGCCAGGCCCTGGGGATGCAGCAATGAAACTGCCGAAGTTCCCACCCTCCTAGCGTGTGTGTGTGTGTGTGTGTGTGTGTGTAGGAATAAATAAAAAAATGAGTAACATAATGATAAATGGTATAAAAACAAATGTTTTGTTTTTTGTTTTTGAAATGGAGAGGGCAGGGTGGCTACAATAGATGAGGCGGCCGGTGTGTTTTCCTCAGGTAGTGACATGTGGCTGAGAACTGAATGAGAGGGAGCCAGTCTGGGGAAGAGCTGGGCATTCCAGGCAGAAGGGCTGGCGTGTGCAGAGACCCCGAGGTGAAGGGCCCCTGTCTTGAAAGGCTCTATTTATGTCTGTCTTTACCTCAGCAACGATAGAGTTCATCCTTTTGGGGAATCATAAAAACGCCCTTGCGTGGGGCGCCTGGGTGGCTCAGCCTGTTAGGTTCTCGATGCTGGATTTCCGCTCAGCTCGTGGTCCCCGTTCATGGTCTTGGGGTCGTGGGATGGAGCCCCACGCTGGGCTCCACAGTCAGCACAGAGTTAGTTTGCTAGGGATTCTCTCTCCCCCTCTTCCTCTGCTTTTCCCCCTGTGCGCGCCTGCGTGCGCACACACGCACCTTCTCTCTCTCGAATTCAATAAATAAATAGAATCTTAAAAAAAACAACCCTTGAGTGTTGAGAATCTGAAAATTAGCTCTGGCTCCAGAAGAACATGCAAATGCACAGCCACACAAATTTGCATCCTATTTCCCTATAATTCCTACGGCCAGGGAACTTCAGGAAGATTTCCTGCCCAGACCGGGTTCACATTAAGGGCAGAAACAGTGTCTACTACTGGTATCTACTATGTGCTCCGCAACGTGCTTTCCTGCATTACCTCTTTGATCCCTTAAAACCTCGCCATGTGGTAGGCACAGGTAATATCCCCATTTGACCGATGGGGAGATAAGGCTCAGAGGCGGTGAGTTACTTGGCCGATGTCTCCTAGCTAGTGAGTGACAGGGAGGGGACTTAAACCCAGGCCCTCTGAAGGGGAAGTCACCGCCAGTCAGCTTGGGACCCAGCACTGAGCGGGAGGTTTGGAGACTTGTCCTGAGCAGAGCCAGGGAGAAGGAGCTGCTGGAGCTTTCCGTGGAGGCGCTTAGAGATGTCAAAAGCTGCTCTGTCTCCATGGATGTTTGCTTTCCTTCTTGCCTTCTCCTTGTCCTCCTCTTCTTCTCCTTTTTCCTTTTTTTTTTTTTTGAATGACAATATTTGATTTTCTTATAAAGAAGTCTTTCTGCCTTAGAAAGAGTCTTTTAAATATAAAATTGGAAATCTACTGCTGTCTCTGTGACAGCTCACCATGAATACAGCCGAGGCAGATCCACCCCCCCCCCCCAAGGGAAACTGGCTTGGGATTTTTCCGTTGGCTTTTAAAAAAAATTATTTATTTACTTTTTTTGGACCAGGTAATGCATTCACATGGTTCAAAAATCAAAAGGTACAAAAAGGAGCACAGTGCAAGTCTCTCTCCTTCCCCTGCCACCTGCCACCTGGTTTCTCTGCCTGGAGGCAACTGAGGCGCCCCAGTTTCTTGTGTATCTTTCTAAAGATGTTTTATGCAAATATAGGCATATCCAATACATACATACATGTATATAATTTCTTTCTTTAAATGGTTATTTTCTTAACCCTTGAGTTGCAGACAAAGACTAAACTCTTCCGTCTCTGTCTCTCTGGCCCCTGTGCGTGCCTTGGAGATAGTGGAGGCCCGCGGCGATGCGGGGAGCACGGGGTTTTCCTCAGTTTCCAGGCCCGTTCTCATGGCAGAGCTCCCCCCTCCCCTGCACACAACGCTTAGACTCTTTTCAAAGTCCTTCTGTCCGTGAGACTTCATCAAGCGCTCACGATAGCCCATGAGCCATAGGACTTATTTGCCCCACTTTACAGGTAGGGAGACAGACCCAGAAAAGTCGAGTAACTTGCTGAAAAGCACACAACTAATGTCCTTGTGTGGTGAGGGCCTGGGAGCAGCGTGTGGCTTGGTCCAGCTTGGACTTTGGAAGCAAGAAGAAAGTTGTTTACTCCGAAGTCACAGTTTAAAAATATTTCAGTGGCACTAGGTGTGGGACAGTGGAAAAAAAAGTCAGGGAATTTGCAGTTTCAGCCCTGAGTGCCTCCTGGCTCGGCCGCTTACAGAGGGGAGAGTGACTCCACGGTTTGCTGCCTCGGTTTGCTAATCTATAAAGTGGGGATGCTAATAGCCAGCCAGCGGGGTGGAGAGTGACGGAGTAGAAAAGAGAGCGATCTGTAAGCCGCGGCCTATTCCGATGCTTGCCCTGCGTTATTATCATGGTTATTAGGGCCGCTCCTTGCAGGCGTTTCCTGAAGCAAGGCTGGCTCACACCGGGTACGAAGCTGCCCCACCTTCCAGCCACCAAACCCGGAAAAGGCCCCCTCTGGCCTAGTGAATTGTAAATCAGGAGCCCTCCAGCCGGACCCATCTTCCTTGCCAGCTCAGAACCTCCTGGGTGGTTAGAACAGCCCCAGGGCCTGAGCACAAACTCTTCCTCAGTGGGTGTCTTGAATTTACTTTGATCTGTAACTTTCCCCGCAGATCAATTCTTTCTTTTTTTAAAGTTTATTTTTCCAATTATAGAACGAGAATGTGCTACGAGAGAAAATTTGGAAAATATCGAAAAGGAGAAGGAACAAAAATTAAACCAATCCTTACACCTTCCTCCTCCACAGAAGCCACTTCAGTAAATATTTTGGTGTATTTCCTTCAAGTCTTTTTTACCCTTAGGCACTTAAGATAATGCTTAGCGGAGCAATTCTTTTTTTTTTTTTCTTTCTTTCTTTCCTTTTCTTCTTTTTTTAAGCAGCTTTACTGAGGTATAATTGTTATACTAAAAGCGGCCCATATTAAATGTGTACAATTGGGGGCGCCTGGGTGGCTCAGATGTTTGGGCTGCTGCCTTCAGCTCAGGTCCTGATCTCCAGGCCCTGGAATTGAGTCCCACGTTGGGCTCCCAGCTCCACGGGGAGTCTGCTTCTCCCTCTCCCTCTGCCTCTCCCCCTGCTTGTGCTCTGTCTGTCTCCCTCTCTCAAATGAATAAATAAAAGATCTTTTAAACAATGTGTACAATTTGATGACTAAATTTAGAGTGTACGCGGCCGCTCAGTCTGTCTTGCTGGTTTTGGGAATGCTGTGCCCACCTTAGGGTATTGCAATTTTAATTGTAATTTTTTAAAAAGATTTTATTTATTTATTTGAAAGAGAGAGAGAAAGAGATAGCGAGAGAGAGAGAGAGAGAGAGCATGAGCTGGGGGCAGGGAAAGGGGGAAGCAGACACCTCGATGAGCAGGGAGTCCGACGCGGGGCTCGATCCCAGGATCCCCGGACCATGACCTGAGCCTGAAGGCAGCCGCTTAACTGACTGAGCCACCCGGGCGCTCCTGGATTTTAATTTTTAAAAATGTAAAGCTATTCCTAGTTCTGTACGTGGGATTATTTTTAGCCTACCTTTTAAAAAGATCTTATTTTGAAGTAATCTCTACACCCCATGTGGAGCTTGAACTCACAACCTCGAGATTACGAGTCACAAGCTCTACCGACCAAGCCGGCCAGGAGCCCCAGGCTTAATTTTTCACCAAGCATCAAGGGAGAGGGAATCCTGAAGGCCGTTGAGGTGGTGCCCTCTCAGGACCAGGCCTGGCCCCTGGGAGGCCCCGCAGGGGTGGGTTCTAGAGTGTGCTCTGGTGCACTGGGTCAGAGCTGGGGCTCAGGCGGCGGTACCCGTCACGGCCTGGAGAAGGTGGCACCAGCTGTTCATGGGAAAAAGTTCCTTCTCGTTCGGGTCCGTTCCCCTTGAAAGGAAACTGGGACACTAGCATTTCCCACTTTACCGGGTGGTTGCCTCTTGGGGCGGAGGCCTTCACAGGAATTTGGGGTGATGGCTTTGGAGATGGATCCTCTACAGAGGATTGGGATAGGGGAGCCTGCAACCGGACCAAGCAAGCCTTTGAGACAACAAACCTTGCTGGGTGGTCTCTAGTAGGCTAGGAATTCGGAGTTCCCTTTTTGCCTTCCTTGGCCTCCCTCCACCCCCAACTGCCCCATTCAGTGTCTCCCCCCTATTCTATTTTTTTAAATCCCTCTTCTTTTTGGTACAAGTAAAACTGCCCTTAAGCTGAGAATGTATAATTAGAATAGTGGGCATTTGGAGTGACTGGTATTCCTAGTCAACCAGGCGCCCCAATGCTGTTTAATAAAAGCTTGGCTATTCCCATCCCGGATACGGTCAAGGCTTTTTCCACTCCCTTCTGCGGAATGCCCATCCCCCTCTCGGAGGCCTGGAGAACTACAACTCACCCTACAAGGCCCGGCTCAAATATCACCCCCTTTGAAAGGCTCCGGGATGCTGTCCTGGCAGTTTGCATTGCTCTTTCCTCCATGCTCCCCTGGTTCTGGGTTCAGGTTGGTAGCAGAGTGCGAAATCCGTTGGGATCTGGTTCTTGCCTTCCTTTGCCCTGTCTGGGAGTTCCTAGATGGCAAGGATGGGGCTGTGTCCTTGTTTCCTATCCCAGGCCCCGTAGCTGGAGGAGCTTCATGAATACTCAGGGAATAGAGTGATCAGATCGTGATGTTTTGCTGTCCCTTCTGCTTCCTCATCTCGTTGGTTACTGCCCGTCTCCATTTTTTTTTAAAAAGATTTTATGTATTTATTTGACAGAGAAACAGCCGCAGAGGGAAAGGGAGAAGCAGACTCCCCGCTGAGCAAGGAGCCTGATGTAGGTCCCCATCCCAGGACGCCAGGATCATGACTTGAACCAAAGGCAGTCGCTTAACCAACTGAGTCACCCGGGCAACCTCCCATCTCCATTTTGCCACCTTCTCTTCCTCCCGCCCCCAGATGACAGCAACAACTGTAGCCCATTTGCATCAAGTGTGCTGATCACCTACCCTCGAAGGGGGAAACATCCTTGCTATCCATCAAAATGCCTCTCCTTGATCTGCAGGCCACCTTGCCCTTGCTGTCCCTGAGTCGCCCCCCAGGCACGGAGAGCTCCTCCCTGGCTGCCAGCGTGCCCTCTCCTTGGTTGCAGTGCCTATATTCCCATGAAACCTGGATGGGCCCCAGCACAGGACAGAGCTCGGCCCTGTGTCGCCAGGACTTAGTGGGGACACTTTAGTTCCTCCGTGAGGGTGGGGGGTGGTGGTGGTGGTGGGGTGCAGTGGAGTGGGGGTGGGGGTCGTGGGGGATCCAGCACCCAGAGTCAGCTTCCCTGGCCGGTGGGGAACAAACTGTGGAAGCATCAGTGTTATTCTTGATACTTCGTCGAGAGGAAATGTTCAGAACTGTGAGTGCTGTCAGGGGCACCAGACGACGAGGACAATGGGACGAAGAGGTAGGTTTTCCAAGATTTTATTAAAAAACAAAATAGATCCAGAATCCTAAAAACAACACAGGTAGCTTTCTCCCCACCTCCCCGTCCGCTGATCAGTCCCCCTCCCCTAACAGTCCATCTGGATGGTCCTGAGGCCCAAACCCTGTCTCTTGGCTCCCCCCACCACGCAAACCAGTGACCAAAGCTCCGTGCTTTTCTCCAGCTTCTGATGTCTCCTTTAAGAAAATAAAAATACCCCCTCCCCAACTTGCTTAAAAATAATTTTCAAAGATTAAAAACGGCATTTGTGTGTTGTGTGTGTGTGTGTGTGTATTTTTTTAAAAAATAAACACTTTAAATGCTGGAAATCTCTCTCTTCCCCTAGGCCTAGTTGAGGCCTCTGGGGTGCCTGCCTGTCTCACCCCAGGAGGCCAGCTGCCACTTGGTGCCCCTTGGAAATTTTCAGGAAGTAATTTCTTCCAAATTTCCCCTGCAGTCACAAATTCCACACACTGCTCGCATAAACACGCCGTCTTCATTACAGGCGCTGCTCCTCGGCTCTGGAAACCTGATCTCTTTTTGTCAACTAGACCACATGCTTCAGATTCCCTGCAAACAGGAGAGAAAACAAAATTCAAATTCAGGTAACATATGTGAATTATACCTCAATACAGCTGTTTTTTTCTTTAAAGCACTCACATTCTGGGGCTTGTTCTCTTGCTGCTCTTGGGAACCCAGAGACCCCAACGAATGAACAAGCCCAGGCTAACCTGCTGGACGGTGAGAGACATATTGCTGAGTTACCCTGGCAACTGCCAGTTACCCACCAGACCAGTGAG
This sequence comes from Ursus arctos, assembly GCF_023065955.2. Lineage (NCBI taxonomy): Eukaryota > Metazoa > Chordata > Mammalia > Carnivora > Ursidae > Ursus > Ursus arctos. The sequence continues at coordinate 57,808,866 of NC_079873.1, forward strand.
TGAGGCCTTCGGCAGCCGGCTGACAGCAGTGCTGGGTGAACCCAGCCAAAACCGGCAGAAGAACCGTCCAGCTGAGCCCAGCCCAATTGCCAATCCACAGAGTCAGGAGCTAAACAAAGGATTCTTTTAAGCCACACACACACACACACACACACACACACACACACACACACACATTCAGGCAGCTTTTTAGAGTTCACACTTCACTAACTGCATCAAATCTTCCCCCACCCTCAACCTTTCTTCCTGGCTTAGCTGGCTGGGCACAACCCCCCTAGCTTTTTGTCTTGTGACCACCTACAGAACATGAACTGGGGACTTTCCCCTGCCCTCAGGCTAAGAGCCTCTTAGGGAAAAGTGAGCCCCTGAAGTCCTACAAGACTGAGCTCCACGAATGAAAAATCTGCTCACTTGGTCTCTCCACAGCTTTCCCCTTGCCACACTTCCCCAAGCAAACACTGGCTCCAGACCCTACTGACTTCTCCTCCAACACAGGAAGAATAAGGCACAAGGGCAGGGACCCGGGCTGTCTTACTTTTGGTTGATTGCCAAAGTCTAGCCCAGTGCCTCACACACAGCAGGTGCTCAATAAACGGTTGAATGAATGGAAGGAGGAAGGAAGGGAAAAAACAAATCAGCACCCACTTGCCTATCTAGTCTTATTTATTTATTTAAAGTTTATTTATTTATTTTAGTAATAAAGTTTATTTATTTATTTTTTAGTAATCTCTACACCTGACATGGGGCTTGAACTCAGGACCCTGAGATCAACAGTTGCATGTTTTTTTTTGACTAAGCCAGCCAGGTGGCTCTCTAGTTTCAGTTTTAATTTTAAATTAACGTGCAGGAAATTTGACTTGATTTGTATGTGCAGGTCTATGAGTTTTAACACATGTATGGATTCATGACACAGAACAGTCCCATTACCCTCCAAAATTCCCTGTGCTATCCCTTGGTAGTCACATCCTCTCCTTTGCCACTTACCACCTGGCGATCACTGACCTATTCTCATCACTGTAAGTGTTGCCTTTTTGAGACTGTTGTATGAATGGAAGAAAAGAAAGTGCGGAACCTTTCGTGACTGGCTTCTTTCACGCAGTGCAATGTCTGTGTGTCATGCAAACTTTTAGGTGTATCAACAGTTTATTCCTTTTTTTGCATGGGTGTTACTTTACTTTTTATTTTTAAATTATCATAGATTTATATGAGGTTGTAAAACAATATCAAGAGGTACCCTTCATCAAGTTTCTCCAAGTGGCAACATTTTTCATCATGATTATTTGATCTCAAACTCAGGAAATTGACACTGGTACAACACCACAGACCATATTCAGATTTCATCAGTTTTACACGCACGTGTGTGTGTGTGTGTGTGTGTGTGTGTCTGTAAGTGTATGGTTCTCTGCAGTTTTATCACATGTAGATTTGTGTAATCCCTACCACAAGAAGATACAGAACTTCATCCACCACCAGAAAGATCTCCCTCCTGCCACCTTGTTATGGTAACTCCCCTCTAATCCCTACTCCCTGATAACCATTAATCTGGTCTCCCGTTCGTTCTCTAAATTTGTATATAACCCGTTGAGATTGGCTTTCTTCACTCAGCATTGTGCCCTGAAGATCCGTCCAAGTTGTTGTATGTTAGGTTGGTTCCTTTTTACTACAGAGTAGGAGTCCATGGTCTGGATGCACCAGAGTGTGTTTAACCATTCACGCGCTGTTTCCAGTTTGGGGCTATTACACGGAAAGCTGCTATGAACATCCATGTACATGTTTTCGTGTGAACATAGCTTTCATTTCTCTGGGATAAATGCCCAAGAGTGCAGTTGCCGGACTCTACGGTAGTTGCATGTTTGGTTTGAAAACTGTCAAGCTGTTTTCCGGTCATACCATTTTGCATGTCCACCAGCAATGTATGAGGGATCTAGTTTCTCAGCATTTTTTAAAAAAGGTTTATTTATTTATTGGAGAGAGAGACACAGACAGAGAGAGCACGAGTGGGAGGAGGGGCAGAAGCAGAGGGAGAGAGAAAATCCATAAGCAGACTCCCTGCTGAGAGCAGAGCCCACTCAGGGCTCGATCCCAGGACCCTGAGATCACTACCTGAGCCAAAATCAGGGGTCAGCCGCTTAACCGATGGAGCCACCCAGGCGTCCCATTTCTCAGCATTTTTGTCAGCATTTGGTGGTGTCACTAGTTTTTATTTTGGCCATTCCTATAGGTGTGTAGAGATCTCTCACTATGGTCTCTGTTTGGATTTTTTTAATGGCTAATGATGTTGAACATCTTTTCATGTGCTTATTTGCCCTCTGTATATCCTCCTCATGTCTTTTGCTAATTGGATTTTTTTTAACTGTTGAGTTTGGAGAGTTCTTTATATATTCCAGATACAGAGCTGTTAGAGATAAGATTTGCAAATATTTTATCTCAATATGTAACTCGTCTTTTCATTCTCTCAACTCTTATTTCCTTTTTTAAAAAATATTTTATTTATTTATTTGCCAGAGAAAGAGAGCACAAGCAGGGGGAGCGGCAGGCAGAGGGAGAAGCTGGCTCCCCGCTAAGCAAGGAGCCCGATGTGGGACTCGATCCCAAGACCCTGGGATCCTGACCTGAGTTGAAGGCAGATGCTTAACTGACTGAGCCACTCAGGTGTCCCATCATTCTCTTAACTCTTACAAAACAAAAGTTAATTTTGTGGATCATGTTTTTGGTGTTTTAAAGCCTGAAGCTCATCCTCTCTGGACAATCTTTGATTCTTCGTCTCTTAGTTCAAGCCTCCTCTACATCTAATGAGTCGCCAAGCCTAACCTCAAGATGCCTCGAAACTCTGTCCTCTCCTTTCCGTTCCGCTGTCTTGAACTGAGTCACATCTCTCATCACGCGGGTCATGCAATGGCCTCCTCACTGGTGCTCCTGCCTCTGGAGCTGTCCTCCACGCAATCACTAGCTGTGAGCACACGCCTCCCCTGCTCCAAGAACCCTTCAGCAGCTCCTCACTACCTACGAATGAAGTCCAACACCTTCGCTTAAGCGTGCCCCACCCATACTTTCCCATCTCCACGGGGGCCTTTGCAACGATACGTTGCCTCTGCTGAGGAAAACCTATAGGGGATCCTGATCCTGAAGCGAGGGGTCCTTCCAACTCTTAAGTGTAGCCAGAGCTTGATGATGAATGAGTGAATGCGTGGATAAACAAAATTCCATGTCCAAGTGTGCCAACAACACATGTTCACAGAAAGGAAAGGTGGGTGATGTATGCTCTGCTGCTCTGTCTCACTCTCCAGTTACATTTGGAGGCAATTAAGAAAAACAACAGAAATAATTTCCGCCAAAAGTTGATGATGACCAATATTGAGTTTGGGTAACAATAAAAACGTAAGCTTAAATAATGCCCATTGTTTCCCCCTCATGTCTAGCTTTTCCAAAAGTGGGTGGCAGCCCGAGAAAATTCTAAAGGCCAGCATGGTCTGGGGTCTGGGGAGACACAGAGAACAGAGCAGAGGAGGAAAACACAAATGCTTATAGAGGCCAAGAATGCACTGTATGTGAATCAAGCTGATGGGGGGAAGACGTATGGAGCCTTCTTGAGCCTTTCTTCTTTTTCTTATTTTGAGTCATGACATGAGTACAAGAAATAGTTCCCTTTTCTCCTAATTCTATTACAAAAGAAAACAAAACCAAAGCAGTGTAAGTGAGATGACAAATGGAAATTCACACTTGGCCTAGGGTAGGATATACAAGAGGGAACGGTGGGGCTTGTGGCAGAGGACAGCACATGTCCACGAAAAGGGCAGCTGCAACCCAGTCCCAGACATTTACCACTGTGCAGGAAGGTGGGCCCAGTGTGACCAGATATTTCCAAATTCCAAGAGAAGGCAAAAATTTCATTTGTATGCAAAGTTTCCACAGTGTTAGATGCAGACAATTGCTTTACACTTTTTAAGATATCAATATGTGAGGCCAAATAAAACAATTTTGGAGGCAAGATGTGGCTCCTGGGCTCCGGGTTTGTGATCTCTGGGTTATCTCCAGGACAGTTCTGACTTACACCTACAACACCCCATTTCGTCCTCAAATATCTTGGTTTGGACAATACATTATCCCATCGTCCTACCTCTGGTGTATAAGAAAGAATACTGAATTGGGACTCAGGAGGCCTGGGTTCTATTGCTTCATCGACTGACTGACTGACTCATTTGTTCTTGCATTTGTTCAATAAACATTTACAGAGTATCTATTCTTTGCCAGGCACTAGGTGCTGGTAAGCTCTCTCTTTAGTCCTTTTTTTTTTTTTCAAGTAAATAGACCTTATTTTTAGAGCCCCTTTAGGTTTACAGAAAAACCGAGCCGAAAGTACCAAGAGTCCTCATATCCTCTTGCCTCTTGCCTCCCCTGGCAGGCAGCGTCCCCTCTATTATCAACATTTTGCGTTAGCACGGTACATTTGTTATAGGTGACGAATGAATACGGACACATGATGATTAAGTAAAACCCATAGTTTACATTAGGGTTCACTCTTGGTGTTTGTACAATTCTGAGTTTTGACAAGTGTATAATGTTATGTATTCACCATTACAGTATCATACAGAATAGCTTGACTGCCCTGCAACTCCTGCGCTGCACCTGTTCGTGCCTCCCTTCCTTTCCCTAAAGCCCCGGCACCCACTGACCTGTCTCTCTAGTTCTGCCTATTTGAGAATGTCATACGGTTGGAATCATAGGGTATGCAGCCTTTACAAACTGTCTTCCTTCATTTAGCAATAAGCACTTAAGTGTCCTCCATGTCTTTTTGTAGCTTGAGAGTTAATTTGTTTTTCGCGCTGAAAAATATTCCATTGTCTGGATACACCACGATTTGTTTATCCATTTATCTACTGAAGGGCTTCTTGGTTGCTTCCAAGTTTTGGCAATTATGAAAAAAGCGGCCATAAATATTCATATGCAGGTTTTTGGGTGGACACGAGTTTTCAACTTATTTGAGTAAATAGCAAGGAGTGCAACTAACTGCTGGATGGTACGTTAAAACGTTGGAAGAAACTGCCACTTGTCTTCCAAAGGGGTTGTACCATTTTGCATTCCCACCAGCAATGAATGAGAGTTCCTGTTGTCCCACATCCTTGCCGGCATTTGGTGTTGTCAGTGTTTTGGTTTTGAGGTATTCTAATAGACATATAGTGGTATCTCATTGTTTTAACTTGTAATTCCTTAGTGACAGGATAGTGAGCATATTTTCATACACTTATTTGCCACTTGTCTGTCTTCTCTGGTAAGGTGTCTGTTAAGGTCTTTGGCCCATTTGTTAATCGGGTTGTTGTTTTCTTATTGTTGAGTTTTAAGAGTTCTTCGTATATTTTGGATACCAGTCCTTTATTAGATATGTGTTTTGCAAATATTTCTCCCAGCCTGTGGCTTGCCTTTTTATTCCTGTATTCTTTACTTTTTAAAATGTAGAGTAGCGGCACACCTGGATGGCTCAGCCCGTCAAGTGTCCAACTCTTGGTTTCAGCTCAGGCCATGATCTCGGGGATAGAGCCCCGTGTTGGGCTCCCCGCTCAGTGGGGTGTCTGCTTCCCCTCTCTCTCTCTCCCTCTGCCCCTCCCCCGCTCATGCAATCTCTGTAAAATAGATACATCAATCTTGAAAAAGATGAAATAAAATGTAGAGCAGTATTGTCCAATAGAACTTCCTGTTATGACTGAAACTGTTCCATATCTATGCTGCCCAATATGGTAGCCGCTAGTTACATGTGGCTATTGGGCATTTGAAATATGGCTAATGCAAGTGAGGAGGTGAATTTTAAATTTCATTTAATTTTAATTAACTTCAATTTAAATGGCTACGTGTGGCTAGCGGTGACTGTATTGGACAGTGCAGATAGGGAACGGTTCCCTTGGGGTTTCTTTTCTCTGTGACATTGACTAGGGATCATCTGTATTTCCTCCTTCACTTACAACCTCCCTTTCAATCCATTAGCAAGTCCTGTCAGTTCTACCTGTACAATATATTCCAAGTCCACCCACCTCCCTTCATCCTTCACTGCTCTAACTTTACTCCGAACCACTATCACCCCTTGCACGGACAACTTTAATAGTCTCAAAATTGGTCTCCCCATTTCTATCCTTGTCCCCTACAACCTGTTTTCTATATAGCAGCCAGAGTATTTTGTTAACACTTAGGTCAGCGCACATCACTGCTATGTTCAAGATTCTCTATGGCTGCTAATCACACGAGGAATCAAATCCAAACTCCTTAGCTGCCAAGCCCTGGCGGTTCTGGTACCTGTCTCCTGTCTCCTACCACCACCCTCCTGCTGACTCTGTTCTAGCCACGCGGGGCTTCTTTGTGTTGCTGGAACACACGAGTAATTTTTTCCTCCTTAGCCCCCCACCCCCCACTTTGCACTTACCGTTCCTTCCACCTGGAATGCTCTGTCCCTAGATACTCCCATTTCTGACTCTTCTCATTTGGGTCTCAATTCAAACATTATCTCTGAGAGGCCTTATGACTGCCCCATCTCTGTGGCCAACCCCCCCCCCCAACTTTCTGTCACATCATCCTGTTTTGTTGTCTTCAATGCACTCAGCACACCGAATACATCTTGTGTATTGATGGGATTGGGTCTGTATTCCGTCACGAGCTTTGTGAGGGCAGAACCATTGTCTGTCTTGTTCATCACTCTACTGTTAGCACCCTCACCAGTTCCTGGCACATGATAGGTGCCCAATAAATATTCATTGAAGAAACGGACATCTGTAGAACTGTACAGCAGCTGATAAAGCACTCTCCTAGTCTGTTCGCAGAGGTTTAAAGCTTGGTCATTGCTCTTAAGGCTCTTATAAATGTGGTCGAGGTGAGCCAACATCGGCTTACAAAAGGAGCACCCATGCCACCAGGGTAAGTGGCAAATGAGTTCTGAAGATGAGCAGTGTCACAGCAGTCTGGAGGGACGCTGGAGTGACCCCAGAGCCCTTGGAGGCTGAGTGGCACCATGGAGAAACAGAGAAGTCAATTTAGGACTGTTGAAAACTGTTTCCAAAACTTCCATTATATGGGTACCCGTTTCAGTTATGCTGTCATATCTACTTAACACCTGTATTGACAGTAACAATATTTTTCTTTATACCAACTCACTTTAGAAATTTTAATACTGGGGCGCCTGGGTGGCTCAGTTGGTTAAACATCTGCCTTGGGCTCAGGTCATGGTCCTGGGGTCCTGGGACTAAGCCCCGAGTTGGGCTCCTTGCTCAGTGGGGAGCCTGCTTCTCCCTCTCCCTCTGCCGCTCCCCCTGCTCGTGTGCACACTCTCTCTCTCTCTCTGTCAAATAAATAAATAAATAAAATCTTTAAAAAAATTTAATATCTATTTGGGTCTCATCTATCCTAAGTAGTAGTAGGTAATCATCATCATCAACAGACTTGATGTGCTTAGTACATTTTATTTTATTATTTTTAAAGAGATTTTATTTATTTATTTGAGAGACAGAGCGTGAGAGAGAGCACGAGTGGGGGGGAGAGGCAGAGGGAGAGGGAGAAGCAGACTCCCCACTAGCAGGGAGCCCAATGTGGGACTTGATCCCAGGACCCTGAGATCATGACCTGAGCTGAAGGCAGACGCTTAACTGACTGAGTCACCCCAGTGCCCCTGCTTGGTATATTTTAAAACATACACTAAAATGAATACAACTATTAAAATGAAAAATATCCTTGTGTCATCTCAAATCGTCTCTCACACAGAGGTAGAGGAGGCACGTTTTGAGAGAAATCACTGTAGGGATTTCTCTTGGACAGCTGCTGCCCAGGCTGCTCTGCTGCTTCTAGTATCTGAGAATCTTAGACGGTCCCCTCCCCCACCCCGGCCCCCTGCCATCCAGCTCCCTCAACCCAACCTGGTCCCCCATCTCTGTGCATTCATTTCACAAGCCTTTATTGTTGTCTACATTGGGCTAGGCCCTGTGCTGGGTGCTGAGGTCACAGGGGAGAAACAAAACATAGCTCTTTAGCTCAAGAAGTTCTCAGTCGAGTGGGAAAGGTCTATATGGAGACAAACACATCATAGTCCACAACAAGGTGATAAAATACCCATCTGTACGGAGTGCCAAGGGCATATTGAGAGGGTGTGGAGGGTTTCACAGAGGAGGCAGCATCTTTAAGGGCAAAGGGGGAGAGAATGTTCTAGGCACAACTGGATATACAAAAGCAACTGCAAAGTTTTTGTGGCCAGAGCACAGGATGATGGTCAGGGAAGGGGGCAATGAGGTTGGAGAGATGGCCAGAGGCCAGATCATCAAGGGCCTAGAAGGCCGTGGCCTTATCCTACAGGCTATGGGGAGCCTCTGAATGATTTTAAGATGGGGAGGAGGCCCATCTAGCGTGATCTAGGGCTAGAGGAAGTTTTCCAGCTGCTGCCCCACCACAACCATGTTTCTTGGAGGAGGGGAGGGTCTTACTCTCTGCCTGGGAACAATGGCAGAACAAAAGATTTCTATGAAGCCTTGGACATGTGCTGATAGGGAAGGCTGATTTAATTTTAGCTCTTAATTGTCAACTGTATTGCTTGCCTTGGAATGTAGATCCCTCCTGTCATCAGAAAGCCTTTCAATGACAATTAAGTATAACCACCAATTACCACTTCTGCGCCTCTGACCTGAATTAGAACCCGAGGCTGTGGATTAATCCCACCAAGCTTCTGGCATTTACAGGATATCAGCGCTTAGAGGATATGACCCTGATGGCTAGGGTGCTCCGGTCTTAGCTTGCAAGGGACTACTGCAGTCTCACACAGAATCGAAGCAACTTCTAAAATAGCTTATGATTCATTTTTTCTCCCCTCCTGTGCCTAAATCTGCTGGCTCCATGTGGAGGGACAGGCACAAGTAACTGTAGAGGTGACATCACAGGAGTGGGCTGCTTGTCTGCCAGCCAGCCTGTGGAGCTTGGCCTGGAGTGGTTTATCTGCTGGGCTGGGCAATGCCTCCCAGCCGTTTTGGAGTCACAGCTCCAGGTTCCTTGGTCCATGTGCTTTCTCCGTATTTCTTTTTCAGGCAAAAATTCTGGGCTGGGAAATCCAGGATAATGGGAATAGCAGTGGCAGGAAGAATAATACAGCCTTACATCTGTATAATGCTTTAGAGTTGTGAAATCCATTTGCTCCATTTTGCTCCACCCAAACACCAGTGGGAAATGGAAGCTGAGGTTTTCGGCCCGGGCTGGAGATAAACTCTCCTTCTCTTGCACAAAGGAGCTAAATGCTAACCGTTCCCTGCTCACCTCAAGGCACACCATGATTAGGCCTTGGATACCACCAGAAGGTCAGAGAGACTCCTTTCAGTATCGAGGTACTTCCTGGAAGATAAATTTTCCAGCACAAATAGCCTGGCAGGCACAATCTATTAACCATGCCATCCTGACTGAGCCAACAAGTAGTGCCAGTCTCAGCACTGCCAACTCCTTCTGTACACCCTGCTTTACAGTCCCAGTGGTCCCAAAGACCTTTACTGGAGCCAAAGGCATGGTGGCTAACTGTGGAGCCCTGAAGCCCTGAAGGTGTGTCATGAACATCTGGAAGTGCCAACAGCTGCCAGAGCAGCTCAAGGGTCTGTGAAAGGAAAAACTGCAATCCGAGTCACATTTAGCCACCACCGCGGATCCTGAGGTGAAGGGCCACCGAGCCCAGTCATGAACAGCTGGGGAGCACGGCGGACAGATTCTTTCCTTGGAGAAGCCATAAAAATAGTTCTGCATTGATCTCATGTTTGCTCTGTGATGTTCCAATACCCGGCCCCGGCATAGCTTGCTGCCCCCGGTGCTCTACTGCTACGCTCAGCATGAGAAGTCTCCCAGCCGAGCTTCCGTCCCCGATCCTCCCCAGCATCACGGTGGCCAGGCTGGAAACCAAAGCGGTGACATACTCTTGCTGGGCCTTCTTGGTTTTGGATTCGATTTCAGTGTTGCACACGCGTGCGCGTGCGATGGCTGTGGTAGGAGTGAGCCACAGACACTCATCAGCACTGCAAGAGTGGTGGGTAGTCCCGCTGTTGCTGCTGTAGCTGCCCCGGCCACCGCCCCGCAAATTCAGAAGGGCCCAGTGCAAGCCCATAAGTGCGGGTCAGTGCCGTGAAAACGTCATCTCTGTAAACCAAGATGCTGTGCTCAGGCCATTCTGTCGGAAATCCTGGCGGGGTATAAAAGTGACCCTTTTGAAAGTTGAATCTGTAAACTTATATGTGGAAAGTGACTGGCAGAACAGAACATCATCACCTCCAAAGCAGAGAGGACTCCCAGAACTTGTTTTCCAGCTCACGGGGGTATGTGTGCCTATGAAAATAGATTAAGGATCACTGCTTCAGCCTCTTTTAGAGATGTGAATAAAAATCTTGGCTTGGGACTGCCTCCTCTCTGGTTGACTGATTTTTCAATTGATTTGTATTTATTAGCTAATGAAATTAAAGTTGTAAAAATGATAACAGAAACACAATAAATCTCCCCCACAACTGGCTGTTTCTATGTCACTATGGTACATTCCTCACTTTGATTACTTCAAAGTCTATTATTTTGTTCTCAATTATTCTGTTTTTCTGGCACTGGAGAAAATCAATTTGTTTTATTTTCTCTTATTCATGCACTCAATTATGCTCTTCGGGCACATTTAATCACTTTGATGTTTTCATTTTATGGCCCGTCTCTAGGCACTTCAGCTGCATTGCTGCCAACGGACAAGCAGGACTAATTTGCATGTCACAATAGACTTGAAATTCTAACTCAATTTCGAAATCTTTATGAAATCTCCCTCCAAAATATGCTTGGAGCTGCAAAGAGGCAGAAGGATGTGGGTAAACCAGAAGCCTATAAAGATGCTTCCCTTTCTCAAAACACTGAGAGCTCTTTGGTGGCCTGACTGTAGCTTGGGGATGTCCTGGTCCAGGTGTAGCAGAGGAGTCCACAGGACGGGACGTCTGTAGAGCTTCCCCTGGAACTTTGTGGTGAGAATCCTGCAAAAACTGCCCCTCAGCATCAAGGCCAGGGAGGCTGGGCCTGCTTACTCTGGCATAAAATGCCTATCAGCACTGCTGGGTTTGGCAGCTATGAGAAAGACAGCACCTGAATCTCAGCTGGTTAAAGGGCCTCCGGGTAGACTGAGGGAATTGTCAACAGTAAGGCATTCCAGAACTCTGAGTGTTTTACCTTATTTTCTCTAATAAGTTCTTTTTTTTAAACAGAAAAATGCAGTTCATTTTATTTTATTTTTTTAACATTCCAAGTTTTTATTTACATTCTAGTTACTTAACATATAGTGTAATATTAGTTTCAGTAGAATTTAGTGGTTCATCACTTACATATAACAACCAGTGCTCATTGCTACAAGTGCCCTCCTAATCCCCATGACCCATTTAGCCCATCCCCCACCCACCTCCCTCCATCAACCCTCAGTTTGTTCTCTGTAGTTAAGAGTATCTTCTCTAGTAAGTTCTAACCTCCTTTTTGCCCCTTGATTATTTTAGAGCTAAAAGCTGGGGGGGAATAAGTGATATATTTGCTTTAGGCATGGACTTAGGGCCAACAGAAAAAAAAAAGCTTAGTTAAACACATTAGAGGTCTCCAAGTATTCTTCAAAATTTCTTGGTTTGTTGAATACAACAACCAACAACTCCACCAGGAAGAAGGAAAATGCCATATTTCCTCTTCTAAACCTTGGGCATGACCTTCAGTTTCTCATGTGGAATTCCAGCTCCCTTACTTGCTCTGTGACCTTGTACAAGCTAATCAACCTCCCCAAGCCTCAGTTCTCTCATCTGTCGAATGGAGTTAATAACATCTACCTCAGTGACAGGTTTGCTTCCCAAACATCAATACTGCCAAGAAATTTGTCGTATTTACATACCTCTTATGTGGAAACCTCTTTTATACCAACTGTGTTTTAAAAAAAACTTAACCTTGGGGCGCCTGGGTGGCACAGCGGTTAAGCGTCTGCCTTCGGCTCAGGGCGTGATCCCAGCGTTATGGGATCGAGCCCCACATCGGGCTCCTCCGCTATGAGCCTGCTTCTTCCTCTCCCACTCCCCCTGCCTGTGTTCCCTCTCTTGCTGGCTGTCTCTCTCTCTGTCGAATAAATAAATAAAATCTTAAAAAAAAAATAAAAAAACTTAACCTTATCCTAAGCAATGAAACCTGTGAAATCACCAGAGTTTGATGTGACAGTTATATTTCTTTCCAGTACACACTAAAACATACACAGTTGACCCTTGAACAACATGGTTTGAAAAGCGTGGGTCCACTTATACATGGATTTTTTACAGTATAGTACTGTAAATGTATTTTCTCTTATGATTTTTGTAATATCGTTTTCTTTTCTCTACCTTACTTTATTGTAAGAATACAAAAACACTAATTCAAATGGATACATGTACCCCTATGTTTATAGCAGCATTATTTACAATAGCCAAAATATGGAAGCAGCCCAAGTGTCCATCAATTGATGAATGGATAAAGAAGATGTGGTATATATATACAATGGAATATCATTCAGCCATAAAAAGAGAATGAAATCGGCACCTGGGTGGCTCACTCAGTTAAGTGTCTGCCTTCAGCTCGGGTCATGATCCCAGGGTCCTGGAATCGAGTCCCACATTGGGCTCCCTGCTCAGTGGGGAGTCTACTTCTCCCTCTGTCCCACCCCCCACTTGTGTTCTCTCTCTCTCTCACATAAAAAAATAAAATAAATAAAATCTTAAAAAAAGAATGAAATCTTGCCGTTTGCAAGAACATTGATAAAGCTAGAGAGTATAATGTTAAGCGAAATAAATTAGTCAGAGAAAGACAAATACCATATGATTTCGCTCTTATGTGGAATTTAAGAAAGAAAACAAATGAACAAAGGAAAAAAAGAGACAGAGAGAGAGAAATCAAGAAACAGACTCTTAATTATAGAGAGCAAACTCATGGTTACCAGAGGGGAGGAGGTGGGGGGATAGGTTAAATAAGTGATGGGGATTAAGGAGTACACTTGTGATGAGCATCAGGTGATGTATGGAATTGTTAAATCACTATATTGTACACCTGAAACTAATATAACACTGTATGTTAATTAATGGGATTAAAATAAAAAATTAAAGAAAAAAAGAATACAGTACACAACACATATACAAAATATGTATTAATTGTTTATGTTTCAGTAAGTTTTCTGGTCAACAGTAGGCTATTAGTAGTTAAGTTTTTGGGGATTTAAAAATTATATGCATTTATGTCCACCCAGGGACACCAAGAAACAAATACAAAAATTAAAAAAAACAAAACAAACAAAAGTTATACATAGATGTTTCAAGTGTGTAGGGTGTTGGAGCCCCTAACTGTCACATTGTTCAAGGGTCAACTGTACATAAAACATAGCAAATCCATTCCTGTCTTAGGGTCTTTGATCTTGCTCTTCTCTTTATCTAGAATGTTTTTCACCCCAAGTTTTGCAAAGCTCCTTTCCTTACTTCATTAAGCTCTATTCCCAAATGTCACTTCCTCAGGGAGGGCTTTACTGACCACCTATCTAAAACAGCACCCCATCGAAATTTATCAGTAACCAACATTAAATATTTATTTGCTTATTGTCTATCTTCCTCACTAGAATGTAAGCTCCATGATGGGCAAGGCCTTTACCTATCCTATTTACACCAGTGCCTAGAATAGTGCCTGGCACATATTAACACCAAATACGTATTTGTTGAATGTATGAAACATTAAAATGAAAAACTAGCTTAGCAGTAACCAGGCTCCCCTTCCACCAGAGAAGGCAAAGTGGAAAGCTAGAACTTTTATCCCTGTTCAATGGCAAGGAAGCTCACCCACTGCCATCAGTAGAGACCACATGGGGAGTAGTAACAAGATGCCACTTCCATTCCCAGCCAGGGTGGTATCAGTGGAGTTCTAATGGGGAACCTGAATTTCCACTCTTGCCCAGCAGTAAGGAGGTGCCCCACCTCCCTCTAGGCTGTCAATGGCCACTGAGTGGGGAATGTAGACTTTTATCCCCACCTGGAAGTAATGGGATGATGCCCCCCTCCTCTGCCATCATGATGTCAGAGGAAGCCTGCTAAAATGAAAGATTTAAAGAAGATGCAGATTTCATAAAAATATCTAAAATTTTCAGGATACAATAGAACATCATGTATACCAAGAAACAGGAAACTATCAACTTGAATGGGAAAAAGACAATCAACAGGTGTCAACATAGAGATGACATAGATGCTGGAAATGTCTGACAAGGAGTTTAAAGAGGCCATCATAAAAATACTTCACTGAGCAATTCTGAACATGCTTGAAAAAAATAAAAAATAAGAGGTCTCAGCAAAGAAACAGAAGAAATAAAGAAAAACTAAACGGAAATTTTAGAACTGAAAAATACAAGTGAAACAAAAAACTCAACAGATGGGCTCCACAAAAGAGTAGGAGGGAGGTGGGAGAGGAAAAATCAGTAAACTGGAATATAGAACAATAGAAATTACCCAATTTGAACAAAAGACAAAAAATAGTCTGAGAAAATGAGAAGAACCTCAGGGACCATGTGGAACTATGATAAAAGATCTAACATTCATGGGGTGTCTTGGTGGCTCAGTCAGTTGAGCCTCTGACTTGTTTCAGCTCAGGTCATGATCTTAGGGTGTGAGATTGAGCCCTGCGTCTGGCTCTGCAATTGGTGGGGAGTCTGCTTGAGATTCTCACCCTCTCCCTTTGCCCCTCCCCCTGTCTCTGTCTCTCTCTCAAATAAATAAGTAAACCTTAAAAAAAAACCCTCCAGGATCTAACATTCATGTCACCAAAGTCCCAGAGGGCAAGGAGAAAGAGGATGGGATTGAAAAAGAATTTCAAGAAATAATGGCTAAAGATTCCCCAGATTTTGCAAAAGATACAAACCTACAGATTCAAGAATCTGACTGAACTCCAAACTGGATAAATCCAAAGAAATCCACATCAAGACCCATCATAATCACATTCCTGAAAAATAAAAACTAAAAAAAAGGAAAAAAAGAACTAAAAAAACAAAACAAAATTCTGGAAAGGAGTTAAACAGAAACAAAGCCTTACCTATAAGGGAAAGATAATTCAAATGACAGTGGTTTTCTCATCAAAAACCATGGAGGTCAGAAGGAGGTGGTAAAATATTTTTCAGATGGTGCAAGAAAGTAACTGCCAACCCAGAATTCTAGGTCCGTGAAAATATTTTTCAGGAATGAAGGGGAAATAAAGATATTCTCCAAGGAAGGAAAACTAAGAGAATTTGTTGCCACCAGACCTACCTTAACAGAATAGCTAAAGGAAGTCTTTTTCAATGGAAAGATAATGATAAAAGAAGGAATTTTGGAACATCAGGAAGGAAGAAAGAACAATGGAAAGAGTAAAAATATGAATAAACATAAACATACTAGGTTTTTTTCCTCCCCTTTATTTTATTTTATTTTATTTTATTTTTTATTTTTAAAAAAGATTTTATTTATTTATTTGACAGAGAGAGAGACAGACAGTGAGAGAGGGAACACAAGCAGGGGGAGTGGGAGAGGAAGAAGCAGGCTCCCAGCGGAGGAGCCTGATGCGGGGCTCAATCCCAGGACCCTGGGATCATGCCCTGAGCTGAAGGCATACGCTTGACGACTGAGCCACCCAGGCGCCCCTTTCCCTCCCCTTTAGTTTTCTAAATTATGTTTGATGATTGAAACAAAAATTATAACACTGATGTAGCACTAAATGTATGTAGAGGAAATACTTAAGGCAATTATATTATAAATGGGAGAGGGGAAAGGACTTAAAGGTAGGTAAGGTTTCTACACTTCACTCAAACTGATCAAATGTTGATACTAGCAGACTGTGGTAAGTTAGGCATATATAATATATATCCAGGGAGACCACTAAAAAGCCTACACAGAGAGATACAATCAAAACCACTAACCATGAATCAAAATGAAATTTGAACAGAGGTATAAGTCACCAACAGTAAAGGATGAAGAAGAAAACAGAGAAAGGACAGAGGGAACAAAGAGAAAACAAAAAATAAAATGGTAGATTTAGTTCCTAACATATCAGAAGTGAGTGTGAATGATCTAAATACATTAGTTAAAAGACAAAGATTGGCAGGGTGGCTAAAAAAGTGATCCAACTATATGCTGTTTATAAGAAGCTCACTTCAAATATGATATTAGTACACTGAAAGTAAAAGGATAGAAAATATATGCCATGTAAACATTAATCAAAAGAAAGCAGGAGTGGCTATATTCATATCAGATAAAGTAGACTTTAGAGCAAAGAAAACTACCATGGACAGAAAGGGACGTTACATAATGGTGAAAGGGTCAATCTACCAAGAAGATATAGCAATCTGAAACATATATGCACCAAACAACAGAGCTTCAGAATACACGAAGCAGAAGCTGATAGAGCTATATGGAGAAATAGATCCACAATTAGAATTGGAGACTTCAACATCTCTCTCTCAGCAACTGATAATAGAACAAGACAGAAAATGACAAAATATACAGAAGAACTCACCAATGCTATCAGCCAATTGGATCTAATTGACATTGATAGAACATTCCGTCATACAACAGAATACACCTTCTTTTCTAGCACTCACAGAACATATACCAAAACAGGCCATATACTGGGCCATAAAACAAACCCCAACAGTTGAAAAAAATTGAAATTATACAGCACATGTTTTCTGACCACAACAGTACCAAGGTAGAAATGAAAAACTTCCTGAAAAAGAAATCTCTGGACCCAGATGGTCTCACTGAAGAATTCTACTAAAAAGGACACTTAGCACCAATTCTACCTTATCTCTTGCAGAAAATAGAAGAGGAGAGAACACTCTCAAACTCACTTTATAAGACAGTTATTGGCCTGATACTGAAAGCAGATGATGACAGCTCAAAAAAGAAAATGACAGGCTAGTATCCCTCATGAATATAGATGCAAAATCCTCAAGAAAATATTAGCAAATAGAATTTAGCAATGTAGAATAAAATTGTACACCACGACCAAGTGGGGTTTATTCCAGATATACAAAGCTGGTTCAAAATTTGAAGATCAATCAAGGTAACCTACCATATTAAAAGGCTAAAGAAGAAAAAATTACATATATATCAATATCAAATGATGCAGAGGCGGCATTTAACAAAATTTAATACCCATTCATAACAAAAGCTCTCATAAAACTGGGAATATAAAGGAGTACTGCTTCAACTTGGTAAGAAAGATCTACAAAAACCTACAGCTAACATCATTCATAGTGGTGAAAGACTGAGTGTTTTTCCTTTAAGTTCTGGAATAAGGCAAGGATGTCTTCTTTCACCATTCTTATTTAACATAATATTGGGAGTCTAAGCCAGTGCAATAAAATAAGAAAAGGAAACAAAAAGCATACAGATCAGAAAGAAAGAAAACTGTCTCTATTTGTAGAGGAGTTGTGATCTACATAGAAAATCCTAAAGAATCTATAAGAAAACAGAACTAATAAATGAGTTCAGCAAGGTCACAGGATATAAGTACAATATACAAGAACTATTTCTATACAGTAACAACACATGGAAACCAAAATGAAAAATACAATAACTCAAAGAAAAACTTAGGGAAAAAAAAAAACCTGTTTAGGATCTGTATGCTGAAAATCACAAAATGCTGAAGAAGGAAATAAAAAAAGTTCTAAATAATGGGAGAGAAGAACTGCGTTCATGGATTGGAAGACTAAACACAATAAAGATTTCAATTCTTCCCAAACTGATATCCAGGTTTAACACAATTCCTAACAAAATCACATTAAGGTATTTTGGAGATATAAATAAAATTATTCGAAAGCTTATATGGAAAGCAAAGGAACTAGTATAAGCTAAAACAATTTTGAAAAAGAAGAAAGAGGAATCACCTACCTGATTTAAGGTTTATTATATAGCTATAGTAATCAAGACTGTGAGGAGGAATAAATACACAGCTCAATGGAGCAGAAGAGAAAACTCAGAAAGACTGTTGCCTTGGAGTGAATGAGAATTTTGGAAGGAATGTGGTCCTGGGGAGCTATCTGGACTTTATACACTTTCATTAGACAAAAGAGGCTTTACATCATGAGTCAGGGGAAAAATCTGCTCCCGTGAGCAGACAGATGGAAGCACCTTAGAATTACTAGAGGTACCTAAGAAAGGAAACAGCACCTGAGACATGTAAAATGCTCACTCTCCAGTCCCTATCTTTCCAGCTGTGCACAGGTACAGTGACCAGGTTTTGTAAACCAAAAATTGGGACAAAAGTTCTGATAAAATAATAACAATAACAACAACAATAATAATAATTAAAAACTCCAACATGTAGGTGAACCTGGGTGGCGCAGTCGGTTGAGTATCTGACTCTTGGTTTCAGCTCAGGTCATGATCTCAGGGTCGTGGGATTGAGCTCTGCATCAGGCTCCATGCTCAGTGGGTCTGCTTGAGATTCTTTCTCCCTCTCCCTGCCCCTCCCACTCGTGCTCTCTCTCTCTCAAATAAATAAATAAAATCTTAAAAAAATAAAATCCCAAACATGTATTACTTTTTTCTGAATAAAAAAACAACACATATCCATGGTAGAAATTTTGAAAAATACAGAAAAAAGAATAAAGAACAAGAAAAAAATATCCATAATTCCAGTCCTACCACCAAAGTAACTACTGTTAGCATTTTTGTTATATTTTCTCCTGGGGTTTCTCCGTGCATATCCACATACTCACTCACACACACACATTATATCTACAAAATTGAGACTATATGGTATTAAATCATTTTGTATCCTTTTTTTCACTTAATATTATTATCATGACAATAATTTTGTAAAATAAAATTGTCTTTAAAAATTTCTTTTTAATTGGCTGCAACAAATCTTCCATGTAGATGTATTTGAGACAATGTATCATACCTCAAATTAAACGTATCAAAACAGAGCGCATCAAGTATATGTTTCTGTAAAACTATCCCCCCTCCTCCAACAGTTCCCCATTCCAGTTGGTATCCGGGCTGGAAAGCTCAGAATCATCTTTACTTCTTCCTTTATTTTGATCCCCTATACATGATATACTTCCAAGTGTTGTTGATACTCTCTTCCAAACAACTCTCAGCCACTTGGCAGGAATAAGATAGGGAGTATCCTACTACCACTGTTCTGGTCCAGGCCCTTGCAGGCTCACTCTTGGAATACCACCATGATTCATCCAAATAACACTGCATCATGCTGTGTCCTAGTTCAAGAACCTAGAACAGCTGTCACTTTATTGTATCCGGTATCGACTACTCAGCCTGAAATTCAAGGAACTTGTAATCTGCCCTTGGCACTCACCTATCTGAGTTTCCCTCGCTTATGAGCATGGCCCCATTCTTATCCATTTAAATCCTTCAAGCCTTTTGAAAGCAGTCTCCCTTAAGTCTTACTCCCCCACTTCTCCGTGGGATCAGCCTTATTATATCCTGATCTGTCTAAGGGGGGTTAATTTTGTCTCCTTCCCTAGACTTCGCAGCTGTTTATTAGAGGCAGAGACCATGCTTTAAACTTCTCTTATACCTCTCATGGCACTAAGAACATGGGAGGCTCCAAAAAATATTCATTGATTGATTTAGTTGGGCTCTGAAGTGGAGACATAATAATACTTCTTAAAATTAATCTGGTTCACAACCTTACTTTGGGAGACATTGCAGGGTGGAAAGGGTTTACTAGGGGCAATTGAAAAAAGCAGACAGGGGATGATGACTAGACTTGACTGAGCAATACTGTTATGAAGCAGAGGCACCAGATCTGGATTCAAATCCTGAGGGCACCACTTACTTGTTATGTGACTATGGGCATGTTACACCATGTCTTTGGACACCAGTTTCCTACTTTATGAGATAACTGTGAGGATTAAATGAGATCATATATGTAAAGAATCCAGCATATTGTGTAGCATAGTTGGCTTTCAATAATGGTAGTCCCCACCTCCTGGATTTATGTGGGTATTTGGTGTCTTCATAAGTAATCTGCCAAGGGTTTTCGTGGTTTGTTAAAAGCTGTTGTCTAGGGGTGCCTGGGTGGCTCAGTTGGTTGCCTTTGGCTCAGGTCATGATCCCAGACTCCCGGGATCGAGCCTTGCATTGAGCCCTGCATTGGGCTCCCTGCCTGGTGGGGAGTCTGCTTCTCCCTCTGCCCCTTACTCTGCTCATGCTCTCTCTCTCTCTCAAATAAATAAATAAAATCTTAAAAAAAATAAAAGCTATTGTCTAAGTTACTGTGACTTTGGGGAGCAGTCTCCATTTTTATTTTAGAATTTATAAGGTTTTCAGCATGACATTTTAAAAAAAGATTTTATTTATTCATTTGACAGAGGGAGAGGGAGAGAGAGCAAGCACAAGCAAGCGGAGTAGCACAGGGAGAGGGAGAAGGCTCCCCGTTGATCAGGGAGCCCAATGTACGGCTTGATCCCAGGACCCTGGGATCACAACCTGAGCCAAAGGCAGATGCTTAACTGACTGAGCCACCCAGATGCCCCTTAGCATGACATTTTTATAACTTCTTTTTGTGTTGAACAACAACAGCAACAACAAACCTTTCCAATTCTTTTACTCTTTAGTGAAACAAGACAGGAACCTGGTCAATGGGGAAGCCAGGCTGATGGTAGGCTTTTGGAAAGAACCACAGCGGGTTGGGGTGCCTGGGTGGCTCAGTCAGTTAAGTGTCTGCCTTCAGCTCAGGTCATGATCCTGGGGTCCTGGGATCGAGCCCCACATCGGGCTCCTTGCTCAGCAGGGAGTCTGCTTCTCCTTCTTCCTCTGCCCCCCACTTGTGCTCTCTATCCCAAATAAATAAATAAAATCTTAAAAAAAAAAAAGAACCACAGTGGGCTGGAGAAGAATAAAGGGACAGGGGATGGCAAGGGGAGATAAAGAATGGACATCACAGAGATCCTCCCTGGAAGTAATGCAAATTGGCTCAGGGTATCCTCCATAATCCTGCTCCAGATCCTTCTAAGAAGCCCTAAAGCAGCTGGTCAGTGTCTTGGGACCAACTCTGCCTTTCAACTTATCGTCGTGGCTTCTCAGGAAACAAGAGAAGGTGTAGAAGTAAGTTGAGTTTCCATGGTGTAGAGTCCCCCCAGGCAGGAGCGCTGCTTCGAGCTTGGAGCTTCAGCAGGCCCTGGACGTGTCCAGACCTGATGTCCTAATTGCTAGTCCTTAGAAGAATGTCAATCCCAGACTTCAAATCACCTGAAGAGGTGCAGCTTACACTCAGCATAATGGTGTTCCTGAGAATATTACCAATAGATGTGCAAAGGGCCTCATCTTGGGGCCATGGAACTGTAAATAGCAGAGTGGGGCTGGTGAACACAACACACTTCAGGTAGCAGGAGCTGGATGGGTTGGCTTCTTCCACCTTTTGTCCTCTTTTACTTCTCTACTCAGCTCAAAATGGAGTAGAAAGGTTCAGTGATAGTATGGTAGGGTGATGGGAACGTTAAAAGGCCTGGGTCACAGGCCGAAATTTCAAGTGTTGCTCATGGCTGTCTTCCTTCCATTTCCAAGGAGACCTCCAATTTCAGGTGCTTTGGCTCAGCCCCATGGAAGGAGCTGGGTACGCAGCGAAGGGTGGGAAGGGTTTACCAGGGGCAACTGGAAAAAGCAGGGGGGTTTTATTTATTTTTTAAAAAGATTTTATTTATTTATTTGATGGAGAGAGAGAGAGAGACAGCCAGTGAGAGGGAACACAAGCAGGGGGAGCAGCAGAGGGAGAGGAAGAAGCAGGCTCCCAACAGAGCAGGGAGCCCAATGAGGAACTTGATCCCAGAACCCTGGGATAAGGCCCTGAGCCGAAGGCAGATGCCTAACGACTGAGCCACCCAGGCGCCCCAGCAGGGGGGTTTTAAAAAAAATGGGATTGGAAAAATGAGGTACGATGAATAGACTTGGCAGGGCAACACCTCGAAGAGAAGAGGGGCACTAGAAAGGCCAAGCAGCCTGACTCCAAAGCCCCAACTCAGAAAGGCCGGGGTTCAAGTGTGTGCTCTACCACCTATTAATTAGCACAGTGTGTGGCACATAGTAGGTGCTTAGTAATTGCTTGCTGAATGAATGAACAAATGTGACCTTGGCCAAGTCATTTATCCTCTCTGAGCCTCAGTTTCCTCATCTGTAAAATCAGTAGTAGCTATTGTTCTTATTATTTCACCTGTGTTGTCTCTCCCCTATACCCACATCAGTTGGCTGGTCCATCTCCCCAGTCCTGCACTGTGTAAGATGCCAACTCAGCCTTCTTCATTACGGGTCAGAAAAGGCAGATCTGCACGAGGCCTTCTCTTTCCTCTTGTGTCCTCCCTCTCCTCCTCCTTCTTTTTTTTTTTTTAAAGATTTTATTTATTTATGTGACAGAGAGACAGCCAGCGAGAGAGGGAACACAGCGGGGGGAGTGGGAGAGGAAGAAGCAGGCTCCCAACGGAGGAGCCCGATGTGGGACTCGATCCCGGAACGCCAGGATCATGCCCTGAGCCGAAGGCAGCCGCTTTAACGACTGAGCCACCCAGGCGCCCCCCTCCTCCTCCTTCTTACCTCCTGGCCCTATTTGTCTCCTTTTCTATTCCAAGCAAACTTGGGATACAGTCTGGGAACTCAGAGCAAGTGAGCTGTAACCTCCAATTACAATGCTAACACACACTTGCACATGCACAACTCACCCTCCCTCCGCACTCCGCCACAGAAGGTTGGGTCTGGGTTGCAACAAGCTTCTGGCCCCCTAGAGACCTTTACTCGATTCAAATGTCATCAGTACCAGGGACTAGAAAAACTCTACCCCTGTTTCCTCATGCAGAGCCAGGGCAGGCTTGGGGAGCTAGCCACCCCTGGGGATTGATCACATCAGCACCATTCCAACTCTGGAAGGTTCAATGTGAGCCAACTCTTCTGCAGTACGTCAACCAGAGAAAGGCAAACAAGTTCGAGCACATGAAGATGGTGTGAGGATGATTTTACAGTAGTGGGCATGAGCTAGGCTGAGCGAGCCACACTTCCTTGTGAACACTGACACAGATCTTTGAGATTCACTGGCATGAGAAGAGCAATTTGTTAGAGCAAAACATAGCTGTTTCCTGTATAAAGCTAACAACTTGAATTGACTCTCCATGGTTTTCTTTTTGTCTTTTTTTCCCTCTTGGAAAGACGAATGGGCAGTAAAGATGGGACAAGGTGAGGTCCAACTTTGCCTTTCCCTCCAGCCAACCTGTGGCACATGGAATGGATCTCTCTCAGAGGAACCTCCCCAGGTTTGATCTTCAGTAGGTTAAAAATCCCATCTTTCATGCTTCTAAGGGATGTGGTGAGAAAGAGAAAAAAACCCAAGCTCAAAGGCTGAACAAATTCAACTGAGACATGCTGGCTAAACTCCCTGCCATAGAGTGGGGCTCAATCCGGCCACTCCATCATTGCCATTCCATCCTCCCAAATCAATCCACGCCTCCCTCTGCCTTTGCTTTTAACATGGGGGAAGGAGGGCAAGAGACACAGCGAGAAATGGCCAGCCTCGCTGAGGTTTTTATATGCAAGAACAAATGACAAGTCATGTAGGCAGGTTCAGGAAAATCTTTCAGAATGTAGAAAATTCAGCAGCTTTTCCACACTGACCATTGTCATGGCAACGCACTATCTGATGGCAGCATGCGTCACCAGGCTGGAGGGGCATGGTCTCAGTATAGCAGGTTAGCCTAGCCATTTTTAGCAACATTTGGACTTCTTTCTAGCCTCATTTCTTCTTGGTTTAGCTGAATTTCTTTTTGGTGCTGGACTTGTGTGCTCTGCTCATTTGCATGGCTAGAACACAGGACTTTGTCAATACGAAAGAGATGGCTAAATGGAAAATCTGAACATTCCTAGGATTCTATAGCCAGTCTACTTGCTGTCCACCCTCCCTGGCTCCTCCCCACCCACTCTCAGTCATTTAATTTCTTTTCTTCTCATCAATTCTTTCCTCTACACAGTATAACCTCCCCCCACCCCCGCCCCAAGAGCTGTGACTCATCTACCAACCCCTGCACTCTCATCATATTCTTTTTATTGTTTTTCTATTTTCTCAATGTTAACACACAGCATCCTAGGATCTCAGGACTAGAAGGAACCTTAACAATACTCTAGTACAACCACCCTCCCCCAATGCAGGAGCCCTTCTATGATATGATAGTCAAGTGACTATCTAGGCTCTACTTGCATGTCTCCAGCAACATTCCTTTTTGGGCAGCCTGCTCGTTTGGACAGCTCAAAATATTAGAAAATCCCTCCTTCTACTGAATACACATTTGCCTTTTTAGAATCTTTACCCATGGGTCCTAGCTCTGTGCCCTGTGGCCACATAGACTCCGTCTATACCCTCTGCTCTGGGACAGCCTCTCAGAGATATGAAGTAAAGACCACGTCCCCCTAGGTCTTCTTTCCTCCAAAAGCCCCAGCGCCTCCAACCAGACCTCTTGGAGCCTGGTCTGTAGTCCTTTCCGCATCCTGACTGACCAGTAGCATGCTCCTATTTGCCTAGAGCCCTTTTACACCGAGGTTGATATCGCATCAGTATCTCTGCAGGCCAACTTGTCCTGGAGACTCACACTGAGGTCCACATTGGCTAAAATCCCTAGCTCCTTCAGACAAAACACTGCTGAGCCACATCTTTCCATCTTGTGTGTGTCTAATTGCTTCTGAGGACCCAATTCCTGCTCCGTACATTTTCTCCCAGCTTAATGTCATTGTGCTACAATCAAAATATTGCTTTGACCTGTTAGGATCTTTAAAAAATCTTGACTTACATGTAATTTACATGTCCTCTACGACTGTCTATTATTTTTTCCCCAACCCTCAAACTAATCTTTTATCTCAGGTCTTTTAAAAATGTATTCCTCTTTTGGGTTATCTTACCTTTCCTAGTTCTCTTCCCTTTGAATTACCTTCCTTATGTCTTCTCTCGCTTGTCATTTCCATTTCCTCAATAGCAAGATGTCACCACTCTGGAGATATGTGTCTGGCTACGTGTGCAGGAAAGCATGAGGGCATACGGATATCTGCACATATGCAGGTGTGAGCAAGAAGCTGCAGAGGCTTGTTTAGTTTCTCTGTTTCTATTGCTTTGTCTGTGCTCTACCAGGATTTACAGCCTGGATGGGGGGAAAATGGCAAGGTTGAAGGAAGAGGGGTAAGAGAAGTTGGTCCAGGGTCAGTCCCAAAGGAAACAGGAAAGGTGTCCTGGGTCTGTGAGGAGCAGGAGGAAATTAGGGCGGGAGCTCTGGTGTTAATCAGGGCTGCAGCACAGTGAGAAGGACTGGCAAAGGGCCAGGAGTAGAAAGAGTTTAAAGGCCTTACAGACTGTCCAGGGGAGGAGGATTTGGTTAGGAAGTGAAGATTTGTGGGGTTGGTATCCACTGTGAAGCCAGAGGGAGATGGCTTGAAACTACAGGGTCAGGAGAAGGCTGAGGGCTATGGGACACCTCCGAGAGGCAATAAGCATTGCTGTGAACGTAGCTTTACAAGTCTATGACTTGTGAGCTTAGAAAATTTTCTCTGGCCAAAGGAGCCTGGGACGTGGAGTCCCTGCCTAAGGATTTGGCTGCTGTCACAGACTGGACTCTCCTAGAGGTTAGGGCCTTAATATAACCCTCAGCAAAGACCCTCTAGGACACAATGCATTCCCTCAGACTAACTCTGGTATAGAACAGGCCTCTTTTTCATGCTGGATTCTATTTCAACGAGGGAGTCAAAAGTAGGAGAATTGCTGCTCTCTTAGTCATTATATGAATAAACATGGGATTTCACTCTCCAAGGTGGGCAATATGATACCCTTAGCCTCTTAACTCTACAGATTATTAGGATCCAAAAAATATGCACACATACATACAAAATTAATTAAACAGGAAAATGGGTGCCAAAATGATTTTACAATATTGTAGAGAAAGTGAATTGAGTTGTGGAGTAGCAGCTGGGGTTGGGAGAGGGGCTCTACTGGAAAGCTAAGGGCAGCATCCCCAAACAGCTAGTGGACAGTGTGATCAAGATTATAATAACCTGATGACTGCCATTTTCCCCCTGCCAGAAGCCAGGATAGGGAAGGGCAGGATAGGGCTCCAGTGCTCTGGGTAAGACTGGGGAGTCCACTCTCAGGGCACCAGAATCCTGACTATCCAAGGTAGGCCCATAGTCTCTCAAGGCCATATTGGATCAAGGAACGACACTGGAACACAATGCCTGTGAGCCCCTCCTCCCCTTACCCTAAGTCTGAACTGGCTTGAACTTCCCTCATCTTAAAGAGGATTCTACTGTTGCTCTTTTAAAAGAAAAAGGGTTCCAGGGCACACTTGAGAACTGGTTTTTCACTGGACGTGCCTCAAGATAAACCTTTTGTCCCCCTGAAGGTGACATTAGCTGGCCAAATGACAATTCCAATCAGAGTGGCCAGTGTGGAATTCCAACTACAAGCTATCAGGCCAAGAAGATGTTTCTCTTCTAAGTCAGTGAAATGATTAGCCACCAAAAGACAAATGGTATTTGGGGAAGCCCCCAGTGATGGGCCACCGCAAGCTGGGTGGAATGAGGAGGGCAGGGCTTGAGGGGTGGTGCTCACCTTTGATGTAGTTGAGGATTTGCTGGACTCGGTGGGGCTCATTGCGGTCTGGCCGGCAGCTTGGCGTGATTTCCAACACATAATCAGGACCATATGCTGTGAAAAACTGTAAGGAAAAGGGAAAGGCCAAAAAACAAACTAAACCACAGAAAACCTCCAAACCAAACCACATACACACAGAACAATCAAAAGAAAACCACCACTATTGACAAGGCAAGTGAGGCCCAGGTGGGCCGGGTAGGATGATGCAGCAGGAAGCCCTGTCCTGGTGGTACCATTCCTCTTGTTCAAAACCTCCAGTGACAGTTCACTGCTAGATTATTTAGCTTGTTGTTCAAGGTTCTCTCTGCTCAGGTCTCAACTTTTCTCTCCTGCCTTAGCTCTTACTGCCCCCTATTCTCTAGCCACACTGGCCTGCTCCGGGCTCTCCCAAATCTCACCATGCTTTGTCCACCCCCCCCCCAGGATCTTTGCCATTGCTCTTTGTTCACGCTGCAAAGGCCCTCCCCTCAATTCCTGCTGCCTGTGAAAAACCTCCCCATCCTTCCAGGCACAGCTCAAATGTCACCTCCTTCACAAAGCTGTCCCTTATTTTCCACCAACCCCCAGAGTGTTCTGTTGGTACCTTTTTTTTGGCCCCTGTTCAACAAACAGTGCTGCCTGCCTATCACACGTGGGTCACTGTGCTGGCTGCTGGGGGACGTTGAGGATGGGCAAGACCTCCGCTGGGATACACTGGGTCTTCATAAGCACATTCTGCACTGGATAGAGATTTTTCAACAGTGACCTGATCTCCCTGCACTGCATTGTCAGCTCCTTGAGGGCAGGCAGCCCCTATGTCTTACTCACCTCCTTGATCCTCACAGACTGTGGCAGTTGCCTGCTCGTTTTGATTGCCCTGAACACCCTGACCCGGCAACGTCAAGCAAGCCTATTTCTCCAGGTTTTCTTTCTCTGTAGTCGAGTTTATTTGTTTTTTAAATTCAGGGGATCAAAATAAAGGTTTTTTGATTCTATTTCTAGCTCACTAGATGATTCCTTATGACCTCTGGTAAGTCACAATATCTGATTCAGCTTCTCTATTAGGGCCTGCTTGGGGAAAAACACTCCACGACAAAGGGAATCATTCAATTGGGATAAGACCTTGAATGGGAAGTATGCAAAACTACTATTTCTGTTTAGTTTTTAACAGAAATAGTATTTGTGCATACTCTCTGGAGAGAGAGCATATGGTCCTTAACATTATGTGCTTTCAATAGTGATATTGTTAGGCAGTAAGTAAAACAGGGGGATTCAAATTCCATGGGAAAAATGGTAGAGAGTGCATGAAAAAAGGGATCTGGATATGTGTCCTGAATTTGGTGTCATTCAGAGAAGCCCAGGGTTATTGCCACTGCCACCAGATTATCCTTGTTAAGAGTCTGGATGTATATCTGGCACCATGGGAGAGGTTGTGGAATGATCTCTAAGGGGTTTGTATTTTGAGTTAAGGAGGGCCCCTCAGTCCAAGTTCGAGGATCTTGTGGGCTTGGCTCTGGAAGAGAAGGCTTCCAACAGGTGTTGCCCTGTCTCCTTAGGTGACCTCTTTTCCTCCAGAGGGTGTCAAGTAGTACGCTCATTTCACAGGTATGAAAAGACGGGTTTAGAGAGAGCAGTAGAAGAAAGGCAGCTGCAATGAAGTAGCCACTCTGGGAGAGGACCCACACCCCTCGCATCAAAGTGCTATAAACATCAGAGGCGGGGTGCCTCACTGAGATGCAGGAGGAGGGAATGTTCTGCCTCCGTCTCTGAAGGCAGAAGATCTCTGCTGATCCTCTGTCAGCAAGACATGTTGTGAGCTGTCTGTTTGGGGCCGAGGGTTGGAAACAGTACGTCCGCATTTGCGAATGCCTACAACGTGCGAGACGGGCAGCTGGGGCCACAACTGACTCCTATGTAACAGAACTCAGTCTGACTGGGCCTGAGCCTCTTGATCTGGCTGTGTTAGCACCTGGCTTTAACTAACCCATGAATGACCCATTCTTTGCCAAGGCAGGCCGGCTGCAGGTAATAACCAAGTCTGGGTTCCTAAACATCTCTCCACCTTTGCCAATGACACAGTATTCCCAGGTTCTGCTTAGGTGAGGGGCCACAGATGATTTAAGAAAGTCCCAGTTTTGTGATCCACTTCGACATGGTAGCTGGCTGGTCCCAGCCTTAGGAGGCTCTGTTTGGGGCTGAGGGAAGTGACGGGCAGCCGGAAGGCAGAGGCTTATATCTACGGCAAAGGTGTTGCCCTACTCCCCCTTCTGTCTCTCTCATGGCGTTTCTCTGTTTCTGTGTTGTATTATGCTTTCATTTTGGCACTTGTTAACTCTTTTCTACTAGACTATGAACTCTGCAGAGGCAGAAACTTCTGTCACATTCTTTGTAGAATTGAACTCAAGTCATCAAAGGTTCTCCTTAAACCCTTATTTTAAAGTTATGTTGAATGAAATTCATTCACAAAAGATTTAGCTTGCTGTTCATTTAATTCCGTGGAATAATGCAAAGAGCCAACTCATAGCATTAACAGCTTTTCTGGACTCTTGAGGCGGCATGATGAGGTGGAAAGAGCACTGGCTTTAGAGTCAGACAGAGCTGGATGTTCTATCAGGATTTAGTCATGTGCCTCAGGCGAGCTGCTTAATCTCTCTTTTGTCATTGCTACCAGCAGGACGATCATAAATGCTGACCTGGCTGGGTTGTTCAAAACCACTGAGATGATATAGACAAAAGGGCCTAGCACAGGGCCCAGAACATAGTAGGACTTCAGTAAATGTGAATTCTCTTCTCCCAAGGCAAGAGGCCCTGGCCTAACTGGTGCCTCACCCATGCCCTGGGGGACGTTGGGCCAAGTACTTGGGGTGGCTATGCGGAAAGAAGAACCTGTTTCTCCTGCTGGACAAAGCCCAGCAGCCCAAGTGTCCTCTCTACTTGCCCAAACCGTTAGCTCCGCCTAGGGCCTGTTGAGAAAC
This sequence comes from Ursus arctos, assembly GCF_023065955.2. Lineage (NCBI taxonomy): Eukaryota > Metazoa > Chordata > Mammalia > Carnivora > Ursidae > Ursus > Ursus arctos. The sequence continues at coordinate 57,838,472 of NC_079873.1, forward strand.
TGACTTCTCTCACAGTTTCCTGCCCTATGCTCCTGCCACTTGTTACTGGAGAGGTGGAAAGGAAATCTGATCACATAAGGCCAAGGAGATATTGGGGTGGAGGGATTTGGCCAGCACTAGAAATAGCTTGAGGCCCCACCCTGAAACTGCCCTGCAGCCCAGAAGAGGAAAGGAAATGGGCAAGCAGCAATCCCATTCCCAGACAGGTGGAGCGGGGATGAAAGAGGCCAGCTGGCCTCCCAGTCAAAACGCTGGCTTTGATCTCAGCAAAGGAAGGAGGGAGGTGCTAACCCTTCTCCACCCCTTCCCCTTTTCCCTCAGCACTCCTTTTGCTTTCTGAGTTTCAGTTTATACATTTTTGAGGGGAACACAGTAGTGGAAAGGAGGCAAATGGAAAGTATGAAGTGGGGCTGAGAACTGAAGGCAATGGCGACTTTAGGGTAGTTGGTCCTTTCTTGACCCAAGAGTCAATGAATAAAGAAATGAAATAGCTCAGTTCTCATTCAGGTCAGCCCAGCTCAAGGCCCTTTTCTTGGTCACTCCTTTCCAGCTCTTGCCCACACAATGCGAACAGTGTACACTTAGATATTTGGTCAAGAAGATATTCAGAAGAAGTCTTAGATTTGTTTTTATTCCTTCATAGTCCAATTTGGGCACAGGAAACCAAGCCACAGACCTGAAGCCACCAATCCTTTTATCCTTCCTTCAACATTTATTAAGTACCTACTATGTGGCTGACGAAGTAAGTTCATGGGTTACAAAGACAGTAAGACATATTTAGTCGGAAGAATTATTATAGAACAGTGTGATGAGAGGTACAACAATAATACTAAAGATAAAAGTAATAAAAAACATTTATTGAAGGCTTATGTGTGTCAGGCACCTAAAGTGTCTCAGCACTTTTTATGGATTGACTAACTTAGTTCTCACAACCAACCCCTACGGAGGTACTGTAATTATTTCCATTTTAAGATGAAGATTTGAAGTGCAGAATAGTCAGATAACAGAGGTCACACAGCATGTGTAGTGCTGAGATTTGAACCCAGGTCATTCTGGAGGTCAGCACTACCCAGAGGAGCTTCTAAATTACTTCAGAAGAAGTGATTGTGTGTGTGTTGGGGGGGGGGTGTCTGCAAATAGGGTATGGTCATTGGGAGGGAGGCATTCCCAAGAGAGCCTGGGCAAAGGCAGGGAGTGTGGAACAGAACAGCACATTTTAGGCATTGAAGTTGATTTGATATGGCTTGAGGGTAGGGTGTAAGGAGAATTAGGACACGAGGCTGGGGAGGCAGGCATGAGTTTCACAGTGGGTGCTGCCCCCTCCCCACACTCAGGCATTTGGCCTTATTCCAGACTAGAAGGCTCATGAGGGCAGAACATTGTTTTGCTCCCCGCTGGATTGCCAGTTCCCGAAACAGTTGGTAAATAACTATTTGCGGGATACGGAAATGAAGACTTGGGGAGCTTATAAATGAAGAAATGGATAGGTCAGCTGTGTCCTTTAGAAGACTCATTGGCTACAGTGTGGAGAATGGAAGAGCATCCGAGGGGAGACCAGTGAGAAGGCTGGTGCTAAAGCCATAATGAGTGATATCTGGGTTGGAACCATAACAGTTGTGGGAGGAATGGAGAGATTGAAAAACTGAAAAGATATCATTAATAAGACTAAACAATGAAGTGGATGTGGAAAGTAAGGAAGAAGAGAGAGTCAAGGATTTCTGACTGTGCGGGAGACGCATTAACGAGATGAGGAGTCCAGGCAGAGGACAGGGGCTCGAGGTAAGGTGTATGTATGTGTGGGGAGTTCAGCAAGAAGCATTTCGAGGGTCAGGATCCTAATGATATGGCGCTCTGGTATCTAGGAGAGAGGTTGGGCCTATGCTATAGGATATGTGTGAAGAGATTTGGGAGTCGTCAGTGACATGAAAGAACTGGACGAGAATTGCCAAGGAACTGCCTTGGCTGGCAGGGGAGGCTTGCTACAGAGAGAAGGGAAGAGAGGCAAGGAAAGGATCGGGGGGAACAGCCAATACTTCAGAGGTGGACAGAGGGAATGGAAACAGTTCTGGCAACAATTTGAGATACTACAGAGAGATTAAGTGAAGAGGGCAGTCTTCCGATATGTCCATGGGAAGGAGAGCTTTGCTGTAGCCAAGTCAGTGGAGGGTGTGGACAAGGACTGGAAAGTCAGAACAGGAGGAAGTGGAGATGAGAATAATGGTACGAATACACTTTTTATTTTAGGAGTTTGACAGAGGGGTGGGGTTGAGGTAGGGTGGGTGATTTAAGATGGGAAGTTCTCAAGTATATTTACAGGCTGAGGAGAAGGGCCTATAGGATGGGAGTCAGAGGCAGCCTGATCGGGATTTAGAATTAGTTATGTTTGTCTTTCTGGCTCCAGAGCTCCACAAGTGAAGAATAGTGTTTTATTCATATTTATCTTACCTACAGCTCCCAGCACAGGGCCTGGAAAAGAATAGGTGCTCAATTCATGGTTCTCGAATGGAGGATATAAAAGGTCTCTGGGATTCTGAGAAGGTTAGCATCCAGTAGAGAGAATTAGGGTCTTGAAAGACAGGGTGATTGCAAACAGGCAGGAATGGGGTAGGTTGGGAGGTAGTCAGTGGAGGCAAGAGAAGGCTGGACAAATCTGGGGACCAGCAAGTACTATAAAGTTAGCTGAAGTTGGTAAAGGAGAGCAGGGGAGGAGGCCTGAATCCCAGGTTGAGGAGACAGGACTTGCCGTGACAGGCACTGGGGCAGCCTGAGGATTAGATCTGTGCCTTAGGAAACGTGGGAGCAAGCATAGCAAGGCTGGCTGACCAGTGTGGAGGCTTTTGCAATAGTTCAAGAGAGAGATAACAAGGGCTTGAACAAGGGTGATTGCTGTGGAGATGGAGAGAATGGGAAAGAGACATTGTAAAGGTAGAGTCACCAGGACTTTGGTAATTCACTGGCCGGGGAGGAAAGGAGAGAAGGGAGAAGTCAATGCTGCCTCCTAGGTTTTGAGTCTGGCAAAGTGGGAGAATTCCCGTGCCACTGACAGCGCTGGGGTAAATTAGCAGGAAGAGCTAGTGTGGCTAAGGGAAGGTGTTGGGATTGGGTTTAGCGGGGTTTGAGATTACAGGAGGGAATCTGGGTCACTGTCTAGCAGGCAGCTGAAGATGTGATGGTGGTGTATGGAAGTGAGGTCAGGTGGTAAGGGGATCAAAAGATCTAGTGAATAGGCAGAAAGAAAGCAGCCAGAGAGGAAGAAAAGGAACAGGAAAGTGAAATCTCACAGTCTTAGGGATGAGATTCAGCATGAGGAAGATGTTTAAAGGAATACATTTGCCATGCTGGCAATATGCTTCTGGGGCTCACCTAGTGTTCCTCTCTCCTAATCAGGAGGAGGATAGAGTGATACTGCTTCTAGGCAGCCCTCTTTTTATGGTACTCCAAGTAGCTCTCAAATTTTTTATTGTTAACTCAAGGTTTACCTTTTCCTAAAACTTAGACTTGATTCCACCAGGGTAAGCCCAAGGTCGGTGCCAGTCCCTCTTGCAGGTCCCTGAGGCTTTATTCTGCTTTCATTTGGGGATGTTAGCTGGTGACTGTGCTGCAGGTTTGTTATTTTAGGAGTTTTAGTTTGTTATTTCCTAACCAGGAAGAGCATTTCTTGTCCTGAATTGCTCTGTGAACAGAACTCATCACAACCGGAATAACACAGCACCAGTGCTTTGAACCATAATATGCTCTTGCATGATGCTTCTCAGTCTTTCCTATGTCACCAATTACTCCATCAAAGAACCTTGGCCCAACCACGATGGAAACAAAAAAGCTCTCCTTTCCCCAGAAAAAAACATTTTTGTTTACAGGAAATTCAGCTATTATATGTATCATTTATGGTACATTTTAAGAACATAAAATTGCGGTGGTATTATTAGGAGTAAATTTTATTGCCATGGCTTTATAACACAAACAAACAAAAATAATAACCCCATCAGTTGCTGGACTGAACTGGCAGGAAGCAGCACATCAAAGGCAATTGCTTGTAGGCAGGGGATGGGGAAGTAGGAGTGTCTGGAGTATGACCGAGGGAGGTCGGGAAGATATGGCTATTGGAGGTAAGATGTTACCATGGTGAACATGGAGCTGGAAACGAGCATCCCATCTAGACTATATCTGTATAACACCTGCAGTACTCATGTCAGCCCTTAGACACAGAGTCAGCACTTAAGAACTGTTTTATGGTGAGGCTCAAATACCACTGCCAAGAAATGTTTGAATGAAGTAGGTCATGGAAATAGTTTCATTATTCAGATGTTTTAATGGCATTTTAACTGTTGGTATAGAAAAAAGTTTATTAAGCAAAATAATCAGGTAAACCTGGGGAATGTTAGCTTATTTGAACACCAATTACATTTAAACAAAGCATATGTCCAGTATTAACTAGTCTTATTTCATTAGCTAAAGTACTTAGCGGTTTCGTGAACGCATATACACATATGGCCCTTTAGTGTATTATGTATTCACTAAGGTCAATCCACAGTAATTTGTGTGTGTGTGTTATTTGTATATGCGTGAGTTTGTGTGTGTGCGCGCGTTCTATTAGGTGCTGAGTAACAGATATGAACTTGAACCCATGGCTTCGGACTTTCAGCCTAGTGGGCTTTCCGTTGCACCACAAAGCAATCAGCATAGTTGAAAAGTTAAATTTCTGGAGCATTACGGGATGAGCCCTAAATTTTTGTTCCACTGTTTACTAGCTGTATGACCTTAGGCAAGTTACTGGACTGTTGTGTCTTGGTTTTCTTGTTTGTAAAATGGGGACAATAACAGAATGTACCTTATAGAGTTAGAAGAGTGCCTGGAGCATAGTAAATGTTACTTCATGCTAGATGATATTATTATTATTATTATTATTATTATTATTGTGACTTATCAACTGTGCAAAGAAACAGGAGTTCTGCCTGTAATGGACAGTAGTAAAACTGGATTTCTTTACAAATGCCCCTTGAGACTGAATGAGTGTGTTCTGAAGAGCTTATTCAGTATCTACAAACCCTGAAACCAGAAAGTGAGTAGAGAGATCAAGAAGGGAAGGATACCCCCAAATGAAAGGGATTAAAAAAATAAAATGGAAGAGAGGAGGAGGGAATGAGAAATTGGAAGTGGTGGGAAAGAGAGGCAGGGGGACAGAGGTGACAGAAAGGAGAAGAGATAAATATGGAGTACATCTGGTGAGGGAAGAAAGGAGGTACAGAGGATGTGGCAGAAAACCCAAGGACAGGGTGGCTGCCACTCGACCAGGGGTCTCCCTGCAGGCCAAGGTTTTCTTTCAGGTGTGGTTTCAGGGGTTTGGGAGAAGGGTCCTGGCCAAGACTAATACCTTCCCCACATCACTGGTGATCCTCAAATTTCCACGATTAGAGAGAATTCCTTCTTCAGAAATATGTGCAGGGCCAACTTTGGTTATAACATATGTCTCTGTTAATCAAATGAATATTTTGGAAACAAGCCTACACATGAAGCTTTTTTTTTTTTCATTTACTCTTCTTTAAGCCAAGGGTGGGAATGGAAGATGGGAGAGTATAGGGATATTGCTTTACCTGGCTTGCCTCTGGACAAGTACTACGATGACCTTGAAAATGGATTCTACTGGAGGATTAGTAAGTGCTGCCTTGGCTTGATGTTTATACTACTCCAAGCAACTGCCCTCTCTCTATTCCTTCACTGCCGAACTTCTTAAAATTTCCCTTTTTTTCACCACCTTGACCACTTCATTTCTCAAACACTTTAACCTACTGCTGGCTGTCTTCTTCCTCACACCTCCACTGAACTGCTTTCTAGAAGAAGGGTGACAAAGAGATTTCAGTTTGTTGGCAACTCTGATTGGTAGATGCTGCTTGGGGTACAGTGTTGGGAAGGATTCTAAGGCTGTGTCTAGGTTCATCAAGAAAATGCCATGATCAGTTTGTCATGTAATTCATGGGGGTACATGGTGTCAGCACGGGGGCTGGGGAGATGTGTTCATATGTGCCTTATATTTGCTATCCCACCTTTAGGAGACCAAGAGTGACCTCCTAATTGCCAAGCTAATGTCTTCTTTTCAGTTATCGCTCATCCTGCTTGATCTCTCACAGCACATGTCATCGACTACCCCCTCATGTGTGGCATTATCTTCTCTCTCATCACCACCTCTCTCCCTGTTCCTTCTCAGTCTCCTTCCCTGAGTCATCTTCCTTCACCTGTCTCTTAAAGGTAGGTGCCCTGGGTAGTGCTCTTAGCACTTTTTCTCTCTCTCTGCAAGAGCTTACACTCTTTGCTGTTGTTTTAATCACTTTTATGCAGCGACCCTACATCTCTGGGTCCAGTGTTTATCCCCAGCCTCTGGCTTACATTTATAACTGTCTGCTGGACGTTTCTACCTGGAAAACTTGAATTCTTGGTACGTGATGCTTAACGTGTTCCAAGTGGAGCAAATTCAGTATAAGCCTTTCCAAAGAGAACATTCATCTTCTCTTTTTGCTCACTCAGCACCATAGGTGAGTCCCGTCGTACAATAAGCTCCTCAGCAAAGGTTTGAACCTATGACCCTGAATGGGTCAGTGTGCCTGTGCTTTGTTTAGAGGGACTGGATTTTCTGCTTTCAAAATACCTGAAATGATATGGGATTCAGGGATTGAGATTAGGGGATCTCTATCTTTATGAGGTATTCTCATTGTTTGATGACAAATGATTCTTTTCCTCTCTATTTGTCAGATGAAAAAAAAAACCGACCCATATCTAACCATGTGCAAGAAGCCATAGTCTGGCATTGCTTCTCAGGGGACAGCCGGATAGCTAGCAATACGTTTTGGGTATTGTTTGAAAACACTCACTGGTTATCTGCTGAGGTAGGATGCAAGGTGGAAGGTGCTGGGGAGACAATGATGAAGCAGACAATCCCTGGCCTTGAGGAGCTTACAGTCTAGTAGAGAAGGCAGACAGCTACAGGAATAACTACAATGAGATGAAGGTTAGAGGTGAATCATTTCTCTTGAGCTATGGGAACTCGAGCGGGAATTCTTAACTCTGAGTGTGGGGGATGGGTAATGAGACTTCACGGAGAAGATGGGAAACAACTGAATTGGCCTTGAAGGATGAGTACGATTTATTTTTTTTTTTTTGAAGATTTTATTTATTTATTTAACAGAGATAGAGACAGCCAGCGAGAGAGGGAACACAAGCATGGGGAGTGGGAGAGGAAGAAGCAGGCTCATAGCAGAGGAGCCTGATGTGGGGCTCGAACCCAGAATGCCGGGATCACGCCCTGAGCCGAAGGCAGACGCTTAACCGCTGTGCCACCCAGGCGCCCCAGGATGAGTAAGATTTAAATAGGAAGGGAGAGAAGGTAAGAAAGGCAGAAGAAGCAGAATGAAGATAATGAAGATATATTTGAGACAAATCATCACAAATTAATTTATGAGAAAGAACAGAGTACTGGGTCATGACCAGCACCAGCACAGCTCTGTAAGCAACTTTCTTGTCTTCTCTGCATAGTACGTCCTGTCTTTGTGATGAACAATGATGGGCTTGGCAGAGTCAGGGGAAAAGTCATGGATGGACTTGATACATCAGAGTAGGATTTATCTCTGATGTATCCATCACAGTGGTTACTTGGGGGCAAATCCGGGCTGTATTTGCTTAGAACTGATTGATTCATTTGTTCCCTCATTTGCTTGATACCAACATCTCCTGAGCACTCCTGTGTATCAGGTTCTGGGCACAAAGAGATGAATGCGACTTAGCCTCTGCCCTCAAGGAGTAGATGGGGAGACAGCTGTGCAAACACTAATTCTAACGCTTTTTGTGGTAAGTGCCGTAATAGACGTGCAGGCAAAGAGATGTGCAGGCAAGAAGCTTCTCTCTGGAGTCCGGAGGGAAGGCAAAGCAAAGCGGAGCTCTCTGAGTCAGCCTCTGACTGATTTCTCGGTCTCCCCGCCCTCCTTGAGTTTTCTGTCAGAAATTCAGATCTGATCATGTCATTCTCCTTGCCTAAAAACCGTGGTTGGCTCCCCACTGACTGCAGGACCAAGTCCAAAACTCTAAAGCAGGCCATACAAAGGCCTTTACAGTCTGGTGCCACTGACTTCTCCAGTCTTATCTCCTACTATGGTCCAGGTTATGGCCCCTACACTGTAGCCACACTGAACTGTAGTGTCTCTCCCCACTGCTCTTTATCTGGTTGACTCTTCTGCCTCCCTTGAGCCCTTGCTAAATGTTGCTTCTCTCTTGTACCGGCCCCAACTCCCCCAGATGGAGCAAGGTCCTCCTCTCCATTCCCACAGCTCACTGTGAACCCCTCTATTCTAGCACTTATCACATTAGAGTGTAATTGTTCATTTATATGCCTGTCTTCCCATCTAGGCAGTGTTCTCCTGAAGCTTGGGAACTGGGCCTTATTCTCTTCTTGATCCCTGAACTGTGGTATGGGCCTGGTGCATAGTAGGTGCTCCGTACATCTTTGCCGAGCGAATGAATGACTCGGACATGTGGCCACTTGGGCCCGGTCGTTGTCAGCAGCTGGCATTACTTAACTCGAGAGATGCATAAAAAATGAAGGTTAGCCAGAGTAGCTGAAAAACAGGCGGCTCTAGTGACATCATGAAAAATACAAAACTGGAGAAGGCTGAGACAATGCTCCCACTCAGCCTTCTAACAAATGACTCTCCCTTCTGAGCAGCCCCTTTTTTTGTCTCCCTCCCATTCACTTTCGAAAACCCAGTCATTGAAATGATTCTAATTATTCATGGTCAATGGCATATCCAGGAAACACTTAGTTTACAAGCAATTAAAATACACTAAAATAGATTTATGCAGGTTGAACCTGATCCTGCTGGTAAGAAGGGAGTAAATGACTTATATCTCGGAGGGCTGTTTGCTTCCTGAGGTTGCTCTTTCTCTACTGTGCTAGTTTGGCGCTAACACGGCAAACATCCGGAGGTCGTTCTTAAGGAGAGTGTGCTGTGAACGGTGCAAGGAGCCTACGGACTGTGTGCTTAACCTCAGCCAGCTGTCCCGTGAATGAGTGAGCTGCCTCCACTCACATCCGCCCCAATGTGGGTGAAAGGCTGGCTCAGCAGCAGGCAGCTCTGGGCGGTAGGAAAGCTCCCAGCGCTGTGACTGAAAGCTTGGTGTGCAATAACACTGGAACGGCTTGGAATCACTTAACCCCGCAAGACTCAGTCTCCACATTGGTAGAATGGGAACACAAATCTTTGCCCTGCCAACTTTAAAGGGTTGTTGACGAGGATCAACGGAAGAAATTTTGTGCAAAGTTCTAGAGGCTAGACAAATGGAGGGGTGTTCACTTTCATTAGAAAAACTGTAACTTGTGGCTATTGGGGCACTTCAGTGCTCTAGATGTGGTTAATGCTCTCCGGCAGATTAATAAAGGCGCACTGTGGCTCGTCCCCTAACAGTTTATTTGAGAGTTCACACAAGGACGATTCATTACCTTGCCATACTCAGACCGACCGTGTTTTTTTTTTTTAAGTTTATTTATTTATTTTTTAGTAATTTCTATATCCAATGTGGGGCTCGAACCCACGACCCCAAGATCAAGAGTTGCATGCTCTTCCCACTGAGACAGCCAGGTGTCCCATACCAACAGTATTTTAATGTCCCGCTAATGAAGATGGCAGTCAGCAGCTAAACAAACAGGCCATTTGGTTGAGAACAGACACGGGGCAGCAAAGGCCTAGCACATGGAGTCCAGGTGTCCTTAGAGATTTTGTGCTATCCCTCCCCACAGCAGGCCCTGCTTCCTTGGGTTTGACTCTAGGGGAAAAAAAGGCCGCCTTTTGCTCTCCGAGAAACCTAGAGCATACAGTTGAACCATTCGGGGGGCCAATGTGATCGGTGCAAAATTTAGAATGAACAAATTGAAATGGCATATTTTAGCATCAGCTTTTACACTCAATGCAAAGGAACTACAAAAAAGCCAAAGGCCTGCCACAAAAGCAGGGTGGGGAAGCAAAGGTCATGGCAAATCAGTAAACTAGAGTGATGGTCCACCTGGAAGTCTGACTTGAAATTATTAAGGCCTCGAGACACATTAATGGCAAGTTGTTTACCTTGCATCTGCAAAAGGCTCCTGGGTTCCTTCATGCTCTGTTGCATCTCCCTGTCTCTGTTCTTTTTGCAGACGATGCCCGGCCCTCCCTTCTCAGCCTAGACCATTTCTACTCAGGTTTCGAGACCCAGCTCAAAATGTAACATCTTAGGTGAAGTTCCTTGTTCCCTCCTCTGTGCCTCCGCAAGGCCTTTTATAGCCCTCTGGCCCACTCGGGCACATTTGTTTATGTGCCCTTTTTCCAAACTTAGGCTGTGAGCGCAGCTCTCAGGAGCAAGAAGCCCATGGTAGCTTTACTTAGCACAGAGCAGGGCACAAAGATGGCCCTCATTCAAGGCTGGCTGAACAAATGAGCATTTGAGTCTACATGCACTGAATTCATTTCTTGGATCTGCACACGACCCCGAGGGAATGTTCGTTAGGCAAAGATTTGATATGGTACGCATGCTTCCTCCACACTGGTTTACCTGATTAGTGACTGCCTTGGTGCTGGCAAGCAGCAAGAAACCTGCTGGCAGAGGCAGCCTGACAGTGTCCCAGGGCCTGGGAGGCCTCCTGGTCCAGGCTATCAGCTTGGTTCCCACAGCCTGCAAATGTGAGCCCCACCCCCATCCCTCAGCTCTCATGTGCTTGCTTCTCAGGAAGTTGCCCAGCAGCATCATTTAGTACATTTGAAAATGGAAAACGCACCCATGAGCAGAGAGGAATGCCCATCGGACAGAGTCTGACCTGGCCTTGGCTCCCACAGTAGCTCCAGCCCAACAGCCACAGCCTCTGGTTCTCCTGGTTCTGCTAACGGTGAACTCGGGGACTTTGGACACGTTGGCTTATCTCACATTCCCTGTCCCCCAAATGGGGAGAATAATGAAGATGTTGCATGCTTTGAGTCAATAAGAAGCTTGAATGAGATCCCTGTGGACAGGGCAAGCAGCAGTTGATGCTGGCAGAGCCTGCAGGGTTTTGTTGTTTGGGTTGTTTCTGTTTGTAAGTGTGAATCATTCTGCCTCAAGCCCAGATGTGCAGCCCTTGGAGGGGAAGAGAGGAAGGACAGGCAGGCACCTCGGCCTGGGCTGCAGCGGAACCGGTACACACAGAAGTGGAAAGGATGGGATGGCATGGGATGGCATGGGAGGGGAGGGGAGGAGAGAGCATGGGACAGGAGGGGACAGGATGGAACTGGATGAGATGCTCAGCTGCTGGCTTGCTGACAGCTGGTCTCTTGCTCCCTGGTAGGGACCAGGAGCAACAAGCTCTGAGGGCTGTGCGTACTGGAGCAGTTTTGAATGGAAATCAAATAAAACTCGTGACAAAGTCAATCTGACACATCTTTAATGATACCACATAATGATTATTGTGCTGTACTGTAATTAGGCATAATGGAAAGCAGCTCCCAGGAATGACTGTAATTATGATTACATTTACACAGCTGAACCAAATATTTCTGAGGTCAGTCAGGATGGGGCTGGGGGCTGGGGTTGTCTGGACAGGAGGTAGAGCAGAAGGCTAGTTGCAAGGCATTTCTCTGATTCTCCTTTTTCTTCCCTCCCCATCCCACTCTGAGGTTATGGGTCCCTAGATCCCTTATTGGGGAACAAAGATCTGATGAGGGGTTTGGATGACTAGCTCCTTCCTCCAAGCCAGGGAGAGGCCACCCTGAAGCTCGTAGGGTTAGGAAATCTGGGATGTTCAGAGGGGCTTTGGGCTGATTAGTCCTGACTTTTCTATGAGGCCCGAAATTCTACCAAGTGACCTTAACCCTAAAAAGTATATGCCTAATGTGTGGACCACGTTTGGATCCCGATTTGAACAAATCCATACAGAAAGTATTTTCAAGACAATCGGGTAAAACTCAACAGTGACTGGTATCAGATGATCTTGAGGAATTACTAATTTTGTTGAGTCTGATATTGGTATTGTAGTTATGTTAACAAAAGGTCCTTATTTGTTGGAGAAACATATTGAAATATTTACAGGCCAGCGATTGTGGAATGGTATGGTACCGGGGATGTGCTTTAAAATACTGCAATAAGAAAAATGGGGAATGGAAGAAATAAGAATGGCAGAATGTTGGTAATTGTTGAAGCTGGGTGACGGGTACATGAGGGGTTCATTATCCTCTTCTCTCTGTGTATATGTTTGTGTATATGTTTGAAAGTTTTCGTAACAAAATGTTTTAAAAAAATCACATACCCTAGACCACTCTGGCCAGGATTCATACATTAGTGAAAATTGGTTTGATCATGCTAACAACATACAGCAGACATGGCAGGTGCAGGCACCTATAAGGAATGAGATTTTTGGGTGGGCAGAGCCAGGAGAGTGGGCAAATGTATGTTGGAACATGGGCCACTGTCAGGGAGTGTCAAGTCTTGGAAGGGTGGAGAAATGTGGGCAAGGGAATAGGGAATCTGAATGGTCAGGGTATGGTCTGAAAGTTCCGGGAGAGAAGGTAGGAGGTGAAAGAAGACAGGAGACAGTGTGATGGGTGTTCATGTCCGTGTGTTAGGTCATCCACTAGCCTGTAAGCTCCTGGGGGTTGGTCCTGGATCTTAATGGTCTCTGTCTTCCCTACAGCTCCCAGGACATTAGTTTATTTATTTTATTTTACTCATTCATTTACTTAAGAATGTTTATTGGGTGCCTACTATAGCCAGGCAATACAAACGTGTGCATATGGTAGGCAAAGGAGATAGAGCAATGAACAAAACAAAGTCCTTGCTCTCAGGGAGCTCACATTCCATTGGGAAGAGATAGTACATAAACAACAAGGATATATGTCAGATGGTGAAAAATGTTGCAAAGAAAAATAATGTTGGGTAAGGTGGATCAGGAATGCTGGGCAGTTGCTCTGGAGCAAACTCATATGGCACTTAGATCCTTGTAAGCTTTTCCAGGTCCCCCTGCAGCCTGACTTTTGGTCATGTTGGACTCTGTGCCTGGGGTTTCACCAAGGGCTCTCGGGCCTGTCAGCCTGTACCTATACTTTAACCTCATACTTGACTTCACTGTCCCCTCCTACACCTGATTAATCCACATTCTTCTCTAGGTACCAGTTCTTCCAGGAAGCTTTCAGAGGTCCTTCCTTCTACCCAAATCCACATTATCCCCTAGGTCCTCTCTGCTTCCATGGCACCCTTGCATGAATCTCTACTGCAGTACTTGCCACCTGGATTATAATTCTCTTCCCTACTAGACTTTGAGATCTTTGAGGATAGAGAGTATGTCTTTCTATATCTATACAGCACAGGGCCTAGAACATAGTAGGGATCCTTATATGCTTAAAGAATACACGAATGAATGGATGGATGAAAGAATGAATACACTTCCTAACAGAACACTGGAGACTTGGGAAGCATCCTTACCTTATATCAAATGCTGGGGGACAAGAAGTGCTAGTGTGTGCTCAGACACCATAAGGAGAAGTGGGATCAGTATACTTGGACATGAATCAAACTTGATGATGATGGTGATGATGATGATAATCATATTCACACTCAACATTTATTTCAGGGTTCTGGAGCCAGACCACCTGGGTTTTAATTTTGGCATGACCATTTGATAGCTGTGTGGTTTGGGTAGGTTACTTACACTACCCGTGCCTCAGTTTTCTCATCTGGAAAATGGGGGTGATGATAACGCTATGTATTAAAATAAGATAAAGTTCTGCAAAGCACTTAGAATAGTACGTGGCATACAGTATATATGGTATATAAGGTTTGCTTATAAATGGAATATAAGGGTTTGCTATTATTATTTATTACTGTGAGCCAGTGACTGTGCTAAATGCTTTATTTACTCATTCATGTACATTGAGCACAAGCCAGTGCTAGGCCTGAGGGAAAGAATGCTATCATGTAGTTTACATTTGACCTAACTTTATCCTCACACAATCTAAGGGAGGTCCTGTGCATATCCCCATTATAGAAAGAAGAAAAGTGAGGCTTCAACCTGTTAAGTCACTTGTCCAAGGTCATAGAGCTCATGGTTGAATATTAGGATTCTATCTCTGATCTGTGTGACTCCAAAAACCATCGCTTTAGACCAAGAACAGGCAAATTATGGTCCACAGGCCAAATCTATCCCCCTATTTTTTCCCCTCGAGGATATAATTCACCCTTTCAGAATACACAATTCAGATATTCACAAGTAGTCTGTTTATAATATTGTGCAACCATCACCACTAATTCTAGAATGTTTTCATCACTCCAGAGTAAAAACAACAACCCGTACCCACGAAGCATTCATTTTCCCTTCACTAGCAATCACTAATCTACTTCCTAGCTCTATGGATTTGCCTATTCTGGACATTCAATATAAATGGAATCATATACATGTCTTTTGTGTCTGGCTTCTTTCACTTAACATGATGTTGTCAAGATTCATCCATGTTGTAGCATGTATCAGTACGTCGTTCCTTTTTATGGCTAAATAATATTCCACTGTATAGATTTACATTTGTTTATCGATTCTTCAGTTGATGAATATTGGGGCTGTTTCTACTTTTTGGCTATTACAAATAATGCTGCTGTGAAATAAGTTTTTGTGTGAACATACATGGTTAAATATCTAGAAGTAAAATTTCTGGGTCATTTGGTAACTTTATGTTTAACTTTTTGAAGAACTGCCAGGCTGTTTTCCAAAGAGGCTACACCATTTTACATTCCCACCAGTAACGTATAAGGGTTTCAATTTCTCCACATACTTGCTAACACTTGCTATGGTCTGTCTTTTTGATTATAGTTATCCTGGTAAGAGTGGAGTGGGATCTCATAGTAGTTCTGATTTGCGTTTCTTTAATGACTAGTGATGTTGAACATTTCCCCATTTGTTTATTGGCCATTTGTATGTCTTCTTGGCAGAAATGTTGATTCATATCCTTTTGCCCATTTTTAAATTGGGTTATTTTGTTTTTTAGTATTGAGTTGGTAAAAGATTTTAAAATGTATTCTGGATACAAGTCTCTTATCAGTTCTATGATCTGCAAGTAATTTCTCCCATTCTGTGGGTTGTTTTTTCACTTTCTTGATAGTGTTCTTTGAAGCAGAGGTATTTAACTTTGATGAAGTCCAACTTATCTATTTTTTCTTGTGGTAAGAGCACAATTTATCTGTTTTTCTCCTTGGTAATGTAGGCATTTGGTGTCATATTGAAGAAACTAATTCAAGGTTATGAAGATTTATACCTACATTTCTTCTAAGAGTATTATAGTTGTACCTTTCACATTTAGGTCTTTGCTCCATTTTGAGTTAACTTTTTGTATATGGTGTGAGGCAAGGGTCCAACTTCATTCTTTTGCATGTGGATATCCAGTTGTCCTAGCAACATTCATTGGGAAGACTAATATTTTCTCATTGAATGGTCTTGGGACCCTTGTCAAAAATCAATTGGCCATAGATGTATGGGTTTATTTCTGGACTCTCATTCCCACTCCACTGATCTATATGTCTCTCTGTATGCCAGCATCACTGTCTTGACTATTATAAGTTTTGAAATCAGGAAACATGAACCCTCCAACTTTGTTCTTCTTTTGTTAAGATTGTTTTAGATATTCTGGGTCTCTTGCATTTCATATGAATTTTAGGATCAGTTTGTTAATTTCTCAAAAAGAAACTAGCTGGGATTTTGATAGGGATTATGTTGATTTGGTAGATCAATTTTGGGTGCATTTCATCTTAAGAATATTAAGTCTTCCAATCACGAACACAAGATAAATTTCCCTATAACACTGTCTTGTAGTTTTCAGTGTACAAGTCTTGCACTTCTTCTGTTTATTTATAAGTATTTCATTCTTTTTGATGTTATTGTAATAGGAATTGTTTCCTTAATTACATTTTTGGATTGTTCATTGCTAATCTATGAAGATACAATTGATTTTTGTATATTGATCTTGTATCCAGTAAAGTTGCTGAGCTCATTTTTTAAAAAAGCCTTAATTTTTAAATTTTTAAAAGATTTATTTTAATTCAATTAGCCAACACATAGTACATCATTAGTTTCAGATGTAGTGTTCAACAATTCATCAGTTGCATATAACACCCAGTGCTTATCAGATCATGTACCCTCCTTAATGCCCATCACCCTATTTATTTTAGAGACAGAGAGCGAGAGAGAGTGTGAGCAAGTGGGGGGAGGGGCAGAGGGAGAGAGAGAAAATCTCAAGCAGACTCCACACTGAGTGCATAGCCCAATGGGGGGGGGGGCTCAATCTCATTACCCAGAGATCATGACCTGAGCCAAAACCAAGAGTTGGGCACTTAACTGACTGGCTGAGCCACCCAGGTGCTCCTAAGAAAGGCTTAATTGTTTTAGATCATTTTTAGGTTCACAGCAAAACTGAGAGGAATGTACAAAGATTTCCCATGTACCCATTGCCTCCACACATACACAGCTTCCCTCATTATCATCATCCCCTACCAGAGTGGTACATTTGTTATAATTGATAAACTTACATCATTATCACCCAGTGTCCATAGTTTACTGTAGGGTTCACTCTTGGTGTACATTCTACAGGTTTGGACAAAAGTAACATGACATATCAGAGTATTATACAGAGTATTTTCACTGCCTTAAAAATCCTCTGTGCTCTGCCTATTATCTCTCCCCCCATCCTCAACTCCTGATGTTTTTATGGTCTCCATAGTTTTTCCTTTACCAGAATGTCATATAGTTGGAATCATACAGTATATAGCCATTTCAGACTGCTTCTTTCACTTGGCAATATACACTTAAGATTCCGCCAAGTCTTTTCATGATTTGATAGCTCATTTCTTTTTAGCACTGAATAATATTCCATTGTCTTGATGTACCACAGTTTGTTTATCCGTTCATCTACTGAAGGACATCTTGGTTGCTTCTGAGTTTTGGCAATTATGAATAAAACTGCTCTAGACATCTGTGCACAGGTTTTTATGTGGACATAAGTTTTCAACTCCCTTTGGTAAATACCAAGGAGCACAATCGCTGGATCATATGGTACAGGTATTTAATTTTGTAAGATACTGTCACACTGTCTTCCAAAGTGGCTGTACCATTTTACATTCCCACCAGCAATGAATTAGAGTTCCTGTTGCTCCACACCCTCTCTAGTATTTGGTGTTGTGAGTGTTCTGGATTTTGGCCATATGGATGCATTTTTTAGCTCCAATAATGTTTTTGTGGTTAGGCTTTTTTATATACAAAATCATGTAAAAATCATGTAATCTGCAAATAACAGCAGCTTTACTTTTTTCTTTCCTATCTGGATGCCTTTTATTTCTTTTTCTCCAATTTCCCTGGCTAGAACCTCTAAAACAATATTGAATAGAAGTGGCAAGAGTGGACATTCTTGTCTTGTTCCCGATCTTAGGAGGAAAGTTTTCCATTTTTTACCATTAAGTATGATCTTAGATGTAGATTTTTCATAGATGCCCTTTATCAGGTTGAAGAAGTTCTGGTCTATTTCTAATTTATTGAGTGGTGTTTTTTTTTTTTTTTATGATGAAACGGTATAGGATTTTGTCAAATGATTTTTTTGTGTATCTATTGAGATGATCACAGCTTTGTTTTTTTTATTCTATGGATATGGTGTATTTCATTATTTAATTTTCAGGTGTGACAACAATTTTGCATTTCTGGAATAAATTGTACTTGGTCATGATGTATGATCCTTTTTATATGTTGCCAGATTTGGTCTGCTAGTATTTTGTTGAGGATTTCTGTGTCTATATGCATACGAGATATCAGTCTGTAGTTTTATTTTCTTGTGATTTTTGTTTAGTTTGGTATCAGGGTAATACTGGCCTCATTGAATTCACTGGGAAGCGTTACCTCCTTTTCTAGTTTTTTCAAAAAGATTTATTTATTTATTTTTTGAGAGAGAGAGAGAGAGAGAGGAGGGGCAGAGGGAGAGGGAGAGAATCTCAAGCAGACTCCCTGCTGAGCACAGAGCCTAACATGGGGCTTGGTCCCGTAGGCCTGAGATCATGACCTGCCCAAAATCAAGAGTTGGAGGCTTAACCAACTGAGCCACCCAGGCACCCCTTCTCTTCTATCTTTTTAAAAAGATTTTATTCATTTATTTGACAGAGAGAGACAGCACAAGCAGGGGGAGTGGCAGGCAGAGGGAGAGGGAGAAGCAGGCTCCCTGCTGAGCCAGGAGCTTGACTTGGGGCTTGATCCCAGGACCCCAGGATCATGACCTGAGCTGAAGGCAGAACCGACTGAACCACTGAGGCGCCCCCTATTTTTTTTTTTTTTTTAATGAAGGATTGGTGTTAAGTCTTTAAATGTTTGGTAAAATTAACCAGTAAAACCAGATATGCTTGGAAGTCTTTCTGGGATTAAAAATATGTATGTATTAATTCAATCTCTTTTACTTGTGATAGATCTATTTAGATTTTCTATTTTTTTCTTGAGTTAATTTCTGTGGTATGTGACTTTCTAAGAATATGTCCATTATATCTAGGTTATACAATTTGCTGGTATACAGTTTTTCATAGTATTCACATAAACTCCTTTTAAATAAAAAGGTTTAAATATAAGATTGCTAGTAATGTCCCCATTCTCATTTCTGATTTTAATAATTTGAGTCTTCTCTATTTTTTCTTGGTCAGTCTACCAAATGTTTGTCAATTTTGTTGATCTTTACAAAGAATCTATTTTTGGTTTCATTGATTTTCTCTATTGTTTCTCTATTCTTTTTCTCACCTATTTTTGCTCTGATTTTTATTATTTCCTTTCTTCTGCTTGCTTTGGGTTTAGTCTGCTCTTATTCTAGTTTCTGAAGGTGGAAGGTTAGATTATTAATTTTTTAAAGATTTTATTTATTTGAGAGAGAGAGAGAGAAAGAGAGTGCATATGAGCAGGGGGAGGGGCAGAAGGACAAGCACACTCCCTGCTGAGTGAGGAGTCCCATGTGGGGCTCAATCCCAGGACCCTGAGATCATGACCTGAGCCAAAGTCAGGCACTCAACTGACTGAGCCAGTCAGGCACCCTGGGAGGTTAGATTATTGATTTGTGATCTTTCTTCTTCTTTGTTAAAAAAAAAGATATTATGCATTTTATTTTAGAGAAGAGGGAGGCGTTGAGGGGGAGGGAGAGGAAGAGGGAAAGAATCCTAAGCACACTCCATGCTGAGCATGGAACCCAACGTGGGGCTCTCACTCATGACCCTGAGATCATGACCTGAGCTGAAACTGAGAGTTGGACACTTAACTGACTGAGCCACCCAGGTGCCCCAGTGATTCTTCTTCTTAACACAGACATTCGCAACTATAAATTTCCTTTTAAGCACTGTTTTCACTGCACTCAATAACTTTTGGCATGTTTTGGTTGATCCATTTCGAAGTCTTTCCTAACTTTCTCTGTGATAGTTTCTTTAACCTGTTGGTTATTTAGGAGTGTGCTGTTTAATTTCCACATATTTGAGAATTCCCCAAAATTTTCTTCTTTTATTGACTTTTAATTTTATTCCTTTCCATTTAATTTCATTCCAAAGTACTTTGTATGATTTCAATTCTTTTAAATTTATTGAGACTTATTTTGTGGTTAACATATGTTCTGTCTTGGAAAATGTTCCATATACACTTGTATATTCTGCTATTGTTGGGTGGTGTGTTCTACATATGCCTGTTAGGTCCAGTGGTTTAGTATTGTTCAAGTCTTTGGTTTCTTTGTTGATCTTCTGTCTATTTGTTTCTAGATGTTTTGTCTAGTTGAAAATGGAGTATTGGGTCACCTGGGTGGCTCAGTCAGTTAAGCGTCTGCTTTCAGCTCAGGTCATGATCCCAGGGTCCTGGGATTGAGTCCTGCATAGGCTCTTTGCCTAGCGGGAGCCTGCTTCTCCCTCTGTCTGCCACTCCCCCTGCTTGTACTCTCTCTATCTGTCCAATAAATAAATAAAATCTTAAAAAATTAAAAAAAACTAGGGGCGCCTGGGTGGCACAGCGGTTAAGCGTCTGCCTTCGGCTCAGGGCGTGATCCCGGTGTTCTGGGATCGAGCCCCACATCAGGCTCCTCTGCTAGGAGCCTGCTTCTTCCTCTCCCACTCCCCCTGCTTGTGTTCCCTCTCTCGCTGGCTGTCTCTCTCGCTGTCGAATAAATAAATAAAAAATCTTTAAAAAAAAAAAATTAAAAAAAACTAAAAAACAACAGAGGTGAAAAAATTTAAAAAAATTAGAAAAAAGAAAATGGAGTATTGATGTTTCTACCTATTACTGTTGAATTGTTTATTTCTTCCTTTTAATTCTTCAGTTTTTACTTCATGTATTTTGGGGCTCTGTTGTTAGGTGCATATATATATTTATAATTGTTATATTTTCCCAATGCTTGACACTTTTACCATCATAAAATGTCTTTCATTGTCTCTAGTACCAATTTTTGTTTTATAGTCCATTTTGTCTAATATTAGTATGGCCACCCAGCTGTCTTTTGGTTATTGTGTGTATAATGTATCTTTGACCATCTTTTTACTTTCAATCTATGTGTGACTATGAATTTAAAGTATTTCTCTTATAAACAACATATAGTTGGATGATGTTTTATAAATCCATTTTGCCAATCTCTGACTTAATTGGAGTGTTTAATTCATTTACATTTAATGCAGGTACTGCTAAGACATGGCTTATGTATGCCATTGCTGTTTATTTTCTACATTTTATGCTTTTTTTGTTTCTCTATTCCTCCATTACTGCCTTCTTTTGAATATTAAATACATATCTTCTACTGTGATATTTTAATTTCCTTATTGCTTTAAATAGATCTAAATGTATGGTGTGTGTGTGTGTGTGTGTGTGTGTGTGTGTGCTGAGTGTGCTTTTTTTGCTTAGTGGTTGACCTGGGGATTACAATTAACATCTTAACTTTTAACAATCTAATTTGATTTAATACCAAATTAATTTTGGCATTATACAAATACTTTACTACTATACTGTTCCATTCCCACACCACCCCTTTATGCTATTATTATCAAACTAGTTACATCTTTATACATTGTATACTCATCAAAAGCAGATTTATAATTATTGCTA
Organism: Ursus arctos; assembly: GCF_023065955.2. Classification (NCBI taxonomy): domain Eukaryota; kingdom Metazoa; phylum Chordata; class Mammalia; order Carnivora; family Ursidae; genus Ursus; species Ursus arctos. The sequence continues at coordinate 57,859,578 of NC_079873.1, forward strand.
TATGCAGTTGCTTTTAAAAGCATATAAGGGAAAAATAAAAAATACATTTGCACTTTTATATTTACCTATGTAGTGACTCTTACTGGTGATCTTTATTTTCATATAGGTTCAAATTACTATCTACTGTCCTACAGGATTCCTTTTAGTATTTCTTGTAAGGCAGGTTTAGTATTTCTTGTAGCATTAAATTCACTCAGTGTTTATCTATGAATGTTTAAACTTCCCCTTCTTTTTTTTTTAAAGATTTTATTTATTTATTTATTTGAGAGAGAGAGAAAGAGTACAAGCAGGGGGAACAGCAGGCAGAGGGAGAGGGAGAAGCAGGCTCCCTGCTGAGCAGGGAGCCCGATGTGGGGCTTGATCCCAGGACCCCAGGATCATGACCTGAGCTGAAGGCAGATGCTTCACTGACTGGGGCACCCAAGTGACCCTCCCCTTCATTTTTGATGAATAGTTTTGCCAGATATAGAATTCTTGGTTGAGGTTTTTTTTTTCTTTCAGCACTTTGAATATCTGGCCTCCATGGCTTCTGATCAGAAGTTAGCTGTTAACTTTACTGAGGACTCCTTGTACATGATGAGTTTTCTCTTGCTGCTTTCAAGTTCTCACTTTGTGTTTGTCTTTGGGCAGTTATGATGTGTCTCAGTGTGGATATCTTTGAGTTTATCCTACTTTGAATTTGTTGAGCTTCTTGGGTATATTGATCAATGTCTTTCATCAAATTTGGGAAGTTTTGGGCATTATTTTTTCAAATATCCTCCTTTCCTTCTGGGATTCCTGTTATGTATATGTTGGTACACCTGATAGTGCCACACAGGTGTCTGAAGTTCTGTTAATTTTTCTTTATTATTTTTACTTCTGCTCCTCAGACAGGATAATATCAATTGACCTGTTTTCATGTTTGTGGATTCTGTCTTCTGCCTGCTGAAAACTGCTGAACTCTTCTAGTGAGTTTTTCATTTCAATTATTGTACTTTTCAACTCCAGAATTAGCATTTGTATTTTATTTTATTTTATTTTATAATTTTTGGGTATTGGTGTTCTTTGGTGAGAAATTGTTCTCATACTGTTCTTTAACTCTTTGCACATATTTTAAAGTAGCTGATTTAAAGTCCTTGTCTAGTAAGTCCAACGTGTAGCCATTCTTTGGGACAGCTTATGTTGATTAATGTTTTCCAGTGTATTGACCATACTTTCTTTCTTTACATGTCTAATTTTTGTAGAAAAGTGGATATTTAAAATTATGTAATGTGGTAACTCTGGAAATCAGATTCTCTCCCTCCCCAGGGTTGTTGCTAGTCATATTTATTTGTTTAGTGACCTTTCCAAATTAATTCTATAAAGTTTGTATTCTTTGTAATGTGTGGTCACTGAAGTCTCTACTTGGTTAGCTTAATGTTCAGCTAATGGCTGGACAGAGATGTCCTGAAATGCCTGTAAGTCTCCCGGTCTTTGCCAAGAGGTTCTGTGTGCATGTTGGAGGCACACCCTCAACATTCAGCCAGGCAGTTCATCACTCTGTCTTAGCACTTCACTTGTGCAGAGCTTGAAGGTCAGCCAGAGGCCTTTCTCAGGCCTTTTCTGTGCATGCACAAAGCCCCAGCATGCACACAGTTCTGGGCATGCGTGTCCCCTCCTAGATTCCCAGGAATCTGTTGAAGCTTTTCAAAGTCCCTATAGACATCTCATTCCCTAGCTTTTTCTTTTAAGCTTTTTGATTAGCCTAATGTTTGCCCAAACTGTTATCTCCTGCCTCAGGCAGCTGTGCAGTTAATCATTTGCATCTAATTGTTTTTGACAAATGCCCGAGGGAAAAAGTTTTTCACACCGAATAAGCTCTTGAGTCACATCTAATAAATAAAGCCTTGCAAGTGGTGTCTTCCAGGGAACAACCAGACAGGTCAAATAATAATTCTCTGGGAATGAGGATTTGAAGGAGCTCCAGCACTGTTCAGCTCCCTCTGGTGGCTGCCAGGCCTCTGTTTTTCACCGTTATTGTGGGCTGTTGGTTTTCAAGGCTACCACCTCTTACCTGTTTTCGTAAATAAAGTTTTATTGTAATCCAACCAGGCTTGTTCATTTATGTATTGTCTGTGGCTGCTTTTGTGCTCACAACAGTAGAGTTAAAAAGTAGGACAGAGACCATATGGCCTGAAAAGCCTAAAATATTTAGTATCTGGCTCTTTACTGAAAAAGTTTTTAGCACCTGCTCTAGACTAGTGTTAGTTAGTAGAAATATAATGTGAGCCACATATGTAATTAAAAATTTTTCGAGTGGCCACTTTAAAAAGTAAAAAGAAACAGGTGAATTTAATTTTAAGAATACATTTTATTAACCCACTATACTCAAAATATTACTGTTTCAACATATAACCAATATAAAACTATTAATGAGATATTTTACATTTTTTCTAACTAAGTCTTTGAAATCCAGTCTATTATTTTACACCTTCAGCACATCCTAACCAGGACCAGCCACATTCCAAGTGCTGGTGGTTACCGTATTGAAAAACAGAGTTTTAGATCCTTGCTACTCCAGTGTGGTCCCTGGACCAGCAACATTGTATCACCCGGAAGCTTACAAGAAAGCCACAATCTCAGGTCCCACCTTGGACTTACTGAATCAGAAACTGCATTTAACAGGCTCTAGGTAATTCGCATGCATACTAAAGGTTGAGAAATAAAGCTCTATACCACTTCGCTATTCTACCTTTCTTTGGGATAAAGGGCCAGTGTACCTAAGGCATTATTCTAATATAAAATATCATCTTCTGGTTAACTTGTCATTCTGTTCGCTAGATCATGGTTGAATTGTCTGAAAATCAGGCAAGTAAAGTGACTGTGTGCCAGACACTACAGTGTCTAGGCACTGTGGGATTTGCTATGCTGAAAAGGACATGGTTCCTGCTTTCAGGGAACCTACAACTGCCAATGGATGCCTGGAGAATAATACTCTACACAAGAAGTCCAGTCTTCCTCCCCACTAAACCCTCTAAATAACTTCTCCATCTCAAATGTAAATGTGGCAACTAGGCACTGGATTGCTCAAGCAGGCATTCAACTCAAGACGTTCATGGGACAGAAACAAAACAGTTTCACTCCATTTGAAATTGGCTCACGGCAATGGTCTGAAGCAAACACTCAGGCTTTAGGACATGAACTCAATGGGTTCTTCTGAAAGGGTAGCAACCCTGTGTTTGTATAACAGGAAAGTTATAACATTCATCATGCTCAGATTCAGGAACTGTGCACTCAAGTCAAGAGAAACCTGACAGTCTGATTTCCAGGTTCCAGTGACTTAGAATAGGAATTCCTATTTAAAGCAAAGAAAATAAGAAACGAGGAAGTGCCAGTCCTTGTTTCTCTGTGTAGGTGTTGACAAGCTATTAAATCATTAGGTTGTCCCTTGCCAGAAGCAGCAGAATAAATCTTGGAAGCTGACAAATGGTCAGCAGCTCTGTGCGCCCGCACACTCAGAGGCGCACACAAAGGGCACCCTGTTTCCCTTGGTTTATCTCCTGGCTGTGTAAATATTTCATCTGACGTTTGGATTGGATTCTGAGCTAGTTTCCCACCAAGCCGATGGTTTTTTAATCTGCTTTCATCAGCCTACAAGAAACTGTCTAACCTGTCTGCACAGCGCAGTGTACTCTGCCCACTGGCAAACAGAACGAATGGAACCAGGAGATCCCCGACATACTTTTTCTCAGATGTCTGAAGACGAGGAATTGCACCCAAGCTCTGCTCAAGCCAGAAACACAAGCTATGAGGCACTCGCCTCAGCCCGTTATACCAGCACCCCTGAGCCCTTCCCACACTAGACCACTGCCAGCAGGAGGTCACAACACATAACTTGGGCCTGCCATCCTATTAAGACAGATCTTTGGCTCTGCATAATTGTGCCACTGCCAAAGATGAGGATGGCTGTAATCTCATTCATTCTGGGTTGTGTTCATGCTGGCTTCCCTTCAGTTTCAGATGAATTCCTTTGGTTGTCCAAAATGTAGGAAATACTGTGACAACTTAAACCACAAATTACTGACTCAGAAAGCTCCTATATGGCAATAAAAAGAAAAGAAATACTAATACACGCTGCAATGTGATGACTGTTGAAAACTTTATGCGAAGTGGAAGAAGCCAGTGATAAAAGACCACATACTGTAGAATTCCATTCATATGAAATATCCAGAACAGGAAAATCTACAGAGATAGAAAATAGATCAGTTGTCACTTGGGTTGGTGGGGAGAGGAATGGAGACTGACTGCTAGTGGGTATGGGATTTCTTCTAGAAGGGGATGAAAATGTTCTGGAATTAGATAGTGGTAACGATTGTACACCTTTGTGAATATACTAATACCACTGAGTTGCTCACTTTAAATGGGAGATTTTTATGGTATGAGAGTTACATCTTGATAAAGTAGTTTTTTTTAAAAAATTAGGGTCATTAAATTATCTCTTTTCTCTCCCCCCCCACAAAGCTCCTATAAATCAGTGTTCTCAGCTTTGCTATTTTGTATTCTACTTATAGGAGAAAAAAGCAAAAGGAAGGCATGCAAACTGGTGCTACAAAAGGTATAGGCTCAGAATAGTCTCTCCAGTCTACGGCTACAATCTTTTACCATTCATTCATCCATCCAACCATTCATTCATTCATTCATTAAGAATCTGCTACATTCTAGGCATTGAGGACAGATACAGCATGAATAAACCCTGCCCTTTCTATTAGGAGTTTATGATAACAATGTTCTTAACATGGACCCTGAGATACCCAATTCATGAATTGCCTTTTGAAAAATCAAAAATTAAAATATGTTAGTTACAATGTTAGTGTTATTCATATTCCGTTGTTTTTTAAAATTGGGAATTCATGGACGATACTCTTCTTTAATTTTCAGTACCTGAAGTGTAAACTATCCTAGGAAATTCATACTAATAGGAAGCAAAATATTTAAAGAGCAAGGAAGGATGCCAACTTCCTGTTTTCCCAAGATGTTGTAAGCAGGAGTACTTAATGAATAGCCAAACCAGAAGGGTGACAGCATGTATGTCAAGGTTTCCATCTTTAAAAGCACTTGCTTTTGTGAACCCACAGGATTGATTAAGAAGTGGTCTTTTCCTTTTTATCTCAATGTAAATGAAATTGTATATCTGCTGTAGTACTTCTGGTGTGAGTGCTGTGAAAGCTGGTACAAAGGAACTCAATGGTTCATTTCTTCAGGCAGTGTGTTATATGGAGAAATAACGCTTGATCTTTGGAGTCAGGCAGGCCTGGGTTCAAATCCCAGCTCACATTTTAAATTCAGGCCTTTATCATCTCTTACCAGCTTCTGAGCTGTTCTTCCTGTCTCTCAAAGTCATCCTTTGTACAGCAGCCCCACGTAAACTCGCAAAAATACAAACTGGATCTTGTCACTCCTTTACTGTAAATGCTTTGGTGACACTCCATCTTTGATGGGAGGGGCTGAGCTCTTTAGCGTGACTCAGAAAACGTTGGCTCCTTAGCTTGGCAGCTCCCCGTACCTTCTTAGCTACTTCTCTTACCATTCTCCATCTTAGATTTTTTTCACATAATTGTTTGTAGTCATACACACACACGCACACACACCCATTCCTCTACTTGGGCAGTTATGCCCTTCTAGAATCACTTTCCACCCTTCTGTGCCTGATTAACTTTGAATGCGGTTTGCATTGGGGGTAGGACAGCAGCTTAGCTGGTGTTGAGTAGAGACTCTCCAGCCGGATGCCCTGATCTAGCTCCCCCCCCCTTAACTTTGGAAGCCAGATTAAAGGTAGTTGAGATACTGACAATAACTCCAAAAAGCCCACTAAATTCTAGCATAAGCTACTTTAGAAGCATTTTATTTTAACAATCCGAGTAAGCAATAGATGCATATGATATGAAATTCCAAAGGTGGAAAAGGATATTTAGTAAAAGAATAATCTCTGACATGCCCTAGACACCCAGTTCCCTTACCAGCATGTTCCTGACTCTTTCAAGAAGTAGACTGCATATGTAAACATAAAAATACAATTTAACACAGTATGGTAACACTCTACATAGTGTTTTGTACTTGCCCTTTTCATTTAACCATATTATCTTGTAGATCCTTCCACAATGTGCTGTATTTTATCAATCCTCTACTGGTAAGCACTTAGATTGTTTCTAAACTTTGATAAAGCTACTTCTTAAGACCTCTTTCACTATTGTAGTGAACTTGCTCACCAGATGAGAATTTCTTTAACCTCAATTCCTTTATAAAGTCTTTTTCATTAAAAATTGCATTTACTGTGATTTTGCTTTCTAATCACAAAGGTAATACATTTCATTTGTAGAAAACTTGGAAGTTATTAAAAAACACACAAAACCACAAAAAAGGTCACTTATATTTCTAATAATAGTTCACATTTTGATGAATGTGCTTCTAGTATTTTTTCTATTTGCATATCTATACTTTACAAAAGGTCTACTCTCACATTTGTGGGGGAAATATGTGATAAAATATAGTAAAAAAAGAATAAGAGTTTACCATGTTTTAGTCACCAAAGTCCCTTAAATGCCTTATTGCATTTAATGCACACAACAACCTTAATAGGCATGTATATTCTCCTCATTTTACAGATAGGGAGACTGAGGCACAAAGAATTGCTCAGAGTCACACCGCTTAGGAAGAAAGAGAGCTGGGATTTGAGCCTAGATCGGTCGGGCCCCAGGTCATGCTCTTACTCACTGTACTCACTGCTTCTGCCAGACTGCAGTGTCTAGAGAAATTGAAAATGGATAGACCCTATGACCCAGAAATTACATTTGCAGCTCTATGCTCTACAGAAACTTGCACATGTGCCAGAGGAGACAAGTACAAGAATGCTCACTGCAACTGACTGAATTCAGTGGCAAAAAACTCAGACTGATCCAAATGTCCATACAGATCTGCATGGATAAATAAAGCAGGATATTCATGTTACAGATAGTATGGATGTTTGTATCTATGGATATTATAGAGCAGTTAAATGGACTGAAGTAGATCTATATGGATAGATCTCAAAAACAACATTGAATGAAAAAAGCAGGTTGTAAAGTATGAACATTACAATACCATTTGTGTAAATAAAAAACAACAACTAAGCCACTCACCCCCCTTTCCTATATCAAATCTTGTTTCTGATTACTGTGAAAATGGACTGAAAAGATACACATCAAATTCATGACAATGGCTGCCTTTGGGGAGTCAGAAGCAGAACAGGACTGGGGATGAGGGTCAGAGAATATTCAGCTTATCTATAATAATTTATTTTTAAGAAAAGACGTAAAGCTAAGATAAAATCTTAACCAATTTTAATTCTGAATAGTGGGGACATGTGCATTTGTTATATTCTTCTCTGTTACTATACTGTATTATTTATTTATTTATTTTTAAAGATTTTTATTTATTTATTTGAGAGAGAGAGAGCAGAGACAGAGAGAGAGAGCGCACCAGCAGGGGTGAAGGGGCAGAGGGAGGAGAAGCAGGCTCCCCACTGAGCAGGGAGCCCAACATGGGGCTCAATCCCAGGACCCTGGGATCATGACCCGAGCCGAAGGCAGACACCCAACCGACTGAGCCACCCAGGCGCCCACTACAGTGTATTCAAAAAATATTATCAGCTAATGTTTACTGGCACTTACTATGTATGTAGTATAGTTCTAGATGTTTCACATTGGTTGATTCATTAAATCCTCATAAGCATCCTATGCAGTAGGTACTATATTAGCTCCATTTTACCGATGAGGAAATTGAAACACAGAGAGGTTAAACAACTTCCCTGGGTCATACAATTATTAAGTGGTGGGTGTATCTGTCTTCAGGAACCATGCTTTTACCCTTTACCCTTCTAAAAATTCTCAAAAACGAAACAAAACAGTACAAACCAAAGTACGTAAATGCCAAGGACATGCAAAGTGGGGGAATGAACACAACTGTGCAGTTGTTACTCCGCCTGCCACTTTCTCTTTGTAGTTGCTATATTAGTCTGGGGGTGGTGGTGAAGGCTTCACTCCGGAGCTGAGCTAGTGCTCGCTCAAAGTAAAACAGCAGGGACCTCTCTCTCTTGTGGGAATCAAACCCAAAACTCCACTCCCCCTCAAAAACAAAGCTAAACAAAACAAAATATCAGGCAGAGCAAAATGAGATAGGCCCAGCTGGGGGCATAGCAGGGCACACACTCAATTTGAGCCTGTGTGTGAAATGGAATTTGCAGGAGTTAGCTAAGCCTAGTTCCTAGACTACAAAAGGTTGGGCAGGGAGGAGCTGGCAGCCAAACAGGGTAGAAAAATGAGACTGGGAGGAAAAGAGGGCAGGCCTTTGCTTCCTTCTATGGCAGAAGTAAACAGGTATCTGGTGCTTGAGGAGTGGGATAGTAGGATAAAAGGGAAGGATAAAGGGGGGAGGGGATAGTTCTGTACTTCTCTTCCTGCATAGCCTCTGGTTTTAGTAGAGTAATCCCTCCCCCACTCCCTGAGGTCCTCATCAAAGCAGATCCCAGGCTCCAAGTAAATAACAGACAAGAAAACAGTGGGGTGGAAAGAGATGAAGACGGCCCTGCTGGAAAGAGAGTCTCAAGAGCAACAGCCAATCATTTGCATAACAAAAAAACATTGGGAGGCTGCGCAGTGCAGTGGTGAAGAGCTCAGATTCCGGAGCCAGCCTGCCTGGATTTCAATCCTGGTGCTGCCACTGATTCATTCTGCCAACATGGGCAAGCCGTCTGCGAAATGGGGATAATAATTGAACTGTTGAGCATATAATTGTTGAGCATCTAAAGCACTTAGAACAGTGTCAGACATTTGGTAATTACTCTATGAGTGTTTGCTGTTATTATCATCATTATATCTAAGTACCTACTTGTTTCCAGGCACTGTGGTAGGAATAGGGGATGGACAGAAATATCAAACACAAAATTTTTGCCCTTGCATTTAGTTTAGCTGGGGAAAGAGATGAGGAAATGCATTACAATGCAGTATGATGAGGGCTCAGATAATTCTATGTATCAGGTTCTTAGAAAAAGAAGTGACTATGGAGGGGAGGGGTGGCCGGGGAGGACTTCACAGATGACATGGGAACTGGAGCTTGAAGGAAGAATAGGATTTCATCAGGCAGCATGTGGGAGGAAGGATTCTTGGTAGAAAGAATATCTTGGTCAAGGGCATGGCTAGAACCATAGCTCAAGAGGTAGGGCAAGTATAGTGGGAAAAATAGATTAGGGCCCAATCTAGAAGGATCCTGTGTACTCTGCTAAGAATTCTAGACCTGTAAGCTCTGGGAGGTTTTGCGTGCGTGTGTATGTATTTGAAGCAGGGGGGTAGCATGATTAAAGTGGCATTGCTCAAAAATAACTGATATGAAGGATAGATTATGGATGGAAAAACTGGAGGGAGGGAAACCATTTGAGCTGCACTCATGGCTGCATCTGCAACCCCCACGTCCTCCTCCAGGGCTCCCTTTATCAATCAACCATTTACCCAGTTGCCCAAGAAAGAACCTTGAGGTCCTCCATGACACGTCCCTCTTTCTCACCCCTACATGTAATCTATCAATAAGCCTTGTTGGTTCTACTCCTAAGGTGTGTTTGAAATCTAGATTACCGCGACAGCCTCCTAACTGGTCACTCTATTACCACTGGAGTGCTTTTCTCCGATCTATTGGCTACACAAACGCCAGACTGATCACACACACACACACACACACACACACACACACATTAGGGACTGGATTGTGCCCCCCTCAAATTCATGTTAAATCCCTAACCCCTAATGTGACTATATTTATAATAAGGAAGTAATATTAAGGTTAAATGAGGTCATAAGGGTAGCGCTCTCATCCCGTAGGGTTAGTGTCCCTATAAGAAGAGGCATCTGAGCTTGCCTGCATGCTGTCTCTCTCTCTCTGTCTCTTTTCCTCTTTCTTTCCCCCCGGTGTTCATGTACTGAGGAAAGGCTATGTGAGAACAATGTAAGAAAGTGGCTGTTTGGAAGGCAGTGAGAGAGCTCCTACTAGAAACTGACTCTGCTGGACCTTGCTTTGGGACAACTGGCCTCCAGAACTGTGAGAAAATAAGTTCTGTTGTTTAAACCTCCCAGCCTGTGACATTTTGTTATGACAGCCAGAGCAGGCTAATACACACACACACACACACACACAGGCACATGCACGCGCACACACACACACATCACGCACATACCTAATTGTGGTTTTCCCTCGCTTAAAACCCTTCAGTGTCGCCCATTACTTGGTGCTTGGAAGTCTACATCCTTGCCATGGCCTACAAGGTCTTGTAACAACTGGCCTCACGGCTACCTTTCCAACCTCACTCTAGATCTCCCAGCTCCAGCCTTACAGTCTCTCCTTGAGTTCTTCAAAGGAGCACTGCTTTATTCTCGCCTGGGGCCTTCACACAGAGTGCTTCCTCAGCCAGGAAAGCTCTCCTTCTAGGCTCTCTGCCTACCTACTTGCCTCCACTTGGCCTTCAGAGCTCAGCTTTAATTTCACCACAGTCTTCCTGCTGCTCCCCCAGATTAGGGCAACCTCCATGTCATATGCTTTCAACTTTCTCTACTGCTACTTGGTAGCACTCATCTTGGTTGGATTTAAATAATTAATTTGGTAAGTGAGTTGTTTAACACTGTCCTCTGACTAAAATGTAAGCACTTAAATGCAGGAATTATGCCAATCTTTTTAGCCACTGGATCCCTGAGTGTGTGGCACAGAGTAAGCACACATTACTCGGATGAATGAGTGAGTGAATGAGACTATTGCAATGGGTCAGGCAAGAGCTGAGGTGGGTCTAAACCACAGCAGCGACACCATGGTGACGAGAATACAGTTGACAACTTGTTTCCCTTCCAAAAGCTTTAATGACTATATTCTGTATTTAAAAATGTTAGTAGTGTCAGGAAAAAATTTAATTAAGCCACGAAAAGTCATCTTCTCATGGTCATAACTCTTGGATAGTGCTACAAACTGAACTGTGTCCTCCCCCAAATTCGTATGTTGGAGCCCTACCATGCAGTGTGACTGTATTTGGAGATGGGGTCTTTGTAAGATACTTAGGTTTTTATGAGGTCTTGAAGCTGGGATCCTCATGGTGGGATTAGTAACCTTGTAAGAAAGAGACATCAGAGAGCTTGCTCACTCTCTCCTCTTCTTCCCATGTGAGGACAGAGAAAGAAGGCAGCTCTATACTAGCCAGGCCTTCACCAGAACCTGATCATGCTGGCATCTCGATCTTAGACTTCTAGCCTCCAGAACTGTGAGAAAATAAATTTCTGTTGTTTAAGCTGCCCAGGTGGATGTTATTTTGTTATGGCAGCCCAAGCTAATATCCTTAGCTCTGGCTTTGGCATTTGTCCTTGTTTATGTACTGTCTTGTGTAATTTTTCTCTAATTGTTTTTCGGGTACAGCTTCTGCCTCCCCACTAGGCTAAAAGTTCCTAGAAGTCACGGATCATGCCCTTTAAATCACCAGAAGCACCTACGACCGAATTGGGCACAAAGTGGTAGTCAGTACGTGCTTCTAGAAGGAATGGATGCAACTGCTCGGGGAGACCTGTTGAGTGTTCATAGCTAGAAAAGGTTACAGAGACTCTGGAATTGGTGTCAGCTTTGTCACAGATGTCTTAAGTGTCTCTAAACAAATTAGGACATTTCCCCCTTTCTATCCACTAGTCCCTTCGGCTGTGGTGTTTCTTCCCTCCCTAATGGAGTTTTGGTACGTCTTTATATAATCTAGTATTTTCAGCTCCTTTGTGAGGAAGCAGAGAGACGAGGTTTTTTGAGTCAGAAAGACCCGGGTTCAAAATCTAGCCTTGTCACTTACTAACGCTGCCTGGCGCATGGACCTTGTGCGAGGTGCTTCATACACATGGACTCATTCGATCTTCAGAGCCACCCTGCAAAGTGCATATGAGGATCACGGTCTTAGGCATGAGGAAACTGAGCCTCTGAGAGACTGGTCAAATTACCCAAGGTCCCACTGCTATTTAGAAGATCAGAATCCCAAACTGTTTGGCTCAAATGCCTATGTTCTTTCTACTGTGCTACAGGCTCCAAAAGAGGATAAAGGTTAACATCTAGAAGGAATAACTTCTTACACTGGATTTCACAAGACTCCATTCATCAGGGACAAAAGTCCTTGCCTTTCTTTGGGGAGAAAGAGAGCTGCCATCCTAATATTTAAGTAATGTAAGGACAGCTGGAATCAGATTTTTAAAAGGGACCCTGACCTCAAAAAGATTATGAGCCACTTTATTAGGCTGAAGGTACCATGGTGACTGTCTTCTTGACTTCTGTATTCTTAGAACCCACCACTGTGCTTGGCTCTAAGAGCCACTCTATAACTATTTCTAGAAAGAATGTACCCAGTGCAGTGCAGGGGCTGAAAGACAGTACGTTCTGTGGCCTGGCGTTGTGGCCTTTAGAAAAGTGTAACTATAGAGATTAGGCCGGAAAGAGCCAGTCACATAGCTGCCACTGTTTGGAACTGAAAAAGATATATTTCTGATACATCTTAGATTCACAGTGAAACAAGATTCCCTGGTGGGAATTTTCCCAAAGACTGGATCTGAAAACCCAACAAAAGGGTCACAAGTATACTTGTGTATAATTTGCAAATGGTTTATGTCTATGTACATTCTCTGTCATCTATTCCCTAGTGATTTTCAAGGCAAAAATTTATTACTGCCCTAAAGGTTATTGCATAATTTATAAAAGTAGTAAAAATTTATCTTCCCTTTTTTAACAAAAAAAGAATAGGCAGTACCATGTCACGCTGTCAAGGCGATTCAGGGCAGACAACCCATATCTTCCTTACTGCCTTATAGTGTTTGAGCAATCATGTTTCGGTTCCACTATAAAATGTAAAATGTGAGGTGTACTCGTCTATATTAGCCAGTATCACTGAAGTTCCTAGGATACCAACCCATATGTCATCGACACGAGGACTAGCCTGTTCGAATGGCACTTTGTGGGCTTTCCATTATATAGAGGCCTTCCAAATAGAAAGCTCTGTTACTGAGGATTCAAAGCAAGGGTAGTTGTCCCTGCTTCTTGTAAACACAATTAAGGTCCAGTAGCAGAGACATACTTCTCGAGAGTAGAGGAGGCTGGGGTGACAGAGAGCAGAACTGTGAACTTCCATTCCTAAGCCACGGGCAGAAGTTTTGCTTTGTAAGCTGATCCTTGACAGAGTAGTAATTTATAAATGGAAAGAGATATGGGACTCATCATTCAGCAAGCATTTATTGAGAGCCTGCTATGTGCAAGATACTAGATAAGCATCACAGCTTAATAAGGAGAACTTTCAAATCTATCGGGTCTTTTCTCGTCATTGCCTTAAAATATCATGCCCTATATTTAAAAATGGCAATGTAATCATGAGAAAAAAATCCAAACTCAACATCAGTACAACTTATATTTGTCCTCTCAAGTGACGGTAAAAAGAACTTTGCAACATGCTTTAATGAGCTTTTGCACATGCTGTTCCCTCTGCTTGGAATTCTCTTTCCTTCTCTCCTGTCTGCCTGGTGAAATCTTACCCATCCTTTAAGATATGGCTCAAATATCATCTCCTCTGAGAGTCTTCCCAATGCTCTCCTGAGAGAATTAATTGTTCTTTTCCCTACACTCACAAAGCTCTTGGCAGGGAACCTCAACTCTCACACCCCACCGTATTTTTTTTTTCCTTTCTCACACTTTACTCTGAGCTCCATAAGTCGGGAAACACTTCCGATTCATCTTGGTATCCCCAGCACCATGCCCATGTGTAGCAGTAGTCAGGAAATTATCGGTGACATTCCCTGACCACTTCGAAAAATAGATCTAATAACACATTACATAGAATGTTACAGAAACCTAACAAGACTTTGCACAGAGTATGCGTTTAATGAAGGTTTGCTAAAAGTGAGGCTTCTTTTAGATAAAGGCTATAGATAGCTATTCTTGCTAGCCCCTTCATGGTGCCAAGCAGCAAGCATCAGCCCTACCCAGACAGACATCCTTGTGATGTTCCAGGCATTGAATGGTACACATGCCCCAAACCATCACCACCACCCCCGGCTTGCCAGAGGGCATAAAATGTCCCAATATTAGTTACTCGTTGGGGCTCGGGCATTTGTTACAGAAGTTCCCTGTTGGATTGTTTTCGGACAGGAAAAATACATCAAAAGGCCCCTGAGAAGACTGCACCTTTCAGAGGACCTGTAGATCATTCATGACCCTTTCCTTCCAACCACAATCTGTAGTCCAGAGAGAATTCAGAACACATGAAAAAGTCCTAAAAAAAAAAGTCAAGACCAAGCACAATTTAAATTGTACCTTATAATCACAGTAGACAATCCCTGTCAGCTTAGACTTACACATTTTGGTGTTTGCAAAGTCTTGTGAGGCACAAATTTAAAGAAGGTAAAAAGATGGGTAAACATGAACATTTGTTTTGTATCACAGAACTAAAAAAATATAGAAACTTTGGCTTCTAACCATAGCCATTTGCAAAATCCTACTATGTTTCTCTGGTTGTGGGAGAGTAAAACCCTTTTTCTGTTCTGACAAGGGACGTGTAGAAGAAAACTCATTTTGTACGTTGAAAGATCTATATTCACGGGAAATACATCTATCTCATAGACTTTCAGTATGTAAAGACCAAATGCTTTTTTTTTTTTTTTTTTTTTTTTTTTTGGCCAATGCGGGTACATAATGGTCAATTACTCCCTTCTTGGCTGGAAACTTGTTAGGCAGACACCAGATTCCCTGAGCATGTTAGTGAAGAGTAATTGAGGTGATCCTTCCTTGATTTTCGAAATCAGGATTTTTTTTTGACTCATCAATCACTCAGGGAATTCTTATTCAGTGTAAGTAGTTTAACAAATTGGGTAGAAGGCCAAAGCTAAGATCTGTTGAATTCAGCTGGCACAAATAAGACTGGTCTAACTTCCCAATCATTGTTAGTGCTATCTGAACAGTAAAACAATCATGAGTCCAGAGAGAAGCCAAGTTCCTCAGGGCAACCCTCTTCTATCTCTGTTAGCTTGGGGAGGGATGGGTGAGAGAAGGACAATGCCAACACAAGCGGAACTGCACAGCGAAGAAAGAAAAGGAGGGCCAGAACAGTGGGTAAAAAGTTAACTTACTTCACTCAGACCACCACATTAGAGCCAGATGTGTCGAAAATGTTGGATGAGAAACACTGTTGTTAGTGATAGCATGAACAAACCCCTTTGTACTTTCCTCCCAATGTAGTATCATTCTGGGGTACAAGAAGTGTCCTTTTATTTCATTTCACATGTAGCACATTCTCAACAAGTTGAACCGTTTCTAATCTTGTGTAATTAGATAGGTCTCGCTACACCCCTCAGTTGAAGGATTTTATGAGCTGCCTTGTTCTGTCTCCCTTTTGGGACAGCTTCTTTGGGGCTGGAAAAGAACATTTGCTAACATCTCTTCCCTTCTGGCACCTGTCAGCTGGATGGGCTCTGGGAAAAGGAGGCTGGGGAGGGAAGGAGTGCAAAGTTCCTCCCTGCTATGCTCTGGTATTAGAGCCATCTTTGTCGCTACGTAGGGATTACTCTGTTCTGGAAACTGCTATTAAGTACAAGCTCAAAATAAACAATGGGCAGATGGGTGCATGGGAAGACGAAGTTCTTGTTTTTTAATTTAATTTATCATGAATTTCAAGGTTTTTTGTTCATGAAAAGTAGAGCCCGGGTGAGGTGCTAGCCAGAGGTGGATGTCCTTTACTACGGCCCAAGGATGCACAGTGGATGGGGTTTGGCTCTTTGATCTTGCTGTCCAGTTACTGTGGGCAGAGCCCAGCGCCGTATGCAGGGACCATGGCACAACTGCCTTCACCTCGCTACAGAGCAGACTCATACGGAGTCATTAGATATTCAACATCTGAACCAAAGGCTGTCTAAACACCAGGGCTTCTACTCCAATGCCGAAGTCATAACAGCATGTGGAAATTGAGAGTCTGTCCTTCAGAAAGGCTTTCCAGCCATCCCTCCCCCCAAAGCTTTCTTAGGGTCATGTCTTGACCATTTTGTGACATGTCTGTGAGGTTGCTGACTGGCAAGAGCTCTCCATGCATAGACCGGGAAATCCAAAATTATGGCTGATTTCTGCTTCTATTTTTTGGGACTTGTGCATGACGGATGACATGCAGGGCCTACCTCTCACCACAACATTCTGTGGTTTTTGTCGGATAATGAGAAAAGACAACTGAAGGAGTGCAGTATACAACAAAAATGAGTGAGTGACAGGGCCACCTGACCCCCGCCCCCCCCCCAGTACTTTACAGTTTATAAACTGCTTTCAGAGTGGTTCTTTCATGGCTAGGCACTGAACACTCCTATTTCACCAAAGCAACTGGACTGCAGAAATAAGAGCCAGGGTCCTGGCACAGTCATGGAGGCCCTGGATTTCTCACGCTGGGGGTGGGGCAGTGTGTGGGTAAGCACTTCACCTTCCAGGAATAGTACTGCTCTGAGACTCCTCTGTAGACTGACTGGAACGGAGATTAAGCTCAGGGTTCTCTTTGCATTCCATTTAGCAGTTTGCTCATGCTTCCACTGCGGATCAGGCTCAAGAATTCCTCTGCCAGCTGAGAATCTGAATGTTGCTTTGGCTGGAAGACAGTATCTTATTTATTCACATAAATCCCCTCCTCTTCTTGTCCCTGATTATTTTCACCCTAAACAGGGAAGGGGGGCAAATCATGGGAGCACTTGGGGACTGGACTGCAGCCGCCCTTGGCAATCTTTGTTAATCTTTGAGATTCTCACCAGCATCCACTAAACAACAGTGACTCACCCAGAGTAACACATAGTCTCTCTTTCCTTTAGAAAAGCCGTTCCTCAAAAGCGCTGCTAAGAAAAACAAAACAAAACAAAACAAAACAAAACAAAACAAAACAAAACAAAACAAAACTATAGTTCAAGGGAGAGAAAAAGCACTAAGAGCAAAATATTGCTTAAACAAGCCTGGAAGATTTCGAAGAAGGAGAGGGTGATGGTCTGCAAGTGAGGAAAAAGTGGCTTGTACATTTTACACTTCCTTTCCAGTTCCCAACTTGAGACTTAAACATCTTTTGGCCAAAGGAAGTTCTGACAGAGGAAGTTTGGTTACCCGAGCCCCGGCGCACTACTTGAAACTTCCCAGGAGCTCAGAGAGGTTTGCAGCTTGGCACCCCTGGCCAGAGGGGTGGAAGGGAGACAAACAGCGGGAAGGAGGACGAGTGACAAGCAGCTGCCACAAATGCCGCGGCCCCTCCGCTCCTTCTAGCCAGTTGTATAGACAGCTGTCTCTTTAATTTAACCCTTGGTCCATTCCCCAAATGACAAAGCTCATTTTGCTTATGCAAGTCTCTCTCGGTAGAGATAGTGGCTGTTCAGCGCAGAAAGAGATGTAGAGGTAAGGGAGGTTATGTGGGGGAAACTTGACAGAGACATTTTTTTCCCTCCGAACAGGCACATGAGGGAGGATGCCTAAGGGAGGCTTACGTAGAAAGAGATAAAACGCTCTGTAATCAGAGGTAGTCTGGAGGAGGGAGGCTGGGCTACGCAGGCATGGGGACAGTTTGCTTCTACTTCTATTTATATTCTCAAGGTTAACTGTGTAAATGGGAGTTTCTTACTCCAGAATGGCCATTTGTAGATGCACATTGGTTGGTTTTTCCACACCACGAAGAGAGCCAATTCAGCAAGACTTTCGACAACTCTGATCAGTAGAGAGGAGCTTAATTATTCGCCAACCTGGCGACTAGGAGTGTAGATAGGCAAACCATTTTCCCCTCAAGTGGACTTATCAATCGCAATCTTTGAGTGTTTAGACTGGCAGCGACTTTAAAGTGCATTCTAGTTAAACCCTGAAGGGGACTGGGGAGGAATGTGAGCCTGAGGCAGGGAAGTGAATCGCCCAGGGTCACATGAGCTAGTGAGGATGCCATTAGAAAGCAATGGTCTCTCTTTCACTAGCCCAGCGTTTTCCGTCCGCCCTCCCACCAGCCCACCTTCAGAGACCCCCAAACGTAGCCACAGTGGCAAAGTCTGTGTTTTTCTCCTGGCTATTTCCAATGCTATCTCGTGACAATGTTGGCAGCTCGGTGGCTAAGCACACCTTTGATCATAAGAGAAGGAGCGCTTCTTCCTACATTCCTGACCTAATGGAGGCAAGGCCATACACCGTTTGCAGCCTGCCTTTGGCTCCATAGCCCGCAGCCTAAGACTGGCGAGAAACAAAGGCAACACCGCTGCTGTGACCAGATGGTGGCTGCTTACAAGAGAGTCTCTCGCTCTTTTACCGGTCCCAGCCTGAAAGTTTCAGGAGAGGATTCTCCTCCATTCTTCGTTGAAAGAAACAATGCAATTTCACAGACTGCTTAATATATGTAAATCATATCTGTATGCAACTTCCACATGAAAAATACTTAATACATAAGTTATGAAGCATAATAATAAACCCTGGGCGCCCCCCAGCCACCTGAACAGAATATTACCAAGTCCCGTTGCAGCTCCCGGCAGGCTCCTCTCTGGCCCACCACCCTACCTACTCTGCTCCCGGACGTCCCCACTACCACGACCTTTTAAAAGTCACCCCCTTGCATTTCTCTGTAGTCTTCCTAGGTATACAAGTAGCTCTAAACAATGTACTCTTTAATTCTGCTTGAACGGTAAACGTTGGTATTGTACTCAACTTTTCTGCGATGTTGCTTTTATTCAAAACGGTGTCTGAGAACCTTGCACATTGTGATGTGCCGCAGTGGTTCACTCATTTTCGTTGCTGCCTAGTACTCCGTTGTGTAGGTCCTACCACAACAGAGACACACTGCTGTTGATGGACAGCTGTTGTTCCTAGTTATTTATTTACTTCTTTATTTGCTATGCTCAACAGTGTTGCTAGAAACTTTCTTGACAACACACTCGCCCAAGTTTCTCCAAGGCCTGTTTCTAGGGGTGGAATCAAGGAGTTGTAAAGTAGACCCATGTTCAAATTTGTTAGCTGATGTAAATTGTTTTCCAAAGTCGTTGCCCAGCATACACTCCCGCTAGAAGTGTGAGTGTTCCGCATTATCACAAAGTGCTCCACATCCTCCCTAACACTAAGTATTGTTTGATTTATGTTATTTTTTCCAATCTGGGTTAAAATGGAATTTTGTTTTGGGTTTCTTCGGGTCATTCGTTGTGGTTTTCGTTTGCATCTCCTCGAGTACTAATGAACTGCGCATCTTTTCGGAACGATTTCCTCTTCCGTGAAAGGCTTGTTCATATCGTTTTGCCACTTTTTCCCTGGATTTTCTTTTCTGTGTATCGGTACATAAAGTTTGCATATTTCAAATATTAATACATCGCCAGTTATATGAGTGCTAAGTATGTTCTTCTACTTTGTGACTTGTCTTTTCACCTTACGATTTTTGGCAAATGGAGTCACTTCAGTTTAGTGTCATTACATTTATTATTCTTTTCCTTTAGGGTTGGTGCTTTTTACATTGCTTTACAGAAATTCTCTCTGATCCCAAGATCACAGAGAAAATTTTCTATATCAGTGTTTCTCTGTGAGTGGGGAGGTGACGGGCATACGGGGCAGGACAATTCTCCTTTGTGTGGGGCTGCCTCTCACACTGCAGGACACTTAGCCTCCCTGGACCCTGGGGACCGAATGCCGTTAGCATCGTTTCCCTCATCATAACAAGCCTGAACCCTCCCAGACGTTTTCAAATGTTCCTTACTGGATGAACTGTCAGTTGAGAACCCCCAAGGTATATTTTCTTCTAAAAGTTTGAAGTATTTCATGCACTCAGAATTGATTTTCGTGTCTGATGTGAGGTGGGAATCTAATTTTATTATTTCCTTGTGGATAACCATTTTCCCCAACATCAGTTATTAAAGAGTTAATCCTTTCCCCCACTGATCTGCAATGCTACCTGTCATACATCAAATTTCCAAATAGGTATAGGTCTATTTTTGAGTTTTCTATCCTGGTCTCTTAGCCTATTTGTCAAACCTCTGTCCTATATTACACTCTTTTAAGTACTATAGCTGTATTCGGAATCTTAATATCCAACAGGATAAGTTTTTCTACTTTGCTGCTCTTCAAGAATGCCTTGGCTTTGTCTTTGCACTCCGATATAAATTTTAGAACTGGCTTGTCAAATTCCACGAAAAACCCTGGAGTAACACTGACTATGGTTGATTCAGGGAGAAAGGATATCTTTACAATACTGAGTAGCCCTACCTGTGAACAGGACACAGCTCTGTATTTCAACAGTTTTATAACTTCCTCCATAAAGGATCTCTGGCACATCTCTTATTAGATTTTCTTCATAGATAACTTCTATTTTTATCGCTACAGTATCTTTTTAAAATGGCATTCTTGGTTCTTGTTGTTGGTGTATAGAAATGAGACTTATCTTTCTACATTCTCTCTGAAATGTACTCCAATCAGACTTTTCCACTTAGCTCCATCAAAACTGCTCTTGGCAAGGTGACCCATGACTGCTCGGTTGCTAAATCCAATGGTCAAATCTCAGTCCTCATCTCCCTTGGTTTGTCAGCAGTATATGACACAGTTGATCACTACCTTCTCTTTAAAACACTTTCTTTACTTTGCTTCCAGGACGGCACACACTTTTGATTCTCTTCTTACCTCACTGGTTATTCTCTCTCAGTCTTCTTATTCTTTCTCATTTCCCCAACACTTCAATTATGGACTGTCCCTGGGGCCAGCCCTCAAACCTCTTCTCTTTTCTAGCTATCCACACTCCCTTGGTGATCCCATCCATTCTCATGGTTTTATATTCTATCTATATGTTAACACCCAATTTTGCAATGCTAGTTCAACTCACTGTCTGGATTAATCATTGTATATGCTATACACACGCAGATGACTGGTACACACACACATACACAAATGAGATATATATATATTTCTTTGACCTACTGCAATTCAACATGGCCGAACTGAACTCTAATTACCTGAAACTGTGCCTCCCACAGTCTTCTCTACCTCGGTTGCTCACTCCCACCATTCCAGTTGCTCAGAGCAAAATCTTTGAGTCCTTGCTTCCTCTCATACCACTCATGGTACGTCAGAGAATCCTCCTCACTCTACCTTCAAAATATACAGAGATTCATTTCACGTCTCATAATCTACACTGATACCACTCTAGTTCAAGCCACCATTATCTTTTCAAAAAACAGCTTTATTGAGGGGTGCCTGGGTGGCTCAGTCGGTTAAACGTCTTCAGCTCAGGTTGTGATCCTGGGGTCCTGAGATAGAGCCCCTGCATCTGGCTCGCTGCTCAGCGGGGAGCCTGCTTCTCCCTTTCCTCCCCTCTTGTGCTCTCTCTCACTATCTCTGTCTCTCTCTCTCTCTCTCTTAAATAAATAAATAAATAAATATCTTCTAAAAAACCAGCTTTATTGAGATATAATCTACATACCAAAAGATTCACTCTTTCAGTGTACAAGTCAATGTCTTTTGGTATATTCACAGCGTTATGTGACCGTTGCTACTAATTTTGTATTTTTGTTCCCCCTAAAAGAAACTAGTATTCATTAGCAGTCACTCTTTATCCCCTCACCTCATTTTGCCCTAGGCAACCACTAATGTACTTTTTGTCTTTATAGGTTTATCTATTCTGAACATTTCACATGGAATCGTATAATATATGGTCTTTACTTCAGGTACTTCATTCCTCTTTATTGCCAAATAATGTTCCGTTGTATGGATATACCACACCTTACTTATGCATTGATCAGTTAACGGACATTTAGGCTATTTCTACTTTTTGGCTAATACGAATAATGCTGCTATGAACATTTGTTTACAATTTTTTTGTGTGGGCATATGTTTTCATTGGGTATATACCTAGGAATGGAATTGCTGAGTCATAAGGTAACTCTACGTTTAATCTTTAGAAGAACTACCAGCCTGTTTTCCAAAGCAGCTGCACCATCTTACATTCCCACTGGAGGTGTATGTGGCTTCCATTTCTCCACATCTTTGTTACTGCTCATTATTATCTGTCATTTTTACTGTAGACATCCTAGTAGGTATGAAGTGGTATCTTGTGGTTTGGATTTGCACTTCTATAAGGATTAATGTTGTTGAAAATCTTTTCATGTCCCTGTTGGTCATTTGTATGTCTTTTTTTGTATCTACTTCTTATCCAGATCCTTTGCCTATTTTTAAATTGAATCATTTGTCTTTTATTATTGAGTTGTAAGGGTTTTTGTATTTTACATATTTTAGATACAAGTCCTATGTCAGATATATGATTTGGCAAATATTTTCTCCCATTCTAGGAGTTGTCCTCCCATATACTTGAAGATATCATTTGTAGCAGAGAAGAATTTTAACTTTGATGAAGTCCAATTTATCTATTTTTTCTTTTGTTGCTTATGTTTTTGGTGTTGTATTGCCTAATACAAGGTCGTGAAGATTTACACCAATGTTTTCTTCCGAGAGTTTTATAGTTTTGGCTCTTACGTTTAGTTCTTTGATACATTTTGAGTTAATTTTTATATGTGATGGGAGGTAAAGGTCCAACTTCATTCTTTTGCTTGTTGTCTCAACACCATTTCTGTGATTTCTGAAAAGACTATTTTTTTTCCTGTACTGAGTTGTCTTGATCTATCTCTATCCTCATGTCAGTACCACACTGTTTTGATTACTTTAGCTTTGTTTTAAGTTTTGAAATCTGAAATAATCATCTCATAAATTTGTTAGGAGTGTTCTTTTCTATTTTTTGGAAGAGTTTGAAAGGATTGCTTTTGATTTTTCTTTAAACATTTGGTAGAAATTACCAGTGAAGCCATGTGATCTTGCACCTTTCTTTGGTGGGAGGGTTTTGATCATTAATTCAATCTGTTTAATTGTTAAAGACCTGTGCAGAGTTTCTATTTCTTCTTGAGTCTTCAGTTTTGGTTGTCTGTGCCTTTCTAGGAATTTCCCCATTTCATGTAGGTTATGTGATTTGTTGGCATACAATTATTCAGAGTATTCCTCTTATAATCCTTTTTTCACATAGTTACAAAATTTTTTTCTTGTGATGAGGACTTTTAAGATCTACTGTCTTAGGAACTTTAACATATGTAACACAGTATTATTAACTATAGTCACTGTGCTGCAAATTACATCTCCATGACTTATTTATTTTAAAATTGGAAATTTGCACCTTTTGATCTCCTTCACCCATTTTGCCCACACCCCTCCTCCTTTGGCAACCACCAATCTGTTCTCTGAGCTTTTTAAAAAAGATTCCATGCAAAGTGAGATTATATGGTATTTGTCTTCCTCTCTCTGACTTATTTCACTTAGCATAATGCTCTCCAGGTCTATCCATATTGTTGCAAATGGCAAGATTTCATTCTTTTTAATGGCTGAATAGTATTCCCGTGTGTGTGTGTGTGAGAGAAAGAGAGAGAGAGAGAGAGAGAGAGAGAGAGAGAGAACAACCTAAGTGTCCACTGATGGATGAATGGATAAAGAACATGTGATACATATATTCAAATTAGTGTATTAATTTTCTTTGGATAAATACCCAGAAGAATACCCATGAATTGCTGATCAAATGGTAGTTCTATTTTTATTCTAATGAACGTCTGTGCTGTTTTCTGCACCAACTTCCATTTCCACCAAGAGTGCAAAAAGGTTTCCTATTCTTCACATTCTCTCCAACACTTGTCATTTCTTGTCTTTTTGATAAGACATCCTAACAGACATGAGGTGGTATTTCATTGTGGTTTTGATTTGCATTTCCCTGATGATTAGTGATGTTGAGCACTTTTTTTTAGGGGGGTACTTGTTGGCCATGTCTATGTATTATCTGGAAAAAAATCTCTATTCAGGTTCTCTGCCCATTTTTTAATCAAATTGGTTTTTTTTTGCTATTGAATTGTAATATGATCCTTTTTATTTCTGTAAAATTGGTAGTAATGCCTTGACTTTCATTTCTGATTTTAGTAATTTGAACTTGTCTCTTTTTCCCCTGGTCCATCTACTTAAAGGTTTGTCAATTTTGTTGGTATTTTCAAAGAATAACTTCCAGTTTCATTTATTTTCTCTATTTTTTTCCTATTCTCTATTTCATTTACTCCCTCTCTAGTCTTTTTTCTTTTAAAGATTTTATTTATTTATTTATTTATTTATTTATTTATTTATTTAACAGAGAGAGAGAGAGAGAGAGAGAGAGCACAGGCACAAGCAGGGGGAGTGGCAGGCAGAGGGAGAGGGAGAATTAGGCTCATTACTGAGCAAGGAGCCTGATGCAGGGCTCGATCCCAGGACCCTGGGATCATGACCTGAGCCAAAGGGAGACACTTAACCGACTGAGCCACCCAGGCACCCCCCCCCATTCTTTTAAATATCCTTCCTTCTGTTTGCTTTGGGTTTACTTTTCTTTTCTTTTTGGGGTTTCATAAGGTGAAAGGTTAGGTTGTTGATTTGAGATCTTTCTTTTTAACATAGGGGTTTTTAGCCACAAATTTCCCTCTGAGCACTGTTTTGGCTGCATCCTGGAAGTTCTGGTATGTCATTCCTTCATTTTCACTCATCTCAAAGTATTTTCTTTTTTTTTAAGCTTTTATTTATTTATTTGAGAGAGAGCGAGCAAGAGAGAGAGAGCACAAGCAGGGCGAGGGGCAGAGGGAGAGGGAGAAGCAGACTCCCCTGCTGAGCAGGGAGCCCAACACGGGGCTCAATCTCAGGACTCTGGGATCATGACCTGAGCCAAAGGCAGATGCCTAACTTTGCCACCCAGGTGCCTCTCAAAGTATTTTCTGATTTCCCTTGTGATTTCTTCTTTGACCCATTGGTTATTGAGGTTTCTTAATGTTAGTACTGTTAAATTTCCACATATTTGTGAATTTTCAAATTTCCTTTTGTTATTGATTTCTACTTTCATCCCATTGTGGTCCGAAAACATACTTTGTATGATTTCACTCTTTCTATGCTTTATGACCTAGCCTATGGTCTATTCTAGAGACTAATTCATGTACACACGAGAAGAGTGTGTATTCTGCTATTTTTCAGTGGAGTATTCTTTTTTTTTTTTTTAAGATTTTATTTATTTATTCGACAGAGATAGAGACAGCCAGTGAGAGAGGGAACACAAGCAGGGGAAGTGGGAGAGGAAGCAGCAGGCTCACAGCAGAGGAGCCTGATGTGGGGCTCGATCCCATAACGCCAGGATCACGCCCTGAGCCGAAGGCAGACGCTTAACCGCTGTGCCACCCAGGCGCCCCTCAGTGGAGTATTCTTAGATGAATGTCAAGTCTAGTTTAGTGTTGTTCAAGTATTTTATTCCCTTGATCTTTTGCCTAGTTGTTCTATCCATTATTGAAAGTGAGTACGAAATTCTCAAATCATTATTGTTTGTCTATTTCTCCCTTGCACTCTGTCCGTTCTGTCAAGTATTGCTTCATGCATTTTGGGGCTTTGTTGTTAGGTGATGTATTTTTATAATTGTATCTTCCTGACAGATTGACTCTTTTATCATTATGAAATGTCCCTCTTCATTTCCAGTAATTTTTTTTTGTTATAAAGTCTATTTTTTGATGTTAGTTTCACCACTCCAGCTTTTAAATGGTTATTGTTTGTATGGTGTATCATTTTCCTTTTTTTACTTTCAACCTTTTTGTATCTTTGAATGGAAACCATGCCTCCTGTAGACAGCATATTGTTGGATCTTGTCTATTTTTAATCCAGTCAGACAATATTTGTCTTTTGGCTGAATGTTTAATTTACTCACATTTAGTATTATTGATGTGTCTGAATTTACATTGCCATTTTGCTTTTGTTTTCTATATGTCATGTTTTTTTGGTTTTTGTTATCTTCCTTTGTATTGGGTGAATATTTTCTTAACATTTTGATTCCTTTCATGATTTTTAAATTCTTTATTTCTGAGTTATTTTCTTAGTGGTTTCTCTAGGGCATATATGTATATCATATTAGAGTCTACTTTAGATTTATATTGACTTAGTTCCAGTGAAATACAGACATTTTAAATAGCTTCATTGCCTCCCCCTCTTTTTAATATTATCATTATACATACATATATGTCTGTATATGTTACAAATCCAACAATCCATTGCTGTAATTATTACTTTGTGTAATTTTCTCTTTAAAAAGGCTGATGAGAAAAGAAAGGAAAACAAATACATATTTTAAGTGTTTATTAATATTCTTATTTGCTTTTCTGGTCCTTTTCATTTCTTCCTGTGGATTTGAGTTACTATCTAGTGTCATTTTCTTATTCCAATCAACTTTGTTCCCATCCCTCTCCTTTATGCTGTTATTGCCAAATATATTGTATTTCTGTATATTACAGTTCCAACACTTTTATGCAATTGCTTTTTAAATCAATCAAGAGAGGAAAGAGGAATAAATATGCAATTATATGGTCTTTTCTAATTATTCACATAATTACTTTCAACAGATTTCTTTGTTTTTCGTATGGATTCACATTACTGTCTGACATCAGTTGCTTTTAGCCACAAGAAACTTTATTTAGTATTTCTTTTAAGAAAGGTATGCTAGCAGTGAATTCTCTCAGGGTTTTTTTTTTCTTATTTGGGAATGTCTTTATTTCACTTTCATTATTGCTCAATATATAATTCTTGGTGTTTTTTTTGAAAAACTTTCAATGGTTTGACTATACCATCCTACCGCCTTCTTGCCTCCATTGTTTCTCATAGGAAGTCAGTTATTAATCTTATTGGGGTTCCCGTGCACATAACGAGTCTTTTTTTCTATTCCTGTTTTCACGATTTTCTCTTTGTCTTTCAGCGTTTTACTGTGATGGTTCTGGGTACGATCTCTTTGTCTTTACTGAGAATTATTTGAGTTTCTTGGGGGTATAGATTGATGTTTTTCATTAAATTTGAGAGGTTTTCAGCAATTATTTCTTTGAATATCTTTTTCTGTCCTTTTTGCACTCTCCTCTCTTTCCAGTACTACCATTATGCATATGTTGATGCACTCAGCTATATCCTACATTTCTTTGAGGCTCTGTTCATCTTTCTTCATTTTTTCTCTATTCTTCAGATTGCATAATTTCTATTGATATATCTTCAAGTTCACTGATTCTTTCTTCTGCCAACTCAAATCTACTGTAGCTGCCTTCTAGCAAATTTTCATTTGTTATTGTACTGTTCAGTTACGGAATATCCTTTTAGTTCTTTTTTATAATTTCCATCTCTTTGTTGATAATCTATATTTGTTGAAACATTCGCATCATACCACCCTTTACTTCTTTAAGCATGGTTATGTTTAGTGCTTTGAACATACTTATAAGAACTGCTTTGAAATCTTTGTCCGCTAAGTTTACTGTCTAAGCCTCTTCAAAGATTGTTTTCACTGCTTCTCTTTTTTTTCCCCCTCTGTGTATGGGTCACGCTTCCCTGTTTTTTTTTTTTTTTTTGCATGTCTTGTAATTTTTTGCTGAAACCTGGACATTTGAGATAATATATGGTAGGAATTCTAGAATACTGATTCCCCACCTCATCCCAGAGGTGATGTTTGTTAATTGCTTGGTTATTTGTTTAATAACTTGAATGAACTTTGTGAAGTTTATCCTCCCTGAAGTGTGAAGCTTCTGATGTTTCTGCTCAGATTTTCTCCCTTGTTGTTTTTTTTTTTTAAGATTTTATCTATTCATTTGTCAGAGAGAGAGAGAGAGAGAACGAGCACAAGCAGGGGGAGCAGCAGGCAGACGGAGAGGGAGAAGCAGGCTCCCCACTGAGCAGGGAGCCCGATGCGGGACTTGATCCCAGGAGCCTGGGACCATGACCTGAGCCAAAGGCAGATGCCTAACCAAGTGAGCTACCCAGGCACCCCTTTCTCCCTTGTTTTTATCTTTTAGCCTGACTACCCTGGGTTGGCACAAGCCACTTATTGTCAAGGTTGTGTGTAAGCCTCCTAAACTACTAAGATTTTTAACCTTAATCATTGGATCTTTGTGATTTGGAGGCTGTTTTCATAGTGCAGGGAGTTTATATTTTTTTGCCCCCTGTTCAACCAGGGACTAGCAGAGTAAAAACTAGAGTTCTTACGGTAATCTACATGGCCTTACATTTCTGGCTCCTTGTTAAATCTCTGACCTCATCATCTACTATTCTTCCTCTCATTCACTCAAATCCAGACACGCTGTTCTTGCTCTTCATCCAACAAGTCAGGCACACTCCCAATACTACCCCTGTGTGGTTTTGGTATTAAGGTTATATTAGTCTCACAGAATGAGCTTGGAAATGTTCCTTTTTCCCTACTCTTTGGAACAATTTTCATAATATTGGAATTAATTCTTTTCTGAATATTTGACAAAACCATCTAGACTTAGTGGTTCTCCTTCTGGGAATATTTTAATTACTGACTGAATTTATTTAATGCTTATATAACTACTCATGTTTTCTATTTCTTTTTGAATCAGTTTTGGTACTTACCTTTTTCTAGTTATTTGTTCATTTGGTCTACACTTTTAAAATTTTGACATGAAGTGGTTCAAAGTATTCTCTTACTAAAATTTTAATCTACAACATCTGTAGGAATGTCACCCTTTCCTAACAATGTTTAAGTGGACCTTATTTCTTTCTCTTTTTTTCTTGATCAATATTCCTCAAGTTTGTCAATTTATTTTTCTTTTAAAATAACTAATTCTTGGTTTTGGTGATCTTTTCTACATTGTTTTCTATCTTAATACATTTTTCTTTTGTGTCTTTCTTTGGATTTATTCTATTGTTCATTATCTAACTTCTTAAGTTGAAGGTTAAAAGCTCATTAACTTTCAATCTTTCTTCTTTTATCCAACACAGCTATAAACATCCCTCTAAACACTACTTTAGGTGCAATGTAAAAGCTCATTTCTAAATACTTTCTAATTTCCATTAAGATTTCTTCTTTGACCCAAAGGGTTGTATAAAAATGTGTTTTTAAATTTCCAAAAGTGTCTTTTAGGGAAGGACTATATATTTAAATTTATTTATATTGCCTTATTCTGTGCCATGGGTTCCACTTTTGCTGTGTTTTTCCCCCCCTTTTGAATTAACTGACTCCCCCCCCCCAGTCCATTTTTCTTCTGTTGGTTTGAAAGATACTCATTCTTTTTCTATTTTTTTAGTGGCTACTCTTGAAATTCAAACATGTTTACTTTAATTCAAAAAAATCTAGAGTTAAGATATTTTGCCCTCTTTGCAAGGGCACACTTAGAATGCTTTGATTCTCATTTTCAACAACAACATGATTTGCTATTGTGAAGCCTTTTAAATCTGTGTTTTTTGTCTTCTTTTAATCCCACAAATTATAAATTATTAATATTACCCACATGTTTAACTTTTTCTTTCTATTTAACATTCCTTCTTATATCTCAGAACTTCCTTTTTGGATAATTCTCCTTATTTAGTAACAAATGGTGACAATGTCTTTCAAAAGTTTTTAATATTAAAATGTTTTCATGTTGCCTTTATCCTCCAAAGATAGTTTCACAGAATATATAACTCTAAGATAAAAATTATTTTCTCTAAGCATTTTCAACATTATATTCTAACCTGGTTTCCACTGTTGCTATTAGTCTAATTGTTGTTCTTCTGTACATGATTGGTCTTTTCCTTCCAGCTTGTTTTAAGACTTTTATCGTTGTCTCTGGTGTTCTGCAGTTCAATTCTGAGGCATGTAAATATTCATTTCTTTTTATTTATCCTGTCTGGAATTTCTTAGGCTTCCTGAATCTACAGATTGTTGCTTTTTGAAAATTCTGGAAATTTTTCAGCTATGATTTATCTGAGCATTTCTTCCTCTCTCTATTATTTCTTCTTAGAATTCTAAAGAGATTTATGTTGGATCTTCTTGCTCTACTTTCTGTATTTCTTCATCACTCATATTTTTCATCTCTTTGTATTTCTGTGCTATATTCTGTGATTTTTTTCAGATCTATTTTTCAGTTTCCTAATTTCTCTTCAAGTGATGTGTAAACCTTCACTGAGGTTTCTAAGGTCAATTATATTTTTCATTTCTAGGTATTATACTTTTTTTTTTTTCAAATCTAGCTGGTTATTTTTTTGTCTCTTGCTCTTTGCTCTGTACTCTTTTATTTCTTTAAATGTGTTTAACATATGTATTTTATATTCTGTATATAATTTCAATATCTAAAATCTTTGTGAGTCTGGTTGTTTTTTTTTTCCCCCTGTTGATTTCACCCCACTGGTAGTTGGTTTTCTTGTGTAAATTGTGACTCGATGGTGAAGTGCTGCTTGTCAGAACTCTCTGGGGGGATTTCCATGAAGCTTGGGAGCAAGGCTGCTTTCTCCCATGGAAGATTTCCATTTGATTTTTCCTGGTGCTTGAGGTATCACAGACTTATGTCCACTTTAAATTACAATTCTTGGCTTGTGGCTTTTTGGACTAGTCACATGATACATATTTAGGCTCCAAACTCAGGTGCCACAAAATCTCAGGAAGGTATGTTTTTATTTTAAATTCCACCCAAGGCTGATACTTAGACAAAAAAATTTTCCGTACTGGCTCTTCCTTCCCTCTAGCTCTAGACCTGTGCTGTCAAATCACTAGCCACATATAACTATTAAGTTTAAATCAACTGAAATAAAATAAAAATTCAGTTCCTCAGTTTCACTAGCCACATTTCAAGGGCTCAGTAACCACATGTGGCTAGAGGTTGCCAGATATAGGACATTTCTATCATCAGAGAAAGTTTTATTGAATAGTGCTGCTTTAGAATATTTTGATCTACATATGCCCCCAGGGTATATGTAGATCTTCAGAGCTAGGTTAGATATCCTAGAACAAAGTCTTGG
Source organism: Ursus arctos (assembly GCF_023065955.2). Classification (NCBI taxonomy): domain Eukaryota; kingdom Metazoa; phylum Chordata; class Mammalia; order Carnivora; family Ursidae; genus Ursus; species Ursus arctos. The sequence goes on from NC_079873.1 coordinate 57,890,406, forward strand.
CAATCTGTGTTTTTAGTCTGTATGCTCTCAACGATGTCCAAGTCCTAATCTCTAGAACGTGTGAATATGCTACCTTGTACACATGATTCATTTAAGTATCTTGAGATGGGGAGATTATCCTGGATTATATGGGTGAGTTCAATGTAAGCACAAGTGTCCTCATAAGGGAAATAAGAAAGCAGAAAAGACACAGTCAGAGAGGTGATGTGGTGACAGAAACAGAGGTTGGAGTGATGCACTTTGAAGATGGAGTGAGGAGACACAAGTCAAGGAATGAAGGAGGTCTCCAGGAGCTGGAAAAGGCAAGGAAACAGATTATTCCCTAGAACCTCCAGAAGGAATGTAGTCCTGTGACCCATTTTAGACTTCTAACCTCCTGGACTGTAGAAGAATAAATTTGTGTTGCTTTAAATCATTAGGTTTGTGATAATTTGTTAAGGTTGTGATAAGAGACTGAAACAAACTATGAAAGGGACCAGTTTAGAAAGGCTTTGTTTTAATATACCAGAAACATGTGGCTGCCTGATGGCACTAAGTTATCATTATTACATCTCCTCATTTCCCCTTCCTATATTTCTACTTGGCTCTAAGGGTACGAGGCCCATGGCAAACAGAAATTTTAAGGGGAGAATGATATAAGAATCTATACTCTCGTTCATTTACTCAATAAATATAAATATATACTGAGCACTTATCATGATGCAAGCACTGGTTTAGGTGCATGACATATGTTAATGAATAAGAAAGAAAAATTCCCATCCTCAAGAAGCTAAAATTCTAGAGGAGGAACAGAATTGATGAATAATAAACATAATAAATAAGTAAGTTACACAGTATGTTGGCAGATGATTATTGCCACAGGTGAAATAGAAATAGTAACAGGGTGATTGTGAGTGGCCAGGGAGAGGGGATGAGCAGCTGCAGTATTAAATATGGTTGTCAGGGTATGTCTCATTGAGAAAGTGGCAACTGAGCAAAGACTTGAAGAAGTGAGGGAGTTCGTCATGTGGACATCAGGGGGAAAAGTATTCTAAGCAGAGGGAACATCCAGTGCAAAATACTGAAGTGGGAGTTTGCCTGGTGCCTTCCAAGAACAGCAAGTAGGCCAGTGTGGTGGAAAACAGAGTAGCAGGAAATGAGATCACAGAACTTATACAGGCCAGATCTTGTGCGGCATTGTAGGACTTAAGCTTGACATTGAGGATGACCCCAGAGTTTTTGGGTAGACAACTGTACAATTAGCGTAAGTCTCAGAATACACAGGAAAGGATACAGCTATTAGAAAATGAATAAGTTTCTAGATGCTCTGAGTGGCAAGCTGACTTGGTTCTGAGCACTGCACTTTTTATATCCACTAGTTTCCTGGACTTTTCTAGTTGTATATTAGAGACTCAAACTCAGATTGCTCTAAAATAAACTCATGATTGTCCGCCCTAAATCCTTTCCCTCCTCTTTTGTTCCCTGTCTCAGTTAATGCTATCCCACTAGAAGTCTTGGAATCATCTCCTGATTCTGCTTTCTCCCACCCTATTATGTCAAACTAGATTCCCAACATTGTCAGTTTTACTTTAGATATGTCCTCTTCTTTGTTCCCTCTGCTTTTACCTTGGTTCAAACTCTCATCTCTCATGGGACGACTGCAATCACTTCCACAGTTCTATAACCTGTCTACCAGCTTCACTGCAGCTACCACAGTGCCAAAGTGATCATGTCACTCCCTCTTTTAATGTTCTCTACGGGCTCCTACTACTTATAGAATCTTCTCCCAACCTCTCTCCCTAGTCTCATTTTTCAATGTGCTTCTCTCCATACGCTATACTCCAGCCATACTGAAATTCTCATTGTAATTCAAGCATATTCTGGCCTGTCATAAGTGTACACGTGCCTGAAAAACCAATACATGCTAGCTATTATTATCATCATCACATAACAACAGGTTTCTTTTTCCAGGAATGCCTTCACTCCTTTTCATCCACTGAAAAAATACTTATAAACTCTTCTAGTAAATTCAAATGCCACTTCCTCCATGAAGGCTTTCTTGTTTCCCTCAATACATTTTGTTACTACTCCCTATGTATACCTCCAGCATTCTGCATTTCCAGCCCCTGCACCACTTAATGCAATGCAGTGTGATTATTTGATTACAGATCTGTCTCCCCCATCAGACTGTAAGCTCTTTAAGGGCAAGGTTCATATCCTACTGATTTTTTCCATCCCCAGTAGTGTCTAGCCCAAAGGAGGTACTCAATTATTATTTGGTGAAATAAAGCTTGAATGATTGAAATAATTCAGGAAAAACATCTGACTGTGCTAGTCAAGAAGAAAGAACAGAAAAGGGGACAGAATTTCATATACAAAGTAGCTGGCCTAAAAGCTCAGGGGTATCTACAAAGAGGCTAAAATTGAAGGTGTGGGCTTGGTCATTGTGGGAAACAAAAGCAAAAAGGAAGGGTTGGGTGGCGCTAGGTGGGGAAGTGCTGTGAGGTCACTGCCCAAAGCCTGGGTTTTCATTTGAATGAGTAGGGAGTTGTTGGAGAGTTATTAGAGACACAGTTGAAGTGAAGCCATGAAAAATGACCTGCACTGCAAAGCTGGAAGGAGGAAGCAAGGCCAGCCAGAAGGCAGTCTCATTAACCCAGAGCAGACTGGGCATGGCAAGCATAGGCAAGAAGTTTAGGGAGATATAGAAAAGGAGGGGGATGGATTTGGCGAATGATTCCATATGAGAGAAGACACAAAGGTACAGAGAATTGCTGAAGATGACGAAAAGTAGAGTGAATGCAGAGAACGAACGTGAGACCAGGTGTTAGATAATCAGTGTTGTTACAGTACAAAAATTATTCCCTAACAGTTTGGCTTTTCTGTATGTACCTTATCTTCCTAACCAGTAAAACAAAGAGGTTTCTATTTAAATTATCAGCAAATCCTGTCAATTCTACCTCAGATACATCTCTTAGATCACTCTTTCCATCTTCACTACCACCTCCCTTAGTCCAGGCCCCAGCAGTTCTCACCTGGCCCACTGTATCAGTCTTCACAGTGCTCTCCCTGCACACTGTCTTGTTCCACACTATTTGGTTTTCATACAATAGTTAGCGTCATCTTTTAAAAATGTCAATTTAGATTATGTTACTCCTCTGCTTAAAACTCTTTGGCTCTCATGGCACTTAGAGTCAGATCACACTCCTTACCAAGGACAACAAGATTCCTGTGGCTCCTGCCTGCCTCTCTGACCTCATCCCGCCTTGTTGGCCCCTCACTCAATACACCTCAGTCACATGACCTCTTCTCTGGAATGCAGCTCTTTGTCTGGCAGGGTTCTTTATATCTTTGGTACTTTAGACCTAGATTTGATCCCCTCAGAGAGGTCAACTCTGATCTCCATATCATTTGTTTATTTTCTTCTTAGCACTTATCACAATCTGTAATTATTATTTGTGTACAACTGATCTCCCAGGAGATTACAAATTCTAAAAGGTAGGACTCTTCCACTTTACTATTGTATCTCCAGTGTCCAGCACAAAGTGATAGGTCAATGAACACTTGTAAGTGAATGAATAAATGAATGAATGAAAAGGGTGATGGAAGCAGAGTTCACCAAAAATGACGTAGTGAAGAAAAAGGGAGGAAAAGAAATTTTGAAAAGAGTTCCATTGGATTTTGAGAATAGCATATCTAGTTTCACCCAGCTTGTACTATAAACTCTTAAAAGAATTGGAGACAGGAAACAGAGGGCTCAGGTGCCAAATCATGGAGAATCACAGAAGCTGGGGACAGTGGAATTCAGTTCAATTCACCAGAAATTTATTGAGCACTTACTATGTGCCAGGCTCTATGCTGGGCACACAGTGTTGGGGATAGAAAGATGAGTAAATGTATACTTCAATAATTTATATTCAAGAAACCAGAAATATGAGAGAGGAAGTGAAGTGCAAATGATGATAAAATAATTTAATCAAAGGGCTCTGAAGGCTCATAAGAAGGGGCTCAGAGAAGGATTTAAAGAGTTACTATGACAATGAAGTCAGCAAGTTCCAGTCCACAGTGCAACAAGAGCACAGACACTATCTTCTGCTCTTCCTTACAAAGTACTTCTTAAAAGTAGGATGAAAAGCAAAATATATTTTTAAATTAAAAAAATTTTAAATTAACATATACTGTATTATTAGTTTCCAGAGGTAGAATTTAGTGATTCATCAGTTGCATACAACACCCAGTGCTCATCACATCACGTGCCCTCCTTAATGACCATCACTCAGTTACCCCATCCCCCCACCCCCTCTGCACTAGCAACCCTCAGTTTCTTTCCCATAGTTAAGATTCTCTCATGGTTTGTCTCCCTCTCTGTTTTCATCTTATTTTATTCTTCCTTCCCTTCCCCCATGTTCATCTGTTTTGTTTCTTAAATTCCACATATGAGTAAAATCATATGGTATTTGTCTTTCTCTGACTTATTTCACTTAGTGTAATACACTCTTGTTACATCCATGTTGTTGTAAATGGCAAGATCTCATTCTTTTTGATGGCTGAGTAACATTTCATTATATATATATGGAATATATGTGTATATCTATCTATCTATCTATCTATCTATCTATCTATCTATCTATCTCACATCTTCTTTATCCATTCATCTGTCAATGGACATCTGGGCTCTTTCCATATTTTGGCTGTTGTGAACATTGCTTCTATAAACATTAGGATGCATGTGCCCCTTTGAATCACTATGTTTGTATCCTTTGGATAAATACCTAGTAGTGCAATTGCTGGACAGCATAGGTCTATTTTTAACTTTTTGAGGGATCTCCATACTGTTTTCCAGAGTGGCTGCACCAGTGAAAAGCAAAATATTTTTAAAGATGACTTTGAGGCACTGTGTTAGAGGATAAACAACTAGGTGCAGGAGTTTTGGCCCCGCTACTCACTATTTGTGACATCTTGGACAATTTGCTCATTTCTTTTTATAAACTATTACTGAGAACCTACCATGTGTCAGGCCCTATGCTAGACACTTCCATATATACTATTTTAGTAAATTATTTACCTTTTCTAAGCTTCAGTTTTTTCACCTCCCTTTGAACTTTAGCAGCCTAGATTTCTGGTTCTCAAACAATTGGTGCTGGGTACAGACCTGTAGATATTTCTTCTTGCCTGCAGGTAGCACCCACAATTTTGCACTATAGCAATAGTTTAGATTTTGGTAATATTATCAAAGGCACTAGAGTGTGCTTTGGCTATTTATGAGATGGAAAAATTGATGAATAAACTTCCGAAGTAAAACATAAGTTTCTTTGTGGCACTGTTAGATGAGCAAATTTTGAAGTGGTGACCAACAGATCCCGTCTGCCACAGTTACCCACTGTATATTGGGAAATGGAGACACTGAGGTGCCAAAAAATGACCACCCTAAAATGTTACTAATGTTAAGATAAGCTGTAATGTGGGAAACTGTAACATGATTGCTTTGAGCTAATGCTGTAAAGACAGATGCTTTACATGACTGGCAAAGTGAGATGGGTGGAGGAGGGAAAATCTATCTGCATTTCCAGGAATGACCACAGAGAGGGCTATTTCTGAACAATGGCTTCTTTGCTTTTGTAGACAGAACTGTTCCTAGTATGGAGGAGGGCAATTTCTCAGGTACATAGGTTTGACGAAAAAAAAAATCTGGAGAATACACAATCCCTTTGGTTCTAACTATGTGTTTACCAAGCAGCTTTCTGGTCTATAACTGGTTTCATGCCTGGAATGACCCACCAGCCAGGAGCACCTTATGCAGATGATGAAAGCCATGTCTTGCCTAATATATTGCTCATTATAAATGACCACCTTGAAGTCTGCCTTATAAATCAGTCTCTGAGGCTTTGGCTGCCCATTCTCTCATGACCCAGAGACGACTCATCCCAGGGTGGGACTGAAAATAGGAGTGCAATGTGAGGTGGCAAAGGTACAGAGCAGACTGGCCAGAGTATCCCCGAGTGCTGCTCTTCTATGAGGTCTGGCCTGAAGCAGCCAGTGACTTTACCTATTACATTATAGGAATAATAATCTTATATTTGTTCAGTGCTTTTCACTCCAAAGTGCTTTTTTATATATTATCTAATTTTATCATTTTATTTATTATAACTTTTCTAGCTCACACTACTTGTAAAAATACAGCTGTGGAACAATGACAAAGACACCAAAAGAAGGAGTAATACTGTCAATACCCTGGGAGGGGGAACCTGTCTATGATGGGACCTTGGCAAAATAAATCAAACTAAAGAAATAAATGTAGTCAAAGTGTAGCCTGCAGTAAGGCGGCCCAGAAATTGGGAGAGATTGGCTTAGAATGACTCTTGGAGTGAAATAACACAAAGACATGGTTGTAGATGTGTTACTGATGAAGACCTGTGAAATATCCAAGTGTAATGAAGGTGATCAGGGCATATCTGCAGGATCAGAATGTATTCAGAGAAAGTTGCAATCTAATCAGCTTTACTGTAAACTGTTTAAAGAATATGTTACAAAAAGGTGGTGTATGAGTTATTTGAAAAAGAAGAATTAGATAGTGAAGATAGGTTACTGTTTGTCCAGCAGTCCCCATTGCTCACTATGCAGAGTAGGGAGAAGGATGGAAAAGAGAAGTGTATGCACTGTTCAGTGGCTGGAAAGCAGAGGGAGCTGGGCGGATCACATATGACAGACAGACATATTGTGGTCCCCAAGGATGTAGACTCAATTATGAAACACTCCTCTCTATTCATTGTCTTTACTATTCCACTTCCTTCATTCTGAATCCATGCTTATCAAGTAACCCTTTGACTTACTAGGTCCCTTGATCCTGGGAAAGAAATGCCCTTAGAATAGACTTCGAAGACTATTGTGGTTACCTGGCAGGCATATTCTTCTGCTGCAAATTAATTTAATTGCAGTATATTTTATGTCTCTTCCCATTTTTTAAAAATTTGAAACCTTTCAGATCTATGGAAAAGCTCCAAATGCAGTACAACACATTTTTACTTCTTCTTAAACTAAATTTACTGATTTGCTGATGGATGTCTAACTACTCTAGCACTATTTATTGAAAAGGCTGTATTTCCTCCATTGAATTGCTTTTGGAACTTAATAAAAAATCAGTTGGCTGAATTTATGTGGGTCTATTTCTGGGATCTCTATTCTGTTCTTTTGATGTGTCTATTCCTTTGCCAATACCACATAGTCTTGATTACCGTAGGTAAATATTAAGTCTTTAAACTGGTAGAGTGATTCCTCCTACTTTATCCTTCTTTTGCAAAATTGTTTTAGTTATTCTAGTTCCTTTGTTTTTCCATATAAATTTCATAATAATCTTGTCTGTATCTTCAAAAAACATGCTGGAATTTGGGTAGGAATAGTATTAAACCCGTATATAAATTTGGCCTCATAGAATGGGTTGGGAAGTATTCCATCGCATTCAATTATCTGAAAAAGTCTGAGAAGGATTGCTGTTAATTCTTCCAATATTTCATAGAATTCACCAGTAAAGCCATCTTGTCCTGTACTTTTCTTTGTTGGGAGGTTTTTCATTACTAATTTAATTTCTTTACTTGTTACAGGTTTCCTGAGATGTTTTATTTCTTCTTGAGTCAGTGTAGGTCATTTGTTTCTTTCTAAGAATTTGTCCATGTCATCTAGGCTAGTTTGTTAGCATACAATTGTTCATTGTATTTTCTTATAATCTTTTTTTAAATCTTTATAAGGTTGGTAGTCCCTACTTCCATTTCTGATTTCAGCTATTTGCATCTTATCTTTTTTTTCTTTATCAGTCTAGCAAAAGTTTTGCCAATTTTGCTGCTGTTTTCGAAGAACCTATATTTGGTTTTGTTGATTGTATTGTTTTTTCTATTTTCTATTTCCTTTAATCTCTATTCTAATCTTTATTATTTCTTTCCTTCAGCTACGTTTAGATTTAGTTATCTCTTTCTAGCTCCTCAAGGTGTAAAGGTAGGTTATTGATTTGAGGTCTTTCTTCTTTTTAATGTAGACATTTACAGGTATAAATTTCCTTCTGATTATCTCTTGCTGCATCTCATAAGTTTCGGTATGTTGCATTTTCAGTTTCATTCATTACAAAGTATTTTCTAATTTGCATTGTGTTTTCTTCTTTGATCCACTGGTTGTTTTAAGATTGCATTGCTTAATTGCCACATATTTTTGAAATTTTTACTTTTCCTTCTGTTGTTGTGTTTTAGCTTTATTCCATTGTGGTTGGAGAAGAAGTCTGTATAATTTCAATCTTCTTAAATTTATTAAAACTTGTTTTGTGTCCTAACATATGGTTTATCCCGGGGAATGTTTCATGTGCCCTTGAAAATAATGTGCATTCTGCTGTTGTTGAGGGGAATTGCTCTCTATATATCTGTTTGGTCTAATTGGTTTACAACGCTGTTCAAGTCCTCTATTTCCTTATTGCTCTTATGTCTAGATGCTCCATTCATTTTCAAAACTGGTGTATTGGAAGTCTCCAACTATTATAGTATAACTATTTCTCTTCTCAATTGTGTAAATGTTTGCACTCTGTATTTTGGGGCTCTGTTGTATGCTGCACATAGGTTTGTAATTGTTACATCTTCCTGAGGAATGGATCCTTTTATCAACATATATTTGTCTCATGTAATAGCTTCTGACTCAACTTCTATTTTTCTGGTATTAGTATAGGCACCTCAGCTTTTTTTGGTTACCATATTTGTACGAAAAATTTTCCCCATTCTTTCACTTTCAGCCTACTTGTGTCTTTGGATCTAAAGTGAGTTTCTCATAGATAGCATATAGTTGGACCATGTTTCTTTTTCAAATTCACTTTGTGCAATCTCTGCTTTTTGGAGACTTTAATCCATTTACATTTAACGTGTTTACTGATAAGGAAGGATTTCTGCCATTTTGTTATTTTCTTTATCTTATACCTCTTTCTTATACCTTTCTGTCTCTCATGTCCTCCATTACTGGTTTTTTCGTATTTAATTGATTATTTGTAGTGAACCTTTTTGATTATCTTCACACTTTCATTCTAAAAACACATTTATTTTGTAATTACCATTGAGATTACATTTAACATCCTAAATTTATTACATTCTAAATAGATACCAACTTAACTTCAATAGCATATAAAAACTGTTATTACTCAGTTCTGTCCCCTTCCTTATGTTGTTATTGTCACAATTTACATCTTTATATATTGTATGCTCAATAATATAGATTTATAGGTATTTTTATGCATTTGTCTTTCAAATCATGTAGGAAATAAAGAGTGGACTTACAAACCAAAAATATAATAATACTAGCCTTTATAATTGCCCATGTTGTTCCCTTTATTAGAGATCTTTATTTCTTCATATAGCTTCAAGTTACTGTCTAGTGTCCTTTCATTTCAATCTGAAGGACATCCTTTAGCATTTCTTCTAGGGCAGCTCTAGTGGTAATGAACTTCCTCAACTTTTGTTTATCTGAGGATGTCTTAATTCCTTCCTCAATTTTGAAGGAGAGTTTTGCTGAATAAAGAATTCTTGGTTGACAGTTTTTTTTTCTTTTGGTGTTTTAATTATGTCATCTAACTGTCTTCTTGCCTCCATGGTCTCCAATGAGAAATCAGCTCTTAATCTTATTGAGGATCCCTTGTATGTGACTAGTTGCTTCTCTCTTGCTGCTTTTAAGATTCTCTTTTTGTTTTTGTTCTTCAACTTTGACTATAATAAGTCTTGTTCTAGATCTATTTGCAGTACCCTACTTGGAGTCCATTGAGATTCTTGAATGTGTAGATGAAAGATGTGTCTTTCATCAAATTTGGGCAGTTTTCAGCCATTATTTTTTTAAATATTCTTTCTGAGTCTTTCTTTCTTTCTTCTCCTTCTGGGATTCCCATGATTATATGTTGTTCCCCTTGATGGTGTCCCACAGGTCCCTTAGGCTCCGTTCACTTTTCTTTATTCTCTTTTCTTTCTGAACCTTGAACTGGATAATTTCAGTCGTCCTATCTTTAACTTCACTGATTCTATCTTGTGCCTGAAGCTTCTACTGAATTGCTAGTGCAGAGATTTCCTCGAATTCTAGGAGTTTAAAAAGATAGACCAACAAACAAAACACCCCTTCCAGTCTTTAAGGTTCTCTCAGATTTTTCCTGAGCATGCTGGCTGCCCTGGGCATTTTTCCATACACAGGTGCTTTTGATGGCCTTAATTTTCAAAGAAACACTCCTTGGCTTTTCCTTCCAGGCCTCAGGTTGTCTACTGCGTGTCTCAACTGTAATCTTTTCCCTCAGGCATCTGTGGGTTGTTCATCTACCTTAAGATGTTTTCAAGCAATGCCTGCCACTTTTCTGGACTGAGTTCCAAGTTGGGGCAACAGATAAGTGCCTGGTGTCTGTCATTCAGGTAATCCTTGACAGATTAGAATAGATTTACACAAAAATTTTCAAATAAGGTGTGCTCTATTCCCTCTGAAACCATGTCCCACATGAGGAACATGGGCTACTGTTTTCAAGACTGCTGCCCAACCAGGGTGGGAATGGGACAGGGGCAAATAAAAATACCAGAAAGCTTTCCTATGATTAAAAAAACTAGGTATCTTTTTATTTGTACCATGAGCTGCTTTTTTCCTTTAATAGTTTATCCTAGTGGGCATTGCATATGGATTAGGATTACATGGTGCACTTTTAGATATGACCCTGAACTTTAATTTGTATTTTGATCAAAGTAGTAGCTTAATAATATGCACATAGTTTATAAAGTCAAACATTACCTAACTCTTATGATGACAAACAGCAATTCTCTTCCTTATCCCTCCCCATTTCCAATTTCCACTCCCCAGAAACAGCCACTTTTCACTCTTTTAGCTTCTCCTAGTATTCTTTTCTATATGTTCAAATAACACAAGAAGGTTGCTAATTATTTTTCAATTTTTGATATGCTCTACTGGTTCCCTTCTATGGAGGATTAGGATTCAGTCCTACTACTGTCTTCCACATCCATCTATACACATTTCACCTTGTCTCACACTCCCTATTTAATTATCCCAGAATTCTTGGCTAAATTAACATTCAATATTTAAATTATGGTGACAATGAATACTGTCACAGCTGACATGTGCTAGAGTATGACTACTTTTTCTTCCTTGGAAAATTCTTTTCTGGAATTAATAATTACCTCACCTTAGATAGGTTGCTTAGCTTTCTATATACTCATTATTAATGTGTATCCATTTCTATGTACTTATCCCTAACTCATGCAACACTCTGACAAAACTGTAATATTCCTCTCAGTACTGTCAACCACACCAGGCAATTTGTAAATCCCATTTTCTCCTTAAAGTGTTTCCCTCGGAGCTCTCCAATCTGGACTGTTTGATGTCTAGGCCTTCTGCACAGCTGGTATCTGGGAGTTTCCCTTTACTATCACCTTGAGAAATTCCTGCTGTTCTCTTCTGCATTAGATCCTGTTTCCTGGATCACATGTCTTCCTTTTTTTCCAGATTTATTACCCTCATTTTGTTGGACATTTACTCCAAAATTCCTAACCTTGCATGTTTGAAAATGTTTATATTCTACCCTGGCAACTGATTGGTAGTTTGGCTGGGTATAGAGTTCAAGGTTGAGAATCATTCTCTCTTTAGTGTTAAAGGCACTAGTCCAGTGTCTTCAAGCTTTCGGTATTGTTGTTAAGTCCAAAGCCATTCTGATTTCTGGAACTTTTAATGTGAAACTTTTTCCTTGGAAGCTCTTGCTTTTAGGATAGCTTCTTTTCCTTCTTTGTTCTAAATTTTTATAATGCTGTGTCTTGAGATCTTTTTTCTTCATGGTGGTAGGCAACCAATGAATGAGCCCTGTCTGTCAGGAAAGCTGTGTCCTTAGGTTTGGATGATTTTTTAAATTACTTCTTTGGTAATTTCCTCCCCTTAATTTTGTTCTTTCTCTCGGGCATTATTCTTATTGAATGTTGGACCTCATGGGTTGATTCTCCAATTTTCTTATTTTTCTCTTTTCTATTTCCTATTTTCCTACCTTCTAGTTTTTTTTTAGAGATTTCTTCAACTGTATCTCCCAAACCTTTGTTGAAATCTTTTTTGTTTTGTTTTTACCATTTTAACCATTTCAAATTGTTACACTCAGTGGCATTAAGTACATTCACAATACTGTATAACCACCACCAGTATGCTTTTCTAGAACTTTTTCATCATCTTAAACAGAAGCTACATACCCATGAAAAATTAACTCCCTATTTCTCCCATCCCATCCCCCAGTAATCTGTAGTTTACCTTTTGTCTCTGTATTTGCCTATTTTAAGTACCTATTATAAGTGGAAGCATACAGTGTTTCCCATTTTGAGTCTGGCTTATTTCACTTAGTATAATATTTTTAAGGTTCATTTGTATTATAGTATATATTAGAATTTCATTCCTTTTTAAGGCTGAATAAAATACTATTGTATGAATATACCATATTTTGTTTACCCATTCATCTTTTGATGGATATTTGGGTTGTTTTCACCTTTTGGCTTTCTTGAATAATGCTGTACCAAATAACATTAATATTTGCTTTCACTTCTTTTGGGTATATACTTAGAAGTGGAATTGCTGGATCATATGGTAATTCTGTTTATTTTTTTATTTTCAAAGATTTTATTTATTTATTTGAGAGAGAGAGCACTAGTGGGGGGAGGAGCAGAGGGAGAGGGACAAGCAGCCTCTGAGCTGAGCACAGAGCCCCATGTGGGATTCAGTCCCAGGACCCTGAGATCATGACCTGAGCCAAACTCAGAAGTAGGACACTTAACTGACTAAGCCACCGAGGTGCCCCAATTCTACTTATTTTTTAGGGGAACCATAAAGATGTTTTCCACAGCAGATGTACACCAGCAATGAACAAGAGTTCTAATTTCTCCATATCATCACCAACACTTGTTATTGCCCAGTTTTTAAAATAACAGCCATTAAGATGGGGTATAAAGTGGTAATACACTGTGGTTTCTTATCATTTTTAAGCTGACTTTTCCTTGATCTGGCATTTGCTTGGTTGCTTATAAATTTTTCATTGTTTTCTAGGCTTCTGACAAAGTTGTTTCTGATAGTTTCCGTTTGCTTCTCTGTGTTTCTGTGGGGGGTGATGGTATCTTGGGGTTGCCTACTTCATCATTTTTTATATTATCTATGTTGGTATATGTTCCATGAGTGCTTGAAAAGACGTGTACTCTGCTGTTATTGGGTAGTATGTTCTATAAATGTCAATTAGATCCTCTAGGTTGATGGTAGTGTTGAGTTCTTTGTCTTTCCTGATTTTCTGTCTTGTTATTCTCTTACACCCATAATAGGAACAGATAAAACTAATTTCTTCCTCCCAATGAGGATCAGAGAACCTAAGGTAGCTTAGGAAAGGACGTAAGCAGGGCTTTCCATGACTTTCCAAGTCTGATGTCTTTCAATTGCAGGTCTGCCTCTGCTGCTTCATCTCCCACCATTCCCACAGATGCCCTACAGATGGAGTAAACTATTTATATATCTCCAAGACCATGTGTTCTTTAACTCCTCTGTAGCTTTTTACACACAATCACATCCTGAAATGTCCTTTCCCTTGAGTACCTTTAAAGATCCAACTCAAATATCACCTCCCTTGTGAAGCTTTTGCTGATCACCTAAAGAAATTTGAATGTATCTTTCTTTGGAGGCTAATTTACCATGAAGCTAATCATAAATTTTCAAAGCCCCTCCCTTGGACAGATCCCTTTCAAGGTCCTGGGAAGGGTCCTAACATTATTTTTACAAATATGTTCTTTCTAATTTGCAAAGTAAGATACTTAACCACATTTGGTTAAGACTGTTTTCCTCTATCAGACTTCCCCTTTGTGTTGGGTGGCACTGGAGTCGCTAACAGGAAGTTGAGTTGTGGATAGATTTGGTGGGGGATTAGTGGGATATATTTATGTGGTTCACAGTGACTTATGTGCATAGTTAATGTATTGCTAATGGTATAGGAATGGCTTCAGGGATGCCCCTATAGGCCAGTGTACTGACTCACCCAACATCTTTACACAAAAATGACAGAGCCAGAGGCAGTACTGTGATGTGAATGTATTCCATAGTGCCTGGTCTTTGACATATTGGGTAACAGAGGAGACACAGTGTTTGAAATGTACAAAGTCCAAAGTGAGTCTTTGGAAAATTCTTCTAATCATTGCATTTAAATTTGAAGCAGAGGATTTGTTTTTTAATGATGCCTAGTCAAAATGAAAGTTTTCTCCTTTCAAAAATATAGTCAATACACCATATACAATTATAAATGAAATGTGATTTTTTTTCTTTTCTCATGGAAATTGTACAACATAGAATTGATCATAATTCTTGTTTTTTAAGGGTCCAAATGTTCTAGCAGTATTACAGAGAGTATGGCTGCGTGTACAGTCATGTGTTTTATGCATCCCATCTGCCATGGACTGAATGATGTCCCCCTCTCACCTTCACAAGTTCATCTGCTGAAGTCCTGACTCACACTGTATTTGGATAAGGCCTTTCAGAGGTAATTAAGGTTAAATGGGGTCATAAAGGTGGGGCCCTAATCCAGCTGGATTGGTGGTTTTTTAAAAAGCAAAAGAGAGATCTTTTACTTTCTCTCCCTCATTTACCATGTACACTCAGAGGAAAGGCCATTAAAGACTCACCAGAAACCAAACCCTGCTGGACCTTGATCTGGGACTTCCAGCCTCCAGAACTGTGGGAAATAAATTTCTGTTGTTTAAACCACCCATTATGTGGTATTTTGTTATGGCAGCCTGGGCACATTAATATACCATCTATTAATAATAAAAGAAGACATTTCGATCAAGCATGCTAAAGGAATGATTGAATAATCTTTCTATTCTTTGTATTGAAAATAACATTACAAAAACACATGTAGCTAAAAAAATATAGGAGAAAAGTACTACAGTTGCATCACACATTTAATTAATATGACATATGTTAGAATGGTTTTGGATTTTGTGAGGTTTGTAGTATCTTTCAGCTTTAAAAAATTTTTAAGTTGTTGCAGTTTCTTTTATCATTCTAAATATTCACTTGTACCTAATTTTATGTTCTGTTTCCTAAATAGTTCTGTTCCCCCCCCAAAAAAACCTGTGTGTACTTCAGACCACAATTGTTCTCTATAATAGGATTTAAACCAATGTTTCTATGCCTGTGGCCCCCTTTAGATTTGAATCTTTCTAGAGCAGAAACTAGGTTTCATTTTTGCTTTTCTAGCACCTGGAAGAATGCTGACACATAGTAGTCATTTAATAAATGATTGTTGGTTGAATAATGAACCAACAAATGAATAGAAAGAATAGAGAATGTATGTTAATTAGTTGAGGAAGTGAGTAGTTTGGAAGATCAGCTTGGAGGATTTGAGAGAATGAACATGGAGACAAGAGGGAAGTAATCAAAGTGGCCAAAGAACGCTAGTTCCTTGATTAACCTTCCAGTCTAAGGTCACTTCAGGAACTAAGAAGTGCTGCCCACTGACACAATGAATCTTAAAGAAACAAAACAAAACGAATCCTCTAGCTTCAAAATAGGGGTAACAGGGATCTACTCTCTTGCCCAAGTATCTTTGTAGATTTTCCTTTATTCCCCTCTGCTACTCAATCACTAGGTGTGTCACCTTGGGCCAACCAGCTAACCTCTTTGAGACACAGTTTTTTATAAATGCAGATAAATACCTCACAAGGTTGTTGTGAAGGTTGAATGAAATAAGGCCTGTGAAAACATCCAGCACAGTACCTGGCATATAGTAGGTGCTCAATAACTGTGAGCTTCCTTTCTTTTTTGCTCTTTCTCAGTGATGTCTGTTAATTCCATTTAAAGAAGCAGAGTCTCTTCACCTTTGTGGGCCCTCATCCTCTATTGTACTCCTTTAAGGAGAAATTGTTTTTTTTGTCACCTTGGAAGAAACTCTATCTCCTTATAGGGATACTCTGCCTCCCTTGGAATTTTTTCCTGGTTATAAAAAAAGTCCTAAAGTTTACAAGGCCAACGTGTGATCTAGCAGGAAATGTAGACATCTTTCACGTTAATAGTAAAAGGACAAGGAGTCTGGTTCCAATTTGTACAGACATTTTGTTACCTTGGCATGTGCTTAGAGCAGAAGCAGGAAAGCAGCAATTAACCAAAGGCATCTACAATGCAGTTTTAATTAATTCCTCTGATTTTATTAAATGGTGCAATTTGAAGAGTATTGGGCATAAAGCAGCTGGAAAAATTCCCAGTGCCTGGGCGTACCCCCTACTATGTTCTTAGTGGGGCTAGGCAGAGATGCTAGCTCCATATCACGGCTAGCAAGCCTCCTTTCAGAAGGTCTGCTTCCTGGAGGTACACACCAGTGAGAATTAATTGTGGGATAGTATCCCAGAAAAGGGAGTCAATGGCTGCAAAGGTTAGGAGAGAGCACAGTGCAGCCAAATGCTTTTGGGTCCATTAAGCCAGCACAGCTGCCGTGTGTGCTGCCAATTCTATTCATAAGTGGGTAAAATTCAGGTTGGAAAATTACTTCATGTGGTGTGCATGTAAGTGGACTGGAGCAAAAAAAAAAAAAAAAGATTAGAACGGGCAATAGGGCTTCATGTAGTCACTTCAGAACTGAAGGTGAAAGCAAGTGAGAAGAGGTTGCTGCTCCCTGTCACAGTCCTTTCCTGCTGCAGCAGCAGTCAGCATCCCCTTTTCCACATGCAGAGGGAAGGGTTGGAGGGTCTTTATTTCTGTTGCTTCCATTTCACCAATAGTTGGCAAGTCCATTAGTTGTAGGAATTAGCTCCTCAAATTTGTTGCGAACATATTAAGGACATATTCTTGGTTTATAAAAACCAAGAAAAATTGCATATAGATAGATCATGATTTCCACAAATTGACTTTCCTCTTTTTTAGATGTAAATTATCTATGTCTATTTTTATCATTTTTTCTTTCTCCTCATTTTAGAGAAAGGGCTATTTTGTATCTTGTCCATGAGTAAATCCCTAATGTGGTTCCAGATTTTAGCTCCTCTGGAACCTTGAACTCTCGATTATTTCCTTTCCACTCCATCACCTCAAATTTTCTTACTTCATTACATACTACTTATCAGTTAACAGACCTGCACACATCATTTTCCTTGAATAAACACTTCTCTTGAAGCTGTTGCCCCTTGGAACACTGTCTAGGAAAACAAAAGCCAAAGCTTCTTTGCTTTTTCCCCTTCAAGTGTCATCTCCCCATTTGCTGCTACTTTCAAGCAACATTAGAACCAAAAATTGGGTTTGTGAATTGCTTTGCAGGGAAGTCTTCCCTCACTCCACCGGGCACTATTAGTCACACCTTCATTGGGTTCCCACAGCTCTGTGTTCATACTGCTCTTATCGTACATAGTCACTGAAGCTATAGTTTATCAGTTACATTGTATTGTTATTTACCTCTTTGTATGTACGTCACTTCTGCTAAATCATGAGTCCCTAAAAGGACATGAAGTGTTGTTGTCCCCAGAAAACAATGTTTCATAATTGGTGCCCAATACATGCTGAGTGGGAGAAAAGGGGGCTAACAACTATTGAACCATGTCCATGTGCCAGTTTTTCTGAGATAGGTGTCATTATACTTATTCTACATGTAAGGAAACAAGTTTACAGAGGTCAAGGAGCTTGTCTAAAGTCATGTAACTATTCAAATTGGAGCTGCAATTCAAATTCCAATCTGTCTGATTTTAAAATCTATGCCCTTTCTACCACGCTGCCTCCAATATCTTACATTGAGTCCAAGTTCTGGCCCCATCAATTTTCTTGTGCTGTCACCCCATTCTGCCTTCTGACCTCACAGAGACACCCCAGTGCCCTCATCCCTACTTTCTCTTGGTTTGTCTGCCTCCTTTTGGCTTCACATCCACATGTGAGGCCAACACATGGTCATACACTTGAACCCTCTTTCAACATCACCTTCAACCTCTTTTTGCCTCATCTGTCTGGCATAATCACCACTCCAGATCAACCTCTGCCCTTTGCCTTCTCTGTTCTGTCATCACTGAAGGAAACTATCACTGGATAGACTGGTATCACCAATCGGTTTCGAACTTGAGATGTACTTTCCAAGCTTCTTCATTATCTTTTTACTCATCTCTGGTCAGCAACTTCTATTCTCAATTACTGTTCCAATATTTACCATTTTTCCCAATCCCACCATTGACCTCTCATCCCCCCACTCTTGAACATTTAGGGCAGTTTCATGCTTTTCTCAAAAGAGCTGAGATGAGCATCCTGATACATATTTCTACTTCACTTGAGAGTTTTTCTTAAACATCAAGCTCCTTGAAAGAGCCCTGCATGTTGCTCGTATTTTCTTTACCTTCTATTTACCACTCAAACTACTATTGTCTTGCCTCTGCCCCTTCCACTGTATTGAAATTTCTCTCTTCAAGGTCACCAAAACTTCTATTTTGCCAAACCTAATTCATCTTAGCTTGTTGGACTTCTCAGCTGCATTGGACACAGTTCAGAATTCTCTCCATCTTTCAAACTTTCAACTCGGGTTTTCTTCTTGTAAGTATAAGCTAACACTATGTGTTTATTAGGCACTATTCTACGGACTTTGCATGCATTACATGTACATTTAATTCTTAAATAACTAAGGCTTAGAGAAGTGAAATAACTTGCCCAAAGTTACACACAGGGTAAGTGCCAGAGCCTGTGGGATATAAAATCACACAGACTGGGTCCAGAGTCTATGATTTTAATTTGTGCTGTACTGCTGATCCTTAATACTTTCAGTCACCTTTGTGAGCTCATTTTTGCTGGTCCCTTAAACCCTGAAATCCTCCAAGATTCCTCCACTGGCCCTACGGTCTTCTTACACATTCTCCGTGGGTAATCTCATTTACTTTCTGTTTTTAACCACATGCTTGTAATACTCAGATCTATAGCCAGTCATGACTTATCTCCTGGACTTCAAACTCATATCCAACTGCATCTTGGTTAGGATCCACTTGGGTATTCCATTGGCACCTAATATTCAATGTAAAAAATGGTTCTTTTAATGCTCCTCCTCCTGTATTCATCATATAGTAACATCATCAAGTCATCCAAACCAGAAAACATGGTGACATTCTAGATTTCTCCTTCTCCTTTACCCTCAGAATACAATTAATCACCAAGTTGTGCTAATTCTGCTTCCTCAAAATTTCTTAAATCTTTCCCTTGTCTCTATCCCTACTTCAAACTCTCTTCATCACTTGCCTGATGTATTGCAACAGTCTCCAGCCTGGCCTCTCTTAAATTTATCATGAGTCATCTCATCAAAACATAGATCTGACCATTCACTGCCCTTCCATGACTCAGTACGGCCAACAGGTACATTCTCAGTTCTTTAGCATGACATTTAACAACATTCTGCGGTTAAAAGATCTCGCTCTGGAGTTAAACTGCTTAGTTTGAATCTCAGCTCTGACAGTGTGCAACTTTTGGCAAGGTACCCAATCTCTTTCTGTCTTAGTTTCCATATTTGATTACATGAGATATCCAATGAAGGCACTTAGAACACCGCCTGGCATAGAATAGGTGCTCACTAATTGTTAGTTATTGTCAATAGTATGTATCTAGTCTCATCTCCTCCCATTTCCTGCCTTAAAGTTTATGTTCTAGTAATACTGCATTGTTTATCATTCCCTAAAGGCATCATGCTGTTTCATGGCTGTGTGCCTTTCCTTTGCTGCTCCTTAATCCCCTATGCTTTCACACATTTGTATGCCTGGCTAATATTCAATTCAGTCTTTAGCTTTGACATCATCTTCAGGATACCTTCCATGACTCCCAGACCCCTGCCTCAATCAGACTAATTGTCTCTCTTCTGTGACTTTATAGACTCTGTGCAGGTCTTTATATATTTTGGACACTAATCCTTATTAGATGTGTCATTTGCAAATATCTTCTCCCATTCCATAGGTTGTCTTTTTAGTTTGTTGGTTGTTTCCTTTACTGTGCAGAAGATTTTTATTTTGATGTAGTCCCAATAGCTTATTTTTGGTTTATTTCCCTTGCCTCAGGAGACATCTAGAAAGATGTTACGGCCAAAGTCAGAGAAATTACTGCCTGTGCTCTCTTCTAGGATTTTTATGGTTTCAGGTCTCACATTTAGATCCTTAATTCATGTTGAGTTTACTTTTGTGTATGGTGCAAGAAAGTGACCCCATTTCATTTTTTTGCATGTAGCTGATCAGTTTTCCCAATACCATTTGTTGAAGAGACTTTTTTCCCACTGCATGTTCTTGTCTCCTTTGTTGAAGATTAATTGACCATATAGTTGTGGGTTTATTTCTGAGCTTTCTATTCTGCTCCATTGATCTATGTGTCTACTTTTTGTGACAGTACCATACTTATTGACTACTACAGCTTTGTAATATAACTTGGGGTCTGGAATTGTGATACCTCCTATTTTGTTTTTCTTTTTCAAGGTTGCTTTCCCTATTCAGGGTCTTTTGCGGTTTCAAATTTTAGGATTCTTTGTTTTAGCTCTGTGAAAAATGCTGTTGGTATTTTGATAGGGATTGCACTAAATGTGTAGATTGCTTTGGGTAATAGAGACATTTTAACAGTATTTTTTCTTCCAATCCATGAGCATGGGATGTTTCTCCATTTCTTTGTGTCATCTTCAATTTCTGTCATCACTGTTTGGTAGTTTTCAGAGTAGAGGTCTTTCACCTTTTTGGTTAAGTTTATTCCTGGATATTTTATTATTTTTGGTGCAAGTATAAATGCGATTGTTTTCTTAATTTCTCCTTCTGCTGCTTCATTATTAGAGTATAGAAATGAAGTGGATTTCTGTACATTGATTTTGTATCCTGTGACCTTACTGAATTCATTTATTAGTTCTAGTAGTTTTTTGGTGGAGTCTTTAGTGTTTGTTTTCTAAAATAGGTCGTTCTTTCCATCTCCACTGCTACCACTATCATCTCTCAGCTGTCATCAGCCTCCTAACTGGTCTCTATACTTCCATTCTTGCCACCTCCCCACTCCACACAACACTTAGATTAGTTTTAGAACATACATTGAATCACAGTACCCCTCCTGGTTAAAGCCTTCAGTAGCTTTCCACTCTATTAAGAACGAGATCCAACTTCTTGCCATGGCCTACAGGGCCCTGTACAGTCTGGGCCCTGCCTATTCCACCTTATACCCTCTGCCCCTTACTGACTAATATTAGTTACAGTGACTTTCTTTCAGTACTTAAACACACCAAACTCTTTCTTACCTCATGGTCTTTGCAAATGGTTGCCTACTCTGCCTCAAACACTTGCCCTCTAGTTGTTTTATTTTTAACCTGGCTGGCTTTTTCTCATCCTTCAAGTTTAGCCTTAAATGTCACATCTTCAGAGAGGCCTTTCCTAGTGACCCTATATACATCCATTTTTCTCTACCTCTGTACTCTTTGTGCTTCCATCATGGTACTTATCACAATTTATATAATTATTCTCCCTAATTTTTTACTTGTTCTGTAGTCTGTCTTCCTCACTGGATTGCACATTCCATGATGCAGGAACCACAGCTACACTGCACGTCACTATAGTCTCAGCACCTGGCATAATGTCTTACACACTGTCAGCATTGAATAAATATTCCCTGAATGACTTAATGACTTGACAAGTCAATCATTCAATTAATAAAGCAGGGTGGCTATATAAACTTTCTTGCTGGTCTCTTAAGTAAGAAAAACTATAACTTCAGCTAGCAACTTAATTGTTGAGATGAATCACCTTGCTCTATCCAATTGAGAAGTATTGTAGGAGAGCTTAATCGAGCAAGAAAAAGATATACTTTTAAAAAGTCTGGTTCTTAGTCCCTTTATGTTTGTAAGTGACTCAGGAGTGACAAATGTAATTGCTATAAACCAGTGGTTCTCAATCGGGGGAGATTTTGCCTCCCCCCAGGGGACATTTGGCAATGTCTGGGTACATTCTTGGTTGTCAAAACTGTGTGGGGAGTGTGCTACTGGCATCTAGTGAGTAGAGGGCGGGAATGCTGCTCAGCATCCTATGAATGCATAGGACAGTCTCCCCATAACAAAGAATTATACCACAATAAAAGTCAACAAGGCCAATACTAAAAAAACAAGAGAAATAGGACTACCATTTAACTTTATGAAACATAATAGAATGGCCAAATATAGGTGTTAGTGTTCTAGAAGATTTGTAAAACTTAATAATTGAAGCCATTAATAAGGTCTCATTTCCTAAGATTTATTTCTGTTCTTTAGAGCAGATTTCTGTTGTTTGTTTGGTGGTTGTTTTAAGTGAAGAATCCATCCATTGACGGACTTCAGGAAATTGCTGAATGTTCTAAACTTGTATCCAATATTGTGTAATTATAAGCATTTATCTGGGAGGAGGGACCATCAGGGGTCCATGACCACCCAAAAGAGTAAAGATTCCCTGGTATGGAGAGATCTTTGTGTTGTGTAGATTAGACTTTAAAAAGTCATGTTTTGTGGAATATGTGTTCTGCAAAATGCTTAAAAATGCTTAAAAATATGGGTGTCCTTTAGGGCTGCCTTTGGAGGCAGGCAAGTGTGGTGGAGGCTCAGCTTGGTTTCCTCCTAGCGGTGAGGACAATACAGGTTTCACTGGGCTGTTAGGAGACCATGTGAAGTAATTTATATAAGCCCTAGTAAAGTGTTAGGCACACTGCAGGTGCTCAAAAAACGTTATTTTACTTCCTTCTCAGAGTTACTGTGAGGACTGAATAAAATAATGCTTTGAGAACTAAATGAAATAATGCATATAGCATGTTGTCATGTCAGTAGTAGATGTTTAATAAATGGTTATTTTCCTCTCACGTATCCTTTATGACAATATCCTGGGTCTTCTCATTGAAAGTAGAGAAAAAGGATAAGCCCAGAAATATGAAAAATTTAAGTTTTAAACCTGGCTCTGCTATTTTACTAGCCAATTCTGGTCAGGTTATTTTCTGAGTCTTACTTTTCTCACTGGTAAATGAGGGATAATGCTTACCTCCCAGAAGTGCTAGGAGACATAAATGAGATAATATATACAAAGGAGCTAACATATGGATATACTTACATGAGACACAACCGGTACTTAATAAATGTTAAATTCTTTTCTCATTCAAATAGTTCTTAAATCCTACCTCTATAAAACCTTTCTGCAATAGGAGGATCATTTGCTGAATGTCTGGTACAATGACCTTATCTAAATATAAAACTCAAATATAAAATTGCTAGTATTCATCTACTTATACTCATATTTGTTCATATAAAATGACAATATTTCATTTAGATATGTTTTCAGTATTTTTGTTCCATAGCAAGGGCTATTAGGCTAAATCTGCAATAGCATCCAATACAGCAGCACCATGTTCATTTTTAAAAAATTTATTAGGCACTTACTGGGGACCACATTCTCAGTATTGAGAGACTAAGAAGAAACAGGTCCTTGGCTGTGAGTTTTACCAATGTTTCTGACATTAACAATATTAATGTCTAAAATTTAATTTATATTAGTATTCTTTATTTATTATATACTAGTAATATATTTTTATATATTGCTTAAATATGGCAGCCACTGTTCAAAGCATTTCGTGTAGACCAAGACATTTAATACTCACAATAATCCCTTATTTTATAGGTGAGGAAACTGAGGGACCGACTGGTAAAATAATTTTCTCAACTTGTCTACTATATATTATTACTATGATCACTCCCTGGAGCTGATCTATGAAAGCAGGTCTGTCTGATAAATATATTCATTTAATTTTTACATTTTAATTTCAACAATTTATTTACATTTTAAGAGATGTTATACATACATGGTAAAAACTTAAAAATGTACCAAAAGTTATACTATGAAAAATAAGTCCTGACTTTTGAATTCCGGTAATGACAGAATAGTTTCTATCAGAATAACCATCATGATAAATTGCAGGTAGTACAGAGTATCCCCAAACAGGCAGAAACTACAGGAAATTCAACCCTCAAAAGAAAGGCGCTACAATGGTGAGAGTCACAGTTATATATATTTTATGTGACGTGTGGTAGAGCTCAGGCAGATAGCTGCAGGCTTATTAGCCTGAGGATTCAGAGCACAGAGTTCAGAGTTGCCAGAGTCTCATAAAATAAGATCCAAAATCTCTAGGTTCAAATAAAAACCCACTCACCATATAAAGAATCAGGAAAAGTTGAATGAGAAGACAGTCAACAGATGTTAACACCAAGATAACATACATGTTAGAATTATCTGACAAGGATTTTAAGGCAACCATTACAAAAATGTTTCAAGAAGCAATTACAAGCATGTTAGAAACACAATAAAAAATAGAAAGTATCAACTAAGAAACAGAAAACATAAAGAATGGAAATTTTGGAACTGAAAAATACAATAATCAAAATAAAAAACTTACTAGATGGGTTTAATAGAAAAATGGAGATGGCAAAGAACAGCATCACTGAATTTGAAAATAGAGCAACAGAAATCACCCAATCTAAGCAACATAGAGAAAACAGAGTAAAAAATAATAAGCAGAGACTTAGGGTCCTTTGGGACAAGAACAAGATATCAAACATTTGTGTCATCAGAATATCAAAAGAAGATTAAGATGACATTTAAAAAATAGTCAAAGAAATAATGGCTAAAATCCCAAATTTGGTGAAAGACTTATCCTACATATTCAAGAGGCTGCATGAAACCTAAAAAGAATAAACCCCTCAAAACCCACTCTTCCAAGTCACATCATACTTAAGTATCTGGAATGTAAGGAGAAAAAACAAAAATAAAAACCTTGAAAGCAGGTAGAGAGAAATGATGCATCACTTTACATTCTCACCTATATGAAAACAATGATTCAAATGAAAATGGATTTCTCATCAAAACCCACAGAGGCCAGAAGGAAAAGGCACATTTTTTAAGTGCTGAAAGAAAGAACTTCCATCCCAAAATTCTATAGCCAGTGAACATATCCTTCAGTAGTGAAAGAGAAATGAAGCCATTCTCAGATGAAGGAAAACAAAGACAATTTGTCTTCCTCAGATCCACCCTAAAAAAAATGGCCAAAGGAAATGATAAAAGAAGTCTTAGAGCATTAAGAAGGAAGAAAGCACAACAGAAATAGTAAAAATATGGCTAAATACAGCACATTTTTCTTTTTCTTTTGAGTTTTAAAAATTATGTTCGATCGTGGAAGCAAAAACTGCAACAATTTCTAATGTGGTTTTCAATGTATGTAGAGTAAAATTTTAAAATATTGTATTAGAGAGGAAGGTAAAGAGACATAATGGCAGGGAATGTTTCTATAGTTCACTCAAAGTGGCAAAATGTTGATACCAATAAACTGTTTATATATATATATTTTATGTTTTTATATATTATATATATAAGTTAATACCTAAAGCAACTACTAAAAAATCTATACAAAGTGATATGCTCAAAAACACTATATATAAATAAAAATGGAATTTAAAAAAAATATCCAAGTAATCCAGAGGAAGGCAGGAGGGAAAAACAGGGAACAAACAAAAAACAAACGACAAAATGGCAGACATAAGTCTTAACGTATCAATATCAAGCAAATGATCTAAACACACCAATTAAAAAACAGAAATTGGTAGAATGGATAAAAAAATGCCTGAATTATATTTTGTCTATAAGAAAGTCACTTCAAATATAATGATGTAGAGAAATTGAAATAAAACTGATGGAAAAAGATATAATCTGTAAATGGTAATAAAAAAGCATGAGTGGCAGTTTCATAAAAAAGTACTATATGCTGGCTAACTGAACATAAAAAAAGTAAACCTATACTTATCATATGATCCAGCAATTACATTCCTGGTGTTGGTCCCAGACACATGAAAACTTCCACAAAAACTGTACATAAATGTTTAATTTTTAATAGCTATAAATCGGAAACAGCCCAAATGTTCTTAAATGGATAAATGATTAAACAAACTATGGGACCTGTATACCATGGAATACTATTCAGCAATAAAAATGAATAAAGTATTAGGGAATGGAACAACTTGGACAGCCATCAAGGGAATTATGCTGAATGAAAAAGCCAATCTCAAAAGGTTACATACTTCATGGTTCGATTTATATCACATGCTCTGAATGAAAAAGCTGTAGACATGAAGAACCGATTAGTGGCTTCCATGGGTTAGAGACCGAGTTGAGGGAAGAGAAGGCAGGTATAGTTATAAAAAGGTAGCACAAGGGAGGTCTTTGTGGTGATGGAATAATTCTGTATCCTGATTGTGGTAGTGGTTACATCAATTTATACATGTGATAAAATTGCATAGAACCAAATACACATACACACAAATGAGTGCATGTAAAATTGATGAAATCTGAATAAGGTCAGTGGATTGTACCAAAATCTATTTCCTGGTTTTTATATTTTACTATAGTTATATAAGATATTACTATTGGGGGAAACCAAATGAAGGGTACATGAGACTTCTTTGTAATATTTTTGCAATTATCTGTGGACGTAAAACTATTTTAAAATAAAGAAGTTTAAAAAATAATTGGATGGAATGGGATAAAATATTAATTGGATAGGGTTAATATAGACTAAATGCTAAAGAAGAAAGGAATAGTAAACTTGAAGATGGATCATTAGAAATTAAGCAAACTGAGAAGCATAGAGAAAAAAATTGGAAAAAAGTGACAAGCACTTCAGCGACTTATAGGACAGTATCAATTATTCTAACACATGTTTAACAGGAGTTTTAGAAAGACAGGAGAGAGGGAAATAGGGCAAAAAAGGTCAAGAAACACCAGCCAAGAATTTTCCAAATTATATCCAAAACTGCAACCCACAGATCCAGGAACTCAGAAACTCCCACGTAGGATAAATACAAAAGTATACCAGGCCACATCATGGTCAATGTTCTGAAAACCAAAGATAAATTTATAAGGGCAGCCAGAGAACAAAGACATATATACAGGGAAATGATGATAAGAACAAGACTGACTTTCCATAAAAAAGATGGAGCCAGGAAAAAAAAACCCTGTCCATCTAGAATTTCATATCCAGCAAAAATATTCTTCAAAAATGAAGGCAGGAAAAAAAATGGAATCAGATAAGTAAAAGGGTTCTGCACCTAGCTATGAGGGGAAAGAGGATGTGAAATTATTTTCTCTTTGGAAACAACTGGAAAATTTACCAAATATAGGAAACATTTTTTTAAAGATATCGGACAATATGCAATACAAGACAGTAATCTGAGAAAAAAGAAATACAAATGGTGATCCTTACTATCACTCCAGCTTTCTGCCAGGAGGTAATCCTTGGACTGCGATGCAGGGGAGGGGGATCTAAACAGAGTCTAACAATGTCTGAATAGAAGAGACAGAGACTGGAATTCAAAAAGACCAGGGTTGTTAGAAATTGTGGGGATGGAGCTAAGCCATAAAAAGTGTACCAGAAATAGGCAGAGAGGTCCCCTTGAGTCTTTTGATGAATACCGATCTGAACATGGATAGGGTAAAACTTCACAAAGGTAGCCTAGAAAAAATTTCCCCGGAAACCATTACTAAGAAGTTGTAGGGGGGCGCCTGGGTGGCTCAGGCGTTAAGCGTCTGCCTTTGGCTCAGGGCGTGATCCTGGAGTCCTGGGATCGAGCCCCGCATCAGGCTCCTCCACTGGGAGCCTGCTTCTTCCTCTCCCACTCCCCCTGCTTGTGTTCCCTCTGTCACTGGCTGTCTGTCTCTCTGTCAAATAAATAAATAAAATCTTAAAAAAAAAAAGAAGTTGTAGGAAGAACACTTCCTAGAGTTCACATAAGGTCAAAGTAGAGAGACCTCAGTGAATACACAGGGGCATCTGTAAAGACTTCAGAGGGGGCAGTTCCTTCAAAATGGCTAAATTAGCCCTGGAGTAAAGGCTACTCAAGATGTACTCTAAATGAGCTTAAAAACAAACCTCAAAAGGATCAAACTGATCCACAATAATTTGTCTATCAGAAAAAGTACAATCCTCTATAAATAAATAACAAAAAATCCAGCACTCAACAATGTAAAATTCACAGTGTTGGATATACAGTTTAAAAAGTACTAAACATACAAGGAAGCAGGAAAATGTGATCTATAACCTGGAGAAAAATTAGTCAACAGAAACAGACTCAGAAATGACAGAGATAATGGAATTAGTGGACAAGGACCTTAAAACTACTCTTATAATTATGCTCCCAACGTTCATGGATGTAAAGAAAATATGAACACAGTGAAGAGAGAAATGGAAGATTTTTTTTCCTGGTCATATACATATTTTAAAGATTTTATTAGTTTTGGAAGTTTTTTTATAATAGAAATTATAGAAATGAAAAATACAGTATTTGAAAGAAAAATTTCACTGGATGGGATTAACAGCAATTATATACTGCAGAAGAAAAGATCAATGAACTTGAAGGCAAAGCAACAGAAATTCTTGAATATGAATCACAGAAATAAAAGACAAAAAAACGGGGTCCTCAATGACCTATGGGACAATGAAACTGGTCTAACATAAGTTTAACTGGAGTTTCAGTAGTAGTGGAGAGAGAGAAAAAGGACAGAAAAGAAGTAATGGCTGAAATATTTCCAAATTTGATAAAAATTATACACCATCAGATCCTAGAAGCTTTGGGTTCCAAACAGGATAAACACACACACACACACACACACCACACCACACCACACCACACCAGGGCAAACTGTAATCAAGGCGCTAAAAACTAGTCACAAAGAGAAAAGTTAAAAGCAGCCAGAGGAAAAGATAAGAATAATTAGGACTTCTCACGAGGAAATATGCAAGCACAAAGATAATGGAATGATACCTTTAAAGTTCTGCAAGAAATAATTATCAGCCTAGAACTCTATACCCAGTGAAAATATCTTTCAAAAATTAAGACAAAATAGACTTTTCAAACAAAAGCTGAGAAAATTTGTTGCTAACAGACCTGCGTTATGATAAAAAATTAACTGAAGTTCTTAGGCAAAATGTAACTTTTACCAGATGGAAACCTGGATCTACCAAAGGATTGAAAAATGCTGGAAAGGATAAATATATGGGTAAATGCCAAAAATATTTCCTTACTCATCTTTTAATTTCTTTAACTGATAATTTAGGACCATGTCGGGAGCAGCTCATCCAGTGGTGGCTGCATATGTGCTGACTGCAAATGAGTGCCACTGAAGGCCTTGGAGGAGGGAGGCAGGCTGTCAGCCTGGTGGCAGAGTCAGTGGAGCAACACAGTCCAACCAAAAGGTGGCAGAGCCCAGGTGGGCGGATAGGGGATATGGTCCAGAGCTGCTCATAGCTGGGACATTCTAGCCTGAGCATTAAATCCTTTGGCTCAAGTGAGTAGCTGTCTAGCCTCCCTGTGCCCTCTGCTGGGCCCCTTCAACAGGTTCCCCTACTATGAGACCTGTTGCCTGGTCAGGCTCTGGATCTTCTCTTCCAACCCTTTCTTTAAGCTTTTCAGTTCTCTCCTCTGAAGTGCTGGCACCATGACCAGCGCTTGTACTCCCTAACCACAAGAGGGACATGAAAAAGTACCCTTGGTTATGCCTGCTATAATCTCTATAACTTTATTATTGTTTAGATAATAAACAATCTTCTACCTAGATAGAAATACAACAAGAATACGGATTGTTGGCTTAATAAAGTGAGCTTAGAAGGCTTGCTTTCTCAAACCAGAGCTGTAACATCTATGTTTAAAGAAGCTGAAAAAGGTGAAACTGAAGTATCAGGGAGGGCTCTGACTCATGGTAGGAAGACATTTACTTCAAAGATATGGTGAAATTGTAAGCAAGAAGTGAAAATATGATTAAAATTACCTTTATAGGTGTAATTAATTTACCTTACACTTTCTTAGGCATGGATCATTTTATATACTTTCAGAATAATTTGCTATTTAAGCTGTGGCATCATTTTCAGACCATTCACTCATAGTTAAAGGGAAAGAAGTTGAGTATTTTAAGTGTAGACATGAGTTTATTAAAACCCAAAAGTTGTTCGTTAGAGCTTTTCAAACTAGAAAAAGTCACTGAAACATCTTATGCATAAGTTATTGCATTGCATGGACCAGGGTAATACACATGATGGCCTAGAGATCAATAAAGCCCTGAACACTTGACATTGCTCAATGCCTACGGAACGAAAAGTTACTAAAATAACTCATAGTAATGCCTCTTTTCAATGGCACAGTAACTTGTTTATTTAAACATTTAGCTCTAAACATGAAGACTTAATTATTATCTTATTTGCATAATTGTACTTTCACCTTGCAGACAAGTCTACAAATGTGTCTGGACTTGCTCTTTTGCTTGTAGTCATGTGGTATCAGCACTAACTAAATCTTTGAAGAAGACTTTTTCTTTGTGAATGGTTGACAACAAACACAAGTGGTACTGAAATATTGAAAGTGCTGAATAACTTGTTTGAATCTCATGGTTTCTCCTGAAGCAACTTTTTTTATGTTTGCATGAAGGTACAAAAACAATGGTAGATAAAACTGCAGGCACCATGATATAAATTAAGGCAGTAGCACCAAAGTATACCAGTAGTTATTGTATTCTTTATACTGCCACGTAATCACATTAAAAATTCAATTTTGCTTAAGAATGTCCTTGGCGAAGCACCAGAAATTATTAAATCTTGATCCTGGGTTCAATATTCTGTGTGACAAAACAGGAGTTATGAAGAAGTGCTTCTGTTATAAACTACATTATGGTGGTTGTTTTGGGGAAAAAAAACTCACATCTGTAATTAGGTTGTGGCTTTACTAGCCACTTTTAATGAACACCATTTTTGCTTGAAAGAACAACTGATGGAAAAACCATGATTAGTACTTGGGTATTTGGCAGATACTTCTCAAAAGTGAAGCGAGCCTTTAGGGTAAACAACTGATAATTTGTTGCCAATAATGATATTTACATTTTTGAGTGAAAATTAAAATATTGGAAAACTTCTTTCTGCCATTGTTAAGCTTGACAGGTTTTCCAAACTTAAGCTTTGTTCCAATGAGATTAGTGCTGATATCAATGTGATTTTTCATAGTGCAAAAAATGTTTCAGCATTTGTAACATTCATATAACCTGGTGAACCAATATTTTCCAAGTAATCGATATGTACAAGATGGGTCAAATATCTATTCAAAGTACAAGATGACCAATGAATTTTCATGTCACAGTATATAAAAATTTCACTGGTAACAGTTGCAGATTCCATACAGCATTAACCTTTAAGAAACTACCATTTGTAGAGTTTTTATGTAGTATCAAAGAAGACTATCCACAATTATCCATAAAGGTGATTAAAATAACTCCTCCCTTTTCCAACTACATATCTACGTGAAGCTGGATTTTCTTCATATACTTTAACAAAAACATCATAACACATTGTAGAGGCTGGTATGACAAGTAAGCTGTCATTTATTAAGCCGGACATTATAGAGATGTGCAAAAATGTATAGCAATGACATTCTTCTCATGACATTTTTTTTGTTTTGGAAAATAGAGTTATTGTTAAAAAATCACAACATGTTATCTGTGCTAATGTGTACTGGGTTTATTATTCTTATTTTAAGTAAATTAATAAATTTTAAAATTTTAGAAATATATTGACTGTTTAAAGCAAGACAATAACAATGTATCATGGCGTTTATAACATATGCAAAAGTAAAATATATGACTACAATAGCACAAGGGAAGGAACGGGGGAAAATGGAAGAACACTGTAATAAGGGTGCTACATTGTACATGAAGTAGTGTAAAACTATTTGAAGGTGGAATATGATAACTTAGAAATGCATACTGTAAACCCCAGAGCAACCACAAAAAATCAAAACAGTTACAGATAATAAGCAAATAAAGGAGACAAATGGAACCTTAAAAAAATCATTTAATTAAAAAAAAAGACAGGAAAATAGAAAGAAACAAGGAACAGATGGGACAAATAGAAAACAAATAGGAAAATGGACTTAAACCTAAACATATAAATAATTTATGTAAACATAAGTGGTGTAGGCACTCCCACCAAAAGGCAGAGATTGTCAGACCAGACTAGATAAAAAATCATGACCCAACTATATGTGGTCTACAAGAAATTCAATTTAAATATGAAAACACAAATAGGTTAAAAATAAAGGAATGGATAAAGATATCCACACAAAATAATCATAATAATCACACTACTCAAATAATAATCAAATTGTCACAGATGTGACAATACTGAAATCAGACAAAGTAGACTTCAGAACAAGGAATATTACCAGAGATAAAGAACAGTATTTCATAATAATAGAGGGGTCAATTCATCAAGAAGATAAAACAACCCTAAATGTGTATACATCTAATAACAAAGCTTCAAAAATACATGAAGCCCAAATCAACGTAAGTGAAAGGAAAAACAGCCAAATCCAAAATCATGGTTGGAGATTTCAGCTTTCTCGGTAATTGACAGGACAAGCAGACAAAAATCCGTAGGGATATAGAAGATATAAACAACACTCCAACTAACCTGACCTAATTGATAATTATAAAAAATGCTGTCTAATAACAGGAAAATACACATTCTTTGCAAATTGCACATGAAACATTCATCAGGATAGATCATATGCTGGGCTGTAAAACAAATTCCAATAAATATAAAATGACTGAAATCATGCAAAGTATGTTCTCTGAGCACAACAGAATTAAAATGAATGCAAATAGAAAGACATCTGGAAAGTCCTAAAATATATGGAAACTAATTTTTAAAAACCCATGCTTCTAAATAGCTCATCAGTTAAAGAAGAAAATTAGAAAATACTTTGAAGCAACTGAAAATGGAAACATCAAAATTTGTGGGATGCAGCTAAAGCAGAGCTTAGATGAAAATTTATAGCATAAAATGCTTCTATTAGAAAAGAAGAAAGGTTTAAAATCAATAAACTATGTTTCTATCATAAGAGACTAGAAAAAGAACTAAAAATCAATACAAAGTAAGTAGAAGGAAGGAAATAACAAAGATATGAGCAGAAATAATAAAATAGAAAAGAGAAAAATAAAGTCAATGAAACTAAAAGCTGGTTCTTTGAAAAAAAATACAATTCAATAAAACTGATAAGCCACAAGCTAAAATGATCAGGAAAAACAAAGAAATTAGTAATACTAGGAATGAAAGAGGGGATATCACTACAGCTTCTACAGACATTAAAACAATAATAAAAGAATATTATAAGCGAATGGGCAAATTCCTCAAAGACAAATTGTCAACATGGAAGCCAGAAGAAATAGAAAATCTGAATAGTTATGTAACTATTAAAGAAATAGAATTCATAATTAAAAACCTTCTCACAAAGAAAACTCCAGGCTCAAATGTTTTCACTGGTGAATTCTATCAAACACTTAAGTAAGACATAGTATCAATTTTACATAAACTCTTTCAGAAAAAAAGAGGAGGTGGGGACACTTTCCAAGTCATTTTATAAGATCAGCATTGCCTTGATATCAAAACCAGACAAAGACATTATAAGAAAACAACAGGTCAACATCCCTCATCAACATTGACACAAAAAATCCGTGAGAAAATTTCAGCAAACCGAATCCAGCAATATATAAAAAGGATAATATACCATGACCAACTAGGGTTTATTTCAGCAATGCAAGGTTTAACATTTAAAAGGCAACAATTAATGCAATTTACTGTATTAACAGAATAAGAGGACACCATATGATCATTTCAATAGATGGGGAAAAAGCATTTGACAAAATTTAACACTCATTTATGAGAAAACTTCTCAGTAAATTAGGAATAGAAGGGATCTTCTTCAACCTAATAAAGAACATTTATGAAAAAACCTACAGCTAACATCACACTTCATAGTAAAAGATTAAGTGCTTCCCCCTATGATCAGGAACAAGACAAGGATGTTTGCTCTAACCACTTCTATTTAACATCACATTGGAGGTCCCAACCAGTGTAATAAGGCAAGAAAAAGAAATAAAAGGCATAAAGATTGTAAAGGAATAAGTAAAACTTTCTTTATTCACAGATGACATGTTTGTATACATGAAACATGCTAACGAGTCTACAAAAAGCTACTAGAGCTAAAGAGTTTAGCAATGATACATTATTCAAGATCAATATAAAATCAGTTGGGTTTCTATATTCTTGCAACAAACAATTAGAAATTGAAATTTAAAAATATCATTTATAATAACATCAAAATCATGAAATACTTAGGGATAAATATAACAAAATTTGTGCAAGACGTGTTCACTGAAAAGTATAAAAGAAAATTTGAAATTAAAGACTTAAGAAAATGAAGAGATAGAGCAAATTCATGGATTGAAAGATTAAGTATCGTTAAGATGTTATTCCTTCCCAAATCGATTTATAGACTCAGTGCAATCTACAGATGCACTGCAAGACTGTTTTACATCAGTAACACACTTGTATATAAATCTACTTGATTCTTCTCAATGGCTACATATGCCTCATATGAGTCAGGCATAGTTTATGCAACCAGTCCATCAAAAGTGTCTGGTTAAGTAAATATTTTTCATTCACTAAATTTTGGTAATAAACCTAGCTGATTCAGATATATACATATACCTGATCTGTCTGTATATACATATACATATATGTATATATGAATACATTATATAACATAACTGCCATACTCTATCCTGGGTCATAGGATCCAAATAGTATTACTGGATTACAGAACACTCTTACATATGATAGTCCATAAGCTTTATAATACAGAGTGGGTGATCTGCTAAATTAGCCACGTACTGGTCTTTTTTTGGGACCTCATGCCACCTTTGGGCTTTCTCTATGGTAGAGATACCTGAGCCAGGCATATGGGCAGGTTTCCTTCCTCTCAGCTTTTCAAGCTGTGCCCAACTCTTCTTCCAGTTGGGATTGCCTCCTTATTCCACGCCTGGCTGGCAAACCTGGCTCCCCAGTTCCTGTGCTGGGACTAACTCCTTGATCACTGGCTTAATGATATCACTGATTTTATATCGCAGGAGCACTATGATTGAAATCTCACCACTAATGACTTGTAATATTTGTGCTGGGCTTGTCTTCTCAACTCCCTTCCCTTAACTGGCAATCTAGTGTTTTCCCACGGACACATCTCTTTCCTACAGCTGGGATACCTGGTACTTCTTGCAAAGGATGGGTAGTTGCTACTGGAAGCCTTTCCAGCAAAAGGCTTCCAATTCTTCCATCTTAAAAAGAGAAGTTTTCCAATGTGAGTGTTGAGATGCTTATTATTCAAACACTCATTTATTCAGCTGTTCATTCAATGAATGAACACCAACAAGGTGAGTAGCTAACACTGTGCTAAGCACTGAGGGGGAATACAGACAACCAAAACACAGATGACCAAATGAATGGTACAGACTATGTTAGAGGAGTGTACTTGAACCTCTTAACAGGTTTGCCTTTCTCAAATCTCTCCCTTTTGCAATCTATCTTCCATGTACTATTGAGTAAGCTTTCTGAAAACCAAAGCTCATCTGTTTTCACAGAAACAAGTATAAATAAACTCTTTAGTGCAGTGTTCAAGTCTCTTCATAATCTGGCTCCAATTTTCATTCAAGCTTTCATTCTTCCCACTTTCCCTCATAAATTCTATGTTCTACTACTATATCAAACTTCTCACTCGTCCCATCAGGCACCAGGTCCTTTCCAATCCTTGTTCCCTTTGCCTACTATGTCTTTTGCTCTTCTTCACCTGGCAAACTCCCAATCAACCTCCAAGATTCAGTTCAAAGTCTTGGTGAAACATTTCTTCTATCCTCAACTGTCCTGGATTTGGGCACATTGTTCTGTCGCCTTTATTAGATGGTGAAATTTTTGAGGGCACTGAGTTTACTTGCTAGTCTTTGTCTCTCTGAATTCAAGTCTGAATAGGGCCTGGCAAGTAGTAGGGACCCAATGAATATTTGTTAAATGAATGAAGGAATAAATGAATGTGAAGGAAGAGCTCAAAGGGCCTTGGTATACTTAGGTAAGGGATTTTTAAAGGCACAGGGCTTGAAGCTGCACCTAGGAAGACAAGAGACAGATGGGGAAACAGCATTTGGAGGAGGAAGATTATTATCCTAGGACACAGAAGAACGTAAGCCCAAGACTGAAAGTGAAGACAGTGGGGGGGGGGGTCAGCCAGACTGCAGCTGACCGCTGCACTATCTTAACCTTTTCACTGACTAGATTTCTCAATTATATTTTCAGCTCCTGGAGGGCAGGGTATTTTGTACACTCCTTTGTATCCCTTTCATATTTGATGCACGTCTCCACAGTCATTGTTCCTACTGTCTCGTGGTTCTTACTATGCTCTGTAATATAATTATTTGTGTATCAGCTTATCTCCCTAGGACTTATACCAGACTCCCACCCAGGCTGCTTGAAGGAAGGGATGAGATGAGGTCTTAGTGTCTTTGCATCTTCCAAGACACCTAGCATGGTGCCTGGCACACAATGGGTGCTCAGTAAATATTTTTTGATCCACCATTTGTTGATCTGATTACAGAGAACCACAAGGATATTTGTGTGCAACTGTGTATTGTGGCACAAAACTTATATATGCCTTCACACTGTGCAGTCTATTTTTGGCAATTTTCATTAAAATGTTATCTTATTGTACATGGAAGACTGTCATTTCAATTTTCTTCTTTGTTCCTTCTTGGATGACTCACATGTCTTATACCAGAAGGATATGACAGAAGGGATTCAAAAAGGGTTTGGACACATTTATGAATGACAAAGTCATAAATGTCTGGGTATAAGGAGTTGTTGGGAGCATGCAAAGGGGAAGGAGAAAACTTGCATTTCAAAAGCGCCTGTTATGTGCCAAGAACTGTGGCATTCATTGTATAATATTTAATCTGGCAGAATATGTCAGCATAAAGACGGGACATGTCTATAAGGCTAAACCCCACATCTATTCAGGCACATAGCTTCTCCAGGTACCAGAGGCAGTATTCATCTTTATTAAAATTTTATCAACTTTTTAAGACAGATGAATCTATGGATTTGCATTGTTTCCTAGGAACAGAACACTCATTCTCAATTCAAGCGCCTATAGTTTAAAACTCCTTTTTGACATAACTTGATCAGTTTTTAAAGTCTCAATGCTTTAAATTACAATGCAATTGGAGATAGTCCCACAGCAATAACAGCAATTACATTTGTTCACAAATGTAATTTGTTCGCTTATCTTTATATTTCATAAAGCTTCCAAATACTGAACAAAGGTAAGTCAAGTCAAGAAAAGAGACTTCTATTAACCCTGACACCAGCAAATTGTCTCAAATTATAGCATGCCTTCAATTTGTATTCTAGACACGCTGAGTGGTTTTTCAGAGATACATATTATACCTCATTTGTGGTTAGCAGAAAACTGGAAGGGAATTAGTTTAAGTTGTTTCTAATTTTCTAAAAATAATAGTAACTTTAAAAAGAATAATGCTCCCAAGTGTACAGATCCTGCATCTGGCAGGAATCAAAACATACCCAAAGTACCATCTCTACTCCTGGGAATGGCCTGAGAAAGGGGGGCTGCGGGTACTGGTTCACACATTGGTTTTATTATAAGTCCCACGCTCTAAGGCCAACAACTACACATCTTGATCTGTGATAACATGCTTCCTGCCACGTGTGGGGGTGGGTGGGAAAGAGAAGGGGTACACCTTCAGATAAAGGATAATTAGCACACTCACTGGGCTCAGACGGCTTTCTGTTAACCTGTTTTGAGGAAGCTAAAATAGACATCTTTGCTTCAGAAAGTGTAAAGCCCATCTCATATGACTAGAGAAGATGGCAAAAGTTCAAGTGAAGTTTCATATTTTGGATGGTCTTCCCCCAATCTCTGTGTGCCACTAACTGCCGGAAAAACACCAGACATGTCTTTGCGGTGATTACGTGTTTCTTAAATTTTACATTAGTCAAAGTAAACTGAATGACCAGGACTAACTCCAAAGAACATAGGTGTGACATACCACCTATGGGACTTTTTAAACATAGAGAAGAACCCAGTTTATACATTTTAAAAATTGCTCCTACTGTTTCGAGACTAGGGGATGAAAATATGCACATATTCCAAGGAGTTCTTTGTGTGAACAGGTGACCCCTTCCCACAGTCTCTGTAATTAATTGAGAAATTAAAGTTAGTTGGCCTTTGAGATCTCTTGTAAAAAAAAGGCAGAAGGTCTTGGATATTTTGGAACAAGAGTCCACTATTCTGCCAAGACAGTGTGTTATTGTTATTGGAGTGTCTCTCAACAAAACGGTATTGAGTGGTGAGGACGTGATTTTGATTAGGTGGAATGACTCAGCTCTTCCCCTTAAAGAAGAGAGGACTTGTCAGAGCCTTACTTACCTCATGATCTGGGATCTCAGAGGATAGTGTTTTCCCTAGGATGACCCCGGTCAAGTATGTCCAGCATCGAGCCGTGTTGGCAAGGTTATAGCCTCCTGTCTCCATCAAGAATTGTGAAGTTAGGAAAGAACAGTCACAAAACAGCAGGAGAGGGAAGGAGGGTAAGGAAGGAGAGAAAAATGTTTTAATAAAAGGGCTAAAAAGACAACTCCAACTTGCAGAATTTCACCTAAACATCCCTTTATGGTGTTTTTGAACCACCTAATAGATGGACTTTAGTGGATTAGTCAGACCATGCACAGTGTGGAACTAGGAAGTCTAAGGCCTGCAAAGATTAAAGAGGCCCTCATCTCTGAACAAATACGTATCCGAGGATTCCATCATGTCATCAGCAAGACTGAGATCCCTGGAACCCGGATCTCTTGGGGCAACCTACCCGATGTCAAGGTTTCTGTGCTGAATTTTGCAACAATTCTATAAAATGGCTTCTGGATGTAATTTGTATGTTAAAGCCATCGGCAGATATAGGCCTAGAAATATCCAGGAAAGAGAAATGGAAAATGCTGACAGAAACAGACTTCCTTCTTTCAATATCAGCATTCCCTTTCTCCACAAAACACAGGCCTAGTGGCAGAGATCAAAGAGAATGAGATGAGGAAGGGACTGTTGATTGACGCTCTGACCCATCTCGTCAGGTTCTGTCACAGTCACCCAGCAGCCACATTATACTGGCTAATAATCAGCATATTTTTGCACTGAATAGATGTGTTCTGCCATGCAAGCATCAGAACGCTGGCCTTTAGCTAAATTCTAAGATTGTAAGGATGAAATGGAATGATTTCCTAACCTCAGTGCAGCCTGAGGGAAATAGAAGCTGGTCTATTTTAGGTAAGGTAACCATATAATTTATTGTCCAAATGGTACATTTTAACAGTAAAAGGGGACACTCTTAATAATTACACTGGGATAACATGTAGAAATTGGGACATATGGTCACCTTTCTCTTAAGCTTTGAAAGCCTTTCTCCTTGAAAGGTCAGGGATACTGGGGATTTTGGAATGTCTTTTAGGCCTCAATGGGGACCAATGAAGCTGGGGGACATGGCCATCTCCAATAGTTGTCTATGTGTTATTGGGGATTGAGAATTTAAGCGAAATAGTACACTTATTACTTTAAACACTCCTGATGTGAAAAATCTGAATTCAGAAGATCAACGTATTGGGTATGATTATTTGATTTCAAAAAGATTCACTATAGATTTTAAGTAGTAAGCTCTCTCTGGTACATACACAATATGATTTGATTTGCAAAAATTCCATTTACATACAGGAATTTCAGGAATACACAAATTGCGCAAGAAGAGTTATATATACAAAAGCCAAAACTTTGGGCTGAGAAAGCAAAGAGACTTTGAAAATGCTAAGGAAAGGCTGTAGCCAGAAACAAAAGTTGAATTTGCACAGATGTGTGTTGTGGAAAGGGCTTTTTTTCTTCCCCCTAGCTGTACCTGTATCATTGACAGCATCCTCAGTGCTGTCAAGGAAAGTAATACATCATACGATACTTATCAATTTTATCTTTTCCCTGAGTTGAAGTTAATAGGTGTCTTGCCAGCTTTTCATAAGAGGTTGGCTCCTGTAAGCACCTGTAATTTTGATCCCTCTCGGATTTGAGGCTGCCAAAGGACCAGGCTCGCGTATTTGTGTTGAGTGTTCACTCATTTTCATAAGGCCTTCCCACAGCCTCCTCTAATTTGGTTTTTACAACAGGTTGACAAAACAACAAACTATTAGCTGTTCCATAATACATGCATTTTAAGCTCAATCTGCTTGACCATGTTATTTTAACACACCAATCCATTCACCGAATGAAATCAAGATGGTGCCAGATAGATAGAAAGATTCTCAGCAAGGCATCTTCAAAGGTAGTTGAGGTTGTAAAAAGTACCTTTCACAAATGTGTAAATACTTCTACTGAACAGACCCAGCTTTCTGTTGGTTAAGTAATGCAAAATGTCAGTACACACTGGAGGCAAGGATGCCCAAGAGACTCGAGATCTCTCAATTTGGCTTTATTATAACAAATCCATGCTTCTTCTGGTGGGGGCTGGGCAGAGGAGAAGTCATTCTTGAATTCAGCTTAGATATTTAATTAATTCATGTGTTTACTACTTATATATAAGTAGACTTAGAATTTTAGTGGTATGTTTCCACAGGATGATTATTAGAACTGAGAGTCAAAAACTATATCGAGAGAAGATGGATAAAAGTCCACTGAGGTTAATATTCACTATTCTTAATAAGATCTGATGGCACCTTTAACCAAAGGACCTTTGTGTCAGGAAGTGAAACTTAGACTTCAGAGTGCCAAGGAGTCAATGCACATGCCAAGCTGAGGAGAAGGGTGTCACAGTACTTCCTTATGCTGAATTGTGAAGGGGGCAGAGTTCTTTGACTCAGGCTTCTGGATCCCAGGCAGGTTGGTATTATCCAATCTAAGAAAGCCACGTTTTCCTCAGCATCAATGGACAAAATGGGGAAGAAGGTCAGCAGATTCTCCTGGTGACCTTCCTTTGTACTCACCTCCTCCCAAAACGAGTGTTGCCAATTGCCACTGAAGGATGTACTTAAGACATTTGCCAATTCCCACTGGAGTCATGTTAAAGGAGCACATGGGATCCCCAGCAATCGTATCAGCTCCCAGCTGTAAGACCACTGCTTTGGGATTAAAGGCTATGTATACCTCCTTTAGTACACTGTAGAAAAGAGAAAGGAGAGAAAATGTCAGAGAAAGATAGGTCAGTTTGGTCTAGGGGTGGTGGTGGTGGGGCAGTCGGAGGTATAGTTGAGTCAGCAAATAGTGAAGGAAAAAAGACCCAACTTGTCAAAGTCATCAAACTTTCTATCTAAAGCGGGTGAATCAGACCGTATGTAAATTATACCTTAAAAAACCTGATTTACAAAAAACATTCCCTCCACTTTCACCTTACCAAGGACCAAGTTTGCCCTTATGTTTTAAAACACAAACTTCCTTTCAATATTCACATCCACTAACTTCAACAGCCACAGGACAGAGCATGCGTATTTACTCCGTTTTACAATCTGGGAAAGTAAGACATATATGCTGCACAGTTCTGATAATTTAAGACTGTCAACATACTTGGAGTTTATTATCTAGTTATCAATGGAAACTGCTGAAGAGAATTAACATGCTTTGAAAGCACAGATGTTATCAGCTTACTTTCTTTTATGCTAAAGGACTTCTGGGTTATGAAATGTAGCCCTCCCTAAATCATATGTAACCAGAGTCTTAGAGAGTAGGAAATGATAACCACTGATCCAAAATTATAAATCTGAAGGCACCCTAAAGAATAAGTTGTAGTGAGCAATAATGAGGATAATTTTGGGTAGAATCATACAGTGCCATTAAATCAACCTAACAGCTTTTTTTTTCCTGACAATTAGAAGCATCATAGATGAAAAGGAAGTTGTCAATGTGACAGATGACCTTAGGCTTCTAGTATTATCATTAATTGAACACTGACACTGTCCAGAATACATTCTTAGGAGTTATAAGGTCCCTGCTCTCAAGGGGCTTACAATCTAGTTCCCAGACAAAACATATACCAGTCCTCATGGGCCTGAGTAACTCTTACAGAGACATATAAACACGTGCAAATTAACATACTTCAGAGTTGAGAAAATGCAGAGTCAGAAAGTGATAAAAAATGTTGGGGTTAATGACCCCTTCATAATCAACATGTCAAATTATACCAGTGCAGCAAAAACAGAAAAATTCCAGATCCTTCTAAAACTGCAAAAAGAATTCAAGGGATATAAAATGTCATACTCCCAAATTCGTATATAACCAGGGTAATGAAACTATTGAAAAGTGCTCAGCTGCAGAGGCATTCTTTGACTCCAAAGACTGTTTTGTTTTATTTCTCATCTATGCAGACAAATATTGTCTGATTGTGGAAATTATAAGAATATTATAAAACTTATGGCATATGATCCTTAATAGAGAAATACTCTCTGTTCTCTCTTTCCTGTGCTTATCTCCTGTTGCAGAGGGAAGATAAGCCACCCGAACAATTAGCTAACGTTTACTGAGCATCTACATGTACAGGGCACCCTATTAGCTGCTATCAGGAGCCACAGAGGAAGGCATGATCCCTGTTCTGAAAAGGTTTATAACTTAACAGGAAGAAGGGGGAGGCAAAAAGGACTAATGTTTCTTCATTCTTTCCCTCATTTTGCACATATTTACTGAGTGCCCTGTGTGTCCAGCATGAAACTGTACCAGATGCTGCAGGAACAAAGAAGAATATGACACAGCTCTTATCTTCATGTGGCTCAGAACAGAGGGGAAGGCTCATACTATGTTAATCAGTAATTAAAATACAATGATAAATGAAGTATCAGAGATGGCACAGAGAGGGGAATAACTGACTTTTTAAGAAGATGTTAGAACTGTAGAAAGAGCCAATATGCCCTTCAACAGATGAATGGATAAAGATGATGTGGGATATATACAATGGAATATTACTCAGCCATCAGAAAGGATGAATACCCACCATTTGCATCGACATGGATGGAACCGGAGGCCATTATGCTAAGTGAAATAAGCCAAGCAGAGAAAGACAATTATCATATGGTTTCACTAAACAACAATTGTTGGAGAGGATGTGGAGAAAGGGGATCCCTCCTACATTGTTGGTGGGAATGCAAGTTGGTACAGCCACTCTAGAAAACAGTGTGGAGGTCCCTTAAAAAGTAAAAATTGAGCTACCCTATGACCCAGCCATTGCACTACTGGGTATTTACCCCAAAGATACAGATGTAGTGAAGAGAAGGGCCATATGCACCCCAGTATTCATAGCAGCATCATCCACAATAGCTAAACTGTGGAAGGAGGCAAGATGCCCTTCAACAGATGACTGGATTAAGATGTGGTCCATATATACAATAGAATATTACTCAGCCATCAAAAAGAACGATTTCTCAACATTTGCTGCAACATGGACGGCACTGGAGGAGATAATGCTAAGTGAAATAAGTCAAGCAGAGAAAGGTGATTATCATATGGTTTCTCTCATCTATGGAACATAAGAACTAGGGAGATCGGTAGGGGAAGAAAAGGATAAAGAAAGGGGGGTAATCAGAAGGGGGAATGAAACATGAGAGACTATGGACTCTGGGAAACAAACTGAGGGCTTCAGAGGGGAGGGGGTTGGGGGAATGGGATAGGCCGGTGATAGGTAGTAAGGAGGGCATGTATTGCATGGTGCACTGGGTGTTATACGCAACTAATGAATCATCGAGATTTACATAAAAAACCAGGGATGTACTGTATGGTGACTAACATAATATAATAAAAAATATTATTATAAAAAAAAGAACATAAGGAATAGCATGGAGGACCATAGGGGAAGGGAGAGAAATCTGAAGGAGGAGAAATCAGAGAGGATGACAAACCATGAGAGACTATGGCCTCCTGGAAACGAACTGAGGGTTTCAGAGGGGAGGGGCATGGGGGGATGGGGTAACAGGATGATGGGTATTAAGGAGGGCTCGTGTTGTGATGAGCACTGGGTGTTATATGCAACTAATGAATCAGTGAACACTACATCAAAAACTAATGATGTACTTACTACAGTGGCTAACTGAACAGAATAAAATAATAATAATAATAAAATAAAAATATATAAAATTTTAAAAAAAGGAACCTTCTGGAATAGTGCCCAGTACCTCGTAAGTGAAGTAAAAGTACTTATTTTAAAAATACATACAATTGAAGCTATTATTTAAAAACATTTACACTAAGGTATGAATGACTGATAAGTTCAATACAACATGAGGACATTTCCATTCTAATGAAGGATCTTATAAATCTGAA
Organism: Ursus arctos; assembly: GCF_023065955.2. Lineage (NCBI taxonomy): Eukaryota > Metazoa > Chordata > Mammalia > Carnivora > Ursidae > Ursus > Ursus arctos. Next base: position 57,934,663 of record NC_079873.1, read on the forward strand.
AAAAAACGAAAGAAAAAAAAGGAAAGGCTCTACAGAGGTAACTTCTGACTTAGGTCTTAAAAGATAAGAACTACAGTGAACCACCTATTACAATGGCTAAAATGAAAAAATAGTGATAACATCAATCATAGTGAGGATGTGGAGAAACTACACCACACATAGCTTGTGGGTGGGAACATAAAATGGTATAGCCACTTTGGAAAATAGTTTGGCAGTTCCCATCAAAATGAAAAATAGACTTACCATATGACCCAGGAATTGCCTTCTTGGGCATTTATACCAGAGAAATTAAGACTTATTTTCATACAGGAACTTGTACACAAATATTCACAACAGCTTTATTTGTAACAATCCAAACTGGAAACCACTCAGATGTACTTCAATAAGTGAATGGTTAAACAAACTGTGGTACATCCATACCACTGGAATAGTGTTTATCAATAAAAAGAAACAAACTATTGATAAATGCAAAAAAAAAAAAAAAACAACTTGGATGGCTTTCAAAGGAATTATGCTGGGTGAATAAGGCCAATCCAAAATCTATACTGCGTGATTCCATTATATACCATTTGTTAAATAACAATTTGCAGGATGGAGAACAGATTGAAAGTTGCCAGTAGTTAGGGATGGGTGTAAAAGAGTGGTATGGCACAGCCTTGTGGTGGTGGTACAGTTCTGTATCTTGATTGTGGTGGTGGTTGTGGTTATGCAAAGCTATGTATGTGACAAAAATGTCATAGACACACACACACACACACACACGAGTGCATGCATAGTTGGTGAAAACTGAGTAAGCTCTATGAATTGTACCAATGCCAACTTCTTGATTTTGATGTTGAATTATAATTGTGCAGGATGTCAACACTGGAGGAGGCTGGAGGAAGGGCACATGGGACTTCCTTGTACATTTCTTTGCAACCTCCTTTGAATCTGTAATTATCTCAAAACAAAAAGTGAAAAAGAAAGATTAGGAAAAGCTTATGGGCACGTGGGGTGAAGACAGTGGAGTTGGCAGCGGGAATGGTTGTGAGGGTTATTGGTAGAAGACTAGGTTCAGAGAAGGAACTGCACACACAAGAGCATGACGGCTTGAAACAGGCAGTGGTGGGAGGGAGGCTAGTGAAGTAAACGAGGGTTAGGGCACACAGGGCCAGATATGCCAGGCAGGCTAATGAATGGGGACTGTTACTTCAAGAGTATGGAACATCTTGAACATTGTGTGTGCCTGTGTGTTTCCATGCATGTATGTGTGTCGGGGGAATGATCAGATTTACATTTTGAAAAGATACTCTGGCTGTAGCATAAGATATACTGAAGGTTATCAGGGGGCGTCTGCACCCATCCAGGCCAGCGGCAGCAAGGGAAGGGAAGAAGAGATGGATTTGGGAGATACTTCTAGGGTAGAATTGATAGGGCAGCTCATACTGACACACAAGAAAAGCATATACATATAACATTCATGAGTGTTCTGTACTGGGACAGAGGAAAGGATAAAGGCGGGCAGGTGTGTTAGGGACAGCTGTTTGAATGATAGCCAGGAAGAGAAAACGAGTCCCCAGGGAATTCTGATGAAGAAGGCTCTGGATGGCTGGAGAAAAGGGTAATTAGAAGTTTTGGAAAAGGTAAGGTATTTCGTACACAGTGTAAACATCAAAGCAACTGCAAGTGAGGATAGCTTCTGTGTGAGGCCTACATGGAGGACTGAACGTTTTCATTTGGTTTGACAGTCAAATGGGAGTCACTAGAGAAGTATAAGGACTGATGTTGCCGAAAAATGATGCTTAGGAACTCTGATTTTTGCTGTTGCATGGAAGGCCAAAGAGAGAAAGTCTGGAGGCAGAGGGGTTGGGCGAAAAGGGTATTGAAGCATTCCAAGCACAAGAGCAACAGGAAGCAAGGTAAGATGAATTGGGAAAAAAAATGAGAGGGCTAAGTGACAGACTGGGTGGGGGTTGGGGGCGGTCAGAGCAGAAAACACACTGTGCCAATTCCTCCAGAATTCAAAGGAGGGGGAGAGAGAAACTGAAATAATCCTTTTCCTATTGGATCTTCCAAATCCGGTGTTCTTTCTTCTCATCAATCTCACCTCTTTTGAGTCAACGTCATTTGCTTCTACTACTCAAACAGTAGCGAAGGTCCTAGCTAGAGACCTACAAAGTACTCGTTCACTTCCCTTAAGGACTTTAGCACCTGGTTCACAAGTTTTTCTGTCTCTTCCTTTCCCTGTCATTCTTTTTTGCAGTTCACTATTCATTTGCTTCCTCACATCTTGATTCAAGCACCTATTCTTACCTATGCTGGGCACCAGAGATACAGAAATAAGTAAGACCCAAGAAGCACATTGCACAGTAGGGAAAGAAGATAGGAAAACAAGTAACTGTGATCAGTGCTATAATATCCATGCACTCATTCAAAAAAATCTTAACTAAATGCCTACTGTATACCAGGCACTATGTTGGGCAACAGGTTTACTGTACTGAACAAAAGAGACCTGTCCCTTTCCCCTGTGACCCTTCTTTTTTTTTTTAAATGTTTTTTTTATTATATTATGTTAGTCATCATACAGTACATCCCTGGTCTTTGATGTAAAGTTCCATGACTCATTAGTTGCGTATAACACCCAGTGCACCATGCAATACGTGCCCACCCCACCACCCATCACCAGCCTATCCCATTTCCCCACCCCCCTCCCCTCTGAAGTCCTCAGTTTGTTTCTCAGAGTCCATAGTCTCTCATGCTTCATTCTCCCTCCTGTGACCCTTCTAATTCTCTGAAATCACAGTTTCTTCACCTTTTGAACAACAGTGATGTCCATCTGTGCTCCACTTTAGTTATCTCTAGGCATAGCCATGCTTTGGAGCCTGGGAAGGAAGTGCCTGGAAATGCTCTACTTCTAACACCCTGAACTCCAAACTGCTTTTCCTGTATATAATTTTCTTTCTTTTTTAAAATAAAGATTTTATTTATTTATTTGACAGAGAGAGGCATCGAGAGAGGGAACACAAGGAGGGAGAGTGGGAGAGGGAGAAGCAGGCTTCCCGCCGAGCAGGGAGCCCGATGTGGGGCTCGATCCCAGGACCCTGGGATCATGACCTGAGCGGAAGGCAGACGCTTAATGACTGAGGCACCCAGGCGCCCCTGTATATAATTTTTTATCTTCCCATTGAACTTGTTCTTTATTCTTTTATTTTAACTCCTGTTTCCTTCTCTTTCTCCTATTTTCAAAGTCCACCAGTTCATCTTTTGACCTCATTTGCTTCACTACTCATTTTGGAGAATACGATTAGTCATTTCAAAAACCCTTATGAGCATACTTGATTCCCTCACACCTTTGTCGTTTTTGCCTTGTCAATCCTGAAGCCCTTGGATAAACTACTCTGTCAGAATTTTCTGCTCTGTTCTGCTGGAGAAAGCTGAGAAGTCAAGCCAATTGCTTCCTCTATAGTTTATGCTTACGACTCCAATTCAACAAATTCCATAAACATTTACTGAGTGATCCATATGTGCCACTCCCTCTGCAAAGTTTGGCAATCATTTGCTTCACCTCTTGTTGGTAAACAAGGTGCTCCTTTGATAGACTTTTATACTTACTTGATTTTTTTTTTTTTTAGCATCAAGAATGTACACTTGGGATGCCTGGGTGGCTCAGTCGGTTAAGTGTCTGCCTTCAGCTCACGTCATGGTCCCAGGGTCCTGGGATTGAGTCCCGCATCAGGTTCCTGGCTTGGCAGGGAGTCTGCTTCTCCCTCTCCCTCTGTAGCTCCCCCTGCTTGTGCTCTCTCTCTCAAATAAATAAATAAAATCTTTAAAAAAATAAAAATAAAAAACCCAAAAGTCTATCAAATAAAAGTGAAAAATCTCTCTCCATCCCCACTCCCTCTCCAGAGGTGACTGTTGATTCATTACACATAGCTTCAACCAGCTCAGTCAAGTATGAGACAGACAAAGTTTGATATGTATCTTTCTAGATCAAACTTTGTCTGCCTCATACTTGACTGAGCTGGTTGAAGCTGTGTGTAATAAATGCCTTTCTCTACCTCTTTTCTTTACCTGACAATGTTCCCTCATATTTCTGCTTTTCCTTGAGGCTAATTTCAGCACCTAGGCACTAGATCCTCTTCCCTATTGCTCTAAGGGCCATGTATCACCAATGAGCTCTTTCTTACATCTTTAGTCTCTGTCTTCCCACTAATTCTGTTCCTTTAGGTTATAAGTTGTCTATCTCCTCCTCCCCTTCTCAGCACTGCTAAATTTACCCACTTATGGGCCACCTATACATCCTTCTTGCAAACCAGTTTCTGATCTTACTGTTCTCGGTTTCTCTCTTGAAGGGAGAGAGACCTCTGGGTTATGATATCCAAAACCTTTTCTCTGTTATCTTTTTTGACTTCTCAGAAGCAACTGACAGTTGATACTACTCAAAAATCTGTACTTGGTCATCACTGGCTACAGCTCCATTAAAAATATTTTTAAACCTTTTTTAAAAAAGCAACTTTACTGATGTCCACATAACATACAATTCCCCTAATTAAAGTGTACAATTTGACAGCTTTTAGTATATTCACAGAGTTGTACAACCATTACCACGATGAATTTCAGGACATTTTCATCATTTCCCAAAGAAACTCTGTACCCATTAGCTGTTACTACCCACTCCTACCATTCTTCAATCCCCAGGCCCTGGCAACCACCAATCTACTTGCTGTCTCTATGGATTTGTATGATTTTGACCATTCATATAAATGGAATTACATAATATATGAGTTGTAACTGGCTTTTTTCATCTAGTATAACATGTTCACAGTTCATCCATGTTGTAGCATGTCTCGTCTGCCCTGTATATTCCTTTTCCTATACCTCCCCCAGGCAGCCTGGGGAAAGTGGTTGACTTAGGGTTTGACAGAGGGAAGACAAATAAATACCGTATTAATAAGAAAAAAAAAAGAAACCTCACCCTCCCCAGAAACCACATTATTCCTTTTTACGACCAAACTATATTCCCTTATCTGTATATACCAAATTTTCTTTATCCGTTCATCAGTTGATGGACATCTGGGCTATCTCTACTTTTTGGCTAATATGAAAAATGCTGCTATGGACATTTGTGTATAAGTTTTTGTGGATAGGTTTTCATTTTTCATGGTTCCATACCTAGGAGTAGAATTTCTGGGTCATATGGTAACTCTGTGTGTAGAAAGGTGACCTGCAGGCACAACGAAGTTTATGACAAAGAGCATACTCTCCGGGCGAGGTGACTGAGGTGAACCATGGACAGGTTAGTTTGCCTCATTTATAGGAACTTTGTTTTCCACAGCGGTGGCACCAGTTTACGTTCACATCAGCAATGTATAATATATGAGGGTTCCAATTCTTCCACATCTTCACCAATACTTGTTATTTTCTGTTTTGTTTGAATAGAGCCATCCTAGCAGGTGTAAAGTGGTATCTCATGGTGGTTTCAATTTGTATTTCACTAATGACTATTGATGTTGAGTATCCTTCCGTGTTCTTTTTGGCCATTTGTATATCTTCTTTAGAGCAATGCCTATGCCAGTCCTTTGCTCATTTTCAAATCGGGCCATTTGTCTTTTTAATATTGAGTTGTAAGTATTTGTATATTCTAAGTACAAGTCTCTTATCAGATATACAATTTGCAAAATTTTTCTCCCATTCTATGGGTTATCTTTCATTTTCTTTTTTTTTAAAAGATTTTATTTATTTATTTGACAGAGATAGAGATAGCCAGCGAGAGAGGGAACACAAGCTGGGGGAGTGGGAGAGGAAGAAGCAGGCTCATAGCGGAGGAGCCTGATGTGGGGCTCGATCCCATAACGCCGGGATCACGCCCTGAGCCGAAGGCAGACGCTTAACCGCTGTGCCACCCAGGCGCCCCTATCTTTCATTTTCTTGATAGCATCCTTTGAAGCACAAAAGTTTTTTTTTTTTATTTTGATGAAATCCAGTTTATCTGTTTTTTCTTTGGTTACTTGGGTGTTATATCTAAGAGAAGATTTTCTAATTCTAGGTCATGAATATTTACATCTATGTTGTCTTCTAAGACTTTTGTAGTTTTATTTCTGTCATTTAGACTATTTGGACATAAGTTTTGTACATGGTGTGAGGTAAAGGTCTAGATTCACTCTTTTGCATGTTGATATCCAGTTGTCCCAGCACCATTTATTGAAAAGACTGTTCTTCCCCATTTGATTGTCTTGGCACTCTTTGGGTAAAAACCAAATGGGTAACATTGTGCAGATTTCTCGACTCTAAACTACATTCCACTGCTCTATAAGTCTAACCTCATGCCAGCACCACACTGTCTTGACTACAGTAGCTTTTTAGTAAGTTTTGAAGTTGGGAAGTATAAGTCTTCCAACCTCGTTCTTCCTTTTCAAGATTGTTGCAACTATTCTGGGTTGAATTTTCATATAAATTTTAGGATCAGTTTGGCAATTTCTACTATGTCAGCTGTGATTTACAGCTCCATTTTGACTGTGCCGAACCTGTCATCTTGCCTCCTTCTCTATTCCTTGTCTTTGCTAATGATACCCCATCCTTTCAGTCACCCATGTTCAAAACTCCGAGGCTCTTTGTGATTTCTCCCTGTCCTTCCTCCTCTTCAGTTACCAGTCTTGCACCAATCTCTCTCCCTCCCATTCCTCCCTCTCCACTCCCACAGCAGTACTAGCCCTTATGACCTCCTTTGTGGATTACATCAATAGCTTCCTAATTAATTTTCCTGTCTCAAGTCTCTTACCTCTCCAATCCATCATGCACACACTCTACCATCAGATTAATTTTCCTTAGGGATTGTTTTGATCAAGTCACCTCCTTACTCAGAACCCTTCAATGTCCCTGTACTGTCTTCAGATAATGCTTACAATTCTTAGCCTAAAATTCAAAGTCCTTCATGGTCTGATTCTAGCCTACCTTTTTATCTTATTTTCCAATAACCCCTTAACTCGTATTATTCTGTAGGCCAACTAAACTGTCCACGGTTCACTTCAGTCATCTTGCCCAGAAAGTATGCTTTTTGTCCTAAACTTCCGTGTGCCTGCAAGTCACCTTTCTACGCATGTACATCATATTCACTCTTTATAGCCTAGCTCAAGTTCCATCTCCTTCATGGATAAAAAACTGATAATAATAGCAGCCAACCTTTATTGAGCGCTTCATTCAAAACACAGCACCGTTCTATGCACTTTGTATGTGTTAGCTCGTCTGACTCTCTTAACAGTTTATTTGATAGGTACTGTTATCAATTCTATTTTATGGATGGAGAAACGGCAACACGGAAAGGTAAAGAAATCTGTGCAAGATATGCAGCTATTAAGTGGCAGAGCTGGGGTTTGAACCCAGGCATCCTGGCACCAGAGTCCATGCTCTAAACTAACTACCACAATGTACCTACTCCCATGACTTCCCGAGCTGCTACTCGTCAGGTGCCTGTGCCAGCCACTTCCCACACATTATTCTGTAGAGCAGCAGTAGCAGCCACAGCATTATTCTGTTTTTGAGTGTTAATCTTGCTGAGCAAGCTCTGATCATATTATTCTCTTATTCTAAACTCTTCAGCAGCTCCCCAAATGCTTACAGAACATGGTACAAATTTTCATAGCTAAGAATTCCAGGTCTTGCACGATGTGATTCCCACCCACTTTTCCAATCTTCTTTGCAACTTGTCCCTCTCATGCACTTTACAGTCCAGCCAAACTAAACCAATGTTCTTTGTACATAGCTCAGCCTCTCCTGACTTTGATCTTTCTGGATCCTCTGTGTAGAAGATCCTTCCCTCCCTATAATCTATTTAAATTTGACCCAGATTTCATAAACACATACATATTCACACTTTGTAAAGATATAGTAATTAGCTACCCTTTAGAGCCCAGATCGAATGTTACCTCCTCAATTAAGTCTTTTTTGGAAGTATTTTCTCCCTTTGAGTACCAATAGCATTTTCTTTTTTACAGTTCTTTTTTTTAAAATTTATTTATTTTTAAAGATTTTATTTATTTATTCAACAGAGAGAGAGACAGCCAGCGAGAGAGGGAACACAAGCAGGGGAAGTGGGAGAGGAAGAAGCAGGCTCATAGCGGAGGAGCCTGATGTGGGGCTCGATCCCATAACGCCGGGATCTGAGCCGAAGGCAGACGCTTAACCGCTGTGCCACCCAGGCGCCCCTCTTTTTTACAGTTCTTATAACTTTCTATATTTTATTTTATTTAACTGTTTGATTATGAATACATATGTATATTCCTTTATGTATCTATAATGTCAACATTTCCATTAACTTCCTTGCAGGTAGAATCAATACCTTATACATAGTAGGCATTCAATAAATAATCATTAAGTGAATAAATGAATAAAATATTCTTCTAGATTGCTTTTGGGAAAGTTTCCCTAACCACTGTAACAGTACTGTTTGCTACACTGCAAATCGTTAATTTTAGGTTTTGGAGAAGTCTAAAATCTCTTCCCCAGAAAGGAGGTGGGGTGGAGGGGGTGGGGAGGACGGACAGGCATCTCATTACACTACATTAGTAACTTCCCTAAAACACACATGATATTCATTTGAAAAGCAGTTTCTTGATGAGAAACCCAATCCTTCAGTATTCGGCAGTCTGGTTTTCAGACAAGGCTATGCAAATAAGGAAGCAAAGCTGTGGCAGTTGTTTCTACAGGCATTGATTTGAGGAAGGCTGTGGGTGCCTGAGGAGGGAAAAAGCCAGGGGTGATGACATTAATGATGTTTTCAGATAAAAGGAAAAGCCCAAGAACCAAATTGTAGAGTTATCCCCCTTTGTTTTATTCCATCAGGGTAGACCACAGCTTCTACGGTGTGCCCTTGAGGTCATTCACTCATGCCACTTTACCTCTAAATACCAGGGGCAGAACCTGGTTTTGTTTGATTTGTTTGTTTTTAAATACTTAAAGTCCTAAAAGATTCAACTCGGGGCAGTGGGATGCCAGAGAGATGGTGTTACAGTTATCTGTAATCAATGCTGATGGTAGGATCAGGTAACCCAAATTTGTCATTCTAGCCAGACCTCTGATGGGGCAGGCCCATCTCCTGACTTTCTACCTTGCAAACCAGCCTAGACCAGTCTTACCATCTTTAGGTTTTCCAACAAGCACTGTCGGCATCCTCGAGAGCCTTCCTCAACAGAGATTTAAAAAGGAGAGATTCAAAGTGGAAAAACCAAAAGGGGTAGAATGCAGAGGGAGAGAAGAGAGAAATATTTGTTACTAATACTCTTCACTCCCCTAATCAGCCCGAGCAAAGTTATTGCCAGCAGCGAAACCTTTTCTATAATATAAATTTTAAACCGGTTGCATTGGATGGGACTCAGAGGGGGACTGTGTTGAGGACCCAAAGTATCACTACTCAAGTCCCTAACGGGAGCTCTTCAACTTTTCACAGGCATGTTTTTTCTAAATTCCCCCAATCCTATCTCAACTCAGGTGCTGCTGACTCATTCTGCAAGAACTCAACCTGCCACGGGATGCAGCATATGGTAAATGCCTCAGTGATTCCTGAATATTTTTTACAAATGGTTCAGGGATGCAGAGAATTGGGGTGGGGGGGGGGCTCCCTGCAACAAGGATGATGTGACATTTTGTTTGGGGCCATGGGTGCCTCTTGGCCATATCCAGAAGACATCTAATTTCCTGTAAGTTTCTCTTTCTGCTTTTAGCCTCAGACAAGCCGTACCGGTTTCATTAACATCTTTAGTACAAAAAACAAACAAGAACCCCAAAGCCACAAAATAAAACAAACCTCAAGCCCCGAAACCTCTAACTACTACCCCCAACAAACAATCCATCCTTACATCCCTTTGGCTGTTTTTTACCTTTCAAGATGCAGTTTCTTAACATTTTATATGGGCATCTTTTCTCTCATTGCCGAATCTATTGTATAGAAACATGAATTCTAATTGGCATTTCTTTCTTTACTACATGCCTTGTAGTAAGTAATTCTACTCATCAATTATATGTCATCTTGGCAACAGAAAGGGCTGTGCACTATTTTTAGTTTATTATTACTTAATCTCTTTACCTCTTTGAAATAAACCATTCTCATTCTCACAGGAGAAAGTGAGTCATTCAGAATTAAAGGACCTTACCAGTGGCTGAGTCAACTGTCAGAGTTAGAATTAGAACACTCATTCTAATTCGAATCCAGCGCTCTTTTCACTCAACCCCCATGCTCTTTAGCTCCTCTCATTCTGAAAGGCCAGAGGGCCCAGCAAACAGAGTGTGTGCGATTGGGCGGTGGGTAGGGTGAGGAAGAGGCAGGCTGGTTTGGAGAGCTAAGCTAGAGCAAATAAACAAACAAAAAACTCAAACAAAACCCAAAGGGAAGAAGACTTAAAGAATAGGAATCCTAAGGCTAGACGTACTAATAGCTCTTTGTCTCCTTCCAGGTAGGACAATTTGCCGCTCTGTCAGCACCAGGACCAGGCACACAGCACAGAGCGCATGCAGCTCTACGTCACATTATTTGGGTATAGGTCTCATCCAACCTCTATGCGGCCTCCGCAGCACAGGGTTCAGGGGGAACACTGCCCTTGGGATCAAAATGCTTGCAACAGCAACTTGGACAAATCACTTCACTCCTCTGAACCTCAGTTTCCTTCTCTGTAAAACAAGAAGAATATTTTCTCCCTCACAGGATTATTGTGAGGATTAAATGCCAGAACATTTGCAAAAGTCTTCCCCCAGCACCAGGCACATTGCAAGCACTCCCTAATGTTGACTGACTAAATGAATGGCCCGAAGGCAGGCCCTTTGAGTGCTATGCTAATTCTTTCAGCCCACTGTGATACTGTTGAGTTCAGCACAGCACACCGTAACAGTGACTTCCCAAATAGTACTCTAATGTTCCCCAAAGGCAGAGAGCAATTTCACAGTGTCACTGCCCGGTTATACCTGTTCTGGGAATACAGTAATTCCTTTTCCAGGGCTGCCAATCTATTACCTTTCACCAAACACAAAATTCACTTTAAGAAGGGGCAGAGACACAAATGCCTTTCTGTTAGATAGAGGTGGGGAGAATATATTATTAAAATTGAAACCGACTTCTCTGATTTCTTGGGCAAAAAATCAGATTGGAAGCCAAACAGCTATTTGGCCTTTGCAGACCCTGGATAGTGATGCCCTTGGGGGAAAGGAGAGAGCTGGAATCATTCCAAACTGTAGTTGCAACATTTGTGTGTATATTTACTGCTGGTGCTTATGCTCTCTGTGCTTACTTTTCACTCTCTAAGCCTTGCAGACTTTACAATTTACCTAGAGTGTAGTTTAATAAGTACAGGTAGAAATATAGGCCTCCATCCCTGTTTCTCATTTCCTAATCATATTTTCTACCCTCCCCATATACCTGATACTTCTTTTTCAATTCGACTGCTCTGATTTTCAAACTGAGGTAGAAAATAATGACTTGTTAACAATAAACATGCCCCTAGCTCTTCCCTCACTCTTCTTTACGAAGGAGGGCCTCCCCAAGATTCAAAGACAAAATGCTGCTATATAGTTAGCACCTGGTGCAGCTCATCAAAATAAGATATCATTTCCCAGATGATTGGAAATTTCTACAATGCCGTCACACGATGAGGAGTGTAAGAAAGAGTTTGGGGATTGATTTTCATCATTAACTTGATATTGCATGGTTTTTGTGGGACTTAAAAAGAAATGCGTTTTTATTACTTTTAAGTACTGCACATAGAATAACTCTAACTCATCATATTTTAACAGTTATTTTTCTGGGGCAGGATGTATTTTAAACATGCCTATGTTAGAGTGTCTGGTGGATCATTTAGGATCAGTGTCCTGTTGCTTGATGAAATCCAGACCACTTCAATGAAATCCAGATGGGGAAACTGGGTCTCTGGCAATGGCTGCCAGATCTTCTCCATATGAAATCTCTCTAGTCTGTATGCAAATTCAAAACTCCATATCCTGGAAATCCCAAACCAATCAAGTGGCGCTCCGCTTCTTAGTTACTGGACTAAACACAGGGAAGCGATTCATTCTTCCCTGAGGAGATAAGCATGTCTTACATACATCTATCTTGGCACAAAAAGGGCTGGCTAAGCAAATTAATAGTGTAAACAGGATTGCACTGGGGAATGTTTGTCCTACTTAAGAGAATAAACTTTTTGTGCACTTTGTGCACATCCACTTACATACAAATAATTGATATGCTAATTACCAATGATTCTTAAAAGCTCCCTCCCTGAGGTGCTGTATGATGCTGTTAGTCTAATTTGAATTACTAGTGTGTCCAGTGCTTGAAAGTAATAAAAATGCATTTAAAAATATTCCATGATTCAGACCGACTTTCCTCTAATTAGGCTGAGTTAGTGAGGCTTGCCTATATTTAAATAGGATAGATATTTTTCTACTTTCATTCCTAATATAGTTAAGAGGTCCCCTCACCCCTACTGCTACATCCCTTACCTTTCTCTTCAGGACTCTTTGGCTTGGAGTGGGCACACATAAACCCCTTTCCCTCCGGCTCACCCCTCAGCTGCACTTGCGTGGTCTCTAGGTCAACACGGTGCCTTTAGTGCCTGGCACACATATGTACCCTTTCACTAGTTAACTCGATAGCCGCTTATTCAGTATGGCTTTTTCTGAGGAGTCTGTTCTTTGGTCCTTCCTTAAGGACCAATGGGTATGCCTCTTTCCTTATAGTGCAGTGGGTAACAGCGCACAGAGGGCAGAACTCTCAGCCCAACTTAGCATCGGGCCTCTTGGTCAGGTGGGGGACACCAGATTTAACTTAATCTCTGTACAGTCCACGTCAACAGGATACAATGGGGCAGCTCACCAGGGCTGGCAGCTGCTGGGTGAATAGCAGTGTCAGGCGCGGTCATTCAAAGCTATAACATGTGAACGCAAAGCCTAAAGGGTAGTTTTTCTAGGCTAGACTGAAGGGACAGAGCAGTGATATGAGAACATCAGAGGGGGGAGAATTAGCATGGGGGTGGAGGGTACATGGTGGATAGCAGCTGAGAGGAGTAACAGGAGTATGATGTCAGAACGTTCCATCAAGCACAGATATTGTCAATTTTAGAATGCTTTTCAGAGCAGCCTGCACGAAAGGGGATAATTCTCAAGATTTCCATTTACGAGCATGACCTTCCTGTCTCTGGGTCGTTGCAGAGTATGTTCTGGCATCAGAACCTATTAAACTGCTGTGGAAGAATCAGGTCACTTTCTTCAGGGGGAACGGATCATTCAGCTCTAAGAAGAGAGAAGAAAAGGTGCACACTGGACTGACAGAACAAATGCACAGAATTCCAGGAGACTGGCCTCCTGGACTTAAATGAAAAAAGTATCACCTGTGAAGACTGTTGGCTAGAGTTGGGGGCTGGCACGTTGTCAGGGCTACTTGGTGCAAGAGTTTAAGAACTCCTGGTCATGAAAGACAATGGCCAAGAGGGAGAGGAGAAGAATGTAAGAACTGTCCCTCGAACCACCTGGATTTATTTATTTATTTATTTATTTATTTATTTATTTATTTATTTATATTTATTTTTAAAAGACTTTATTTATTTGTCTGAGAGAGAGTACGCACAAGCAGGGGGAGAAGGGGGAGAAGCAGGCTCCCTGCTGAGCAGCGAGCCCGATGCGGGACTGGATCCCAGGACCCTGAGATCATGACCTGAGCTGAAGGTAGACGTTTAACCGACTGAGCCCCCCAGGCGCCTCTAACCACCTGGATTTAAAGCTCAAAGGATTAGAGAGGGAGAGAAACAGTTCTGCACTGCAACCCTAACTAAGTACCGGGTATAGGCAGGGTGAGTTCACTGATGGAGGGTACAGGACAATTTAGATAATTGAGCTCAGAATCCTCCCTCCAAATTATCCTATATTCATAGGCACTTAGTATCTTTTGAATGCAATATTTTAAAAGACACATCAAACTAGGAAAAATAAATGAATGGCCCATTTTGGCCTCATTTTCACCCATGGCTAACATTAACAGCGAATTTAATTAGTGTCTGAGTCATCCACCTTCCAGAAACAATAGGCAATTTTACATCTGCCATACCACGTACAGGCAGGATAGAAGTTTACCATATAGAACAAAAGCATTTAATACAAGTATCTTACTTAAAGAGGGCTGAGTTCAAAGTGTCATGCTTAGAAAATGAATTAGCAGATTCTCTTGCCTTTATCACTGGGCCGAAGTGAGCTAGGAATGATCAGGGTGGTGTAGCCGTGAGGGGAGAAAAATTTTGTAAAGAATTCTTACCAGCTCTCAGATTGTGATAAAAATGTAAGTAAGGCTATCCGAATATTTGTCCTTAAATGCACATCACTAGAGGATTCTTCCCTTCTCATCAATTGAAAGAGAATTTCAACGTATTTGTACTGCTTAAATATTTATGTGGGAGCATGCACTTGTACTGCTTTTGCCACCTCACCAAGCCCAGAGCAGTAGGCCTAAATTGTTGGGCTCTCTTTCACTGAGGATCTATCTACCTGATTGTAAAATTGAATCATAAGGAGTTTGGAGTCCCAAGTGGAAAATAAATTCTAGATGATTTATCGTTACAATGAAAGAAAAACCTATTATCATTAAAACATCTCTTCTTTAAACATTAACATTAAAAGTCAATAGTGAATGGAAACATTTCACTTAAATGTCCTTTAGTGATGTCCCTTGGTTCTCATTTTACTCCACCGGTATTGGATGAACGGCTTATAGCACGCATGAAGAATCTCTATCCTACAGGTAGATGCAGCCTTCTGCCAGGACCAAGAGATGATGTAAATTATGCCTACAGTTGCAAAAATGCGTAATGTCAAAAATCTTTAGCAGTACCAATCTAAGAAAACACACATGGAACGGATGTAATGCCATGGGAAGACCCCTATAAAATGACATGGGACACTACTTACTTTCTAAAGCAGAAAGCCAGGATTTTCTCCATTGAAAATAAAGGAAAAAGCAGATTTACAGAATCTCCATGTTTCCAAACTCTAATTAGGAATTTAAAACCCAAGAGTAAAATCTGGCAATAGTATTCTTATTTTCTATCCATAAAACTACAAATGAATTCCTCAGGATCAGGAGATTCTATGTTCCCCCCAAAACCCAATTTGCACTCTTCATGAACATAAACACGACGAATTATGTACACCGTAAATCCTGTGGCTCATATGCATAAACTGAAATGGTATCTTTTGTAAAAGGTCTTCTGTAATCCCTTGAGATAAAATTTTCCAAGAAGTCTTGGGGATGGTATTTTTTCCTTGTGAAAAAAATTCATACTTCTAAGTGACACTTTGGGGACACGGTAGCTGATGGTTAACAGGAAGGCAGATGTGGATTTAAACTCTGGCTTCACCACTTACGAGGTGTGTGACCTGAAGCAAATCAATTTTTCTAAGCTCTAGTTTTCTCATTTGTAAGATGGGAATCAGAATACCTACCTCTGTAGGCATGTAGATTTTATTTTTGCTATAAGGATCAAATGAGCAGGATCAAATACACGTTTTGTGCAATTCCTGATACAGGCAAGTGCTCCCTCGGAGCTAAGCCCCAGGGTGGGAGCCTAATCCGTCTTGTTTACCACTGCCAGTGCCTAGATACAGCGCTGGCATAAAGCAGGTGCTCAATAAATATTTGCTGAGCGAATGGATAAAACAATGTTATTATACTTAAAGATACACAAACCCCCTACTTGCAAGGTAGCTCTCCCACTTCATTTTTGTTAACGTTTTAAAAATCTTCTGGGTGACTTGAGGTGCTCAGTTCTTTTGTAGGAAGGCCAGAGTGGCTTCAGAGAGGTGAATTTTGGCTCACACGAAAAACATATACTACTGAGATGTTATATTAAGTACTAGTGATGCTTTTTTCTCTTCCTTGCTGGACAGCAGTGGAGCTCAGTACAGATGGATAAAAGGAATTCCCCACGGGAATAAAAACGTAGGCTTCAATGAGCTATTCCTTTAAGGAGCCTGCTGTCGTCCTAGAGAAAAAGTTCTGTCTGGGTAGTCTACTCTGCCCCATGCACAGTAGAATTAACATCTGAATTTAGCAGTTGAAGAGCTATAAAAATATTATTTACAATAGAGTAGTATAATAATACTCTCATAAAAGAAAGGAGGCAAAAATCGTAAGTTCTTTTTTTCACTTCTGGGATCTTTAAATTTTTCTTTAGGTCAGTGGTCTTTGAGGGGGAAGAAAGGTTTCGTTCAATTTTGAGCTATAGAATATAGGCCATAGGACTCAAGGCAAACAGGCCAAGGACCAAATACAGGCAGATTTTTACTTTAATAAACCACTATTAGGAACCCTAGTTCAGCAGAATAAGATTATTTCCTTGGTTGGGTTGATAACTCTTACTAGCAAAGTTTTGCATATGTGGATATAAAGACTGCTATTGCCTGGAAAGTCCTGTTTCACAGAGCCTTTCATTAGTCCTCTTCATTGTGAAGTTTGTTTAACAATGTGTTTTTCTTTCAGTGAAATATTTATGCAGTGTCTGTACTTAATTATCTTACCAAGTTAATAGTTGAATAGTCTTTTTTTTTAAAGATTTTATTTATTTATTTGACAGAGAGAGACAGCCAGCGAGAGAGGGAACACAAGCAGGGGGAGTGGGAGAGGAAGAAGCAGGCTCATAACGGAGGAGCCTGATGTGGGGCTCGATCCCATAACGCCGGAATCACGCCCTGAGCCAAGGCAGACGCTTAACCGCCGTGCCACCCAGGCGCCCCAATAGTTGAATATTCTTAATAAAATGTGAGGGTGTTTTTTTCCAAAATGTTGAACTGTCAACTTCAATATATTTTGTATCCATACACACTATAAATCTATCTATCTATCTATCTATCTATCTATCTATCTATCTATCTATCTTTCCTATGAGGTAGATACTAATTGGATATTTAGTAAAGGCTGTTTTCTGGCTGTTAGGGCTATAAAATGATAGGTAGAATAAAAACTAAGAAGTTTAAGTACAACCCTGAATTTCTTCTTCAAACTA
Source organism: Ursus arctos (assembly GCF_023065955.2). Classification (NCBI taxonomy): domain Eukaryota; kingdom Metazoa; phylum Chordata; class Mammalia; order Carnivora; family Ursidae; genus Ursus; species Ursus arctos. The sequence continues at coordinate 57,951,669 of NC_079873.1, forward strand.
CACATATGTCATAACAGTTCACAGTGGACAAGTAGTTTCGGTCATTTTGCAAGATTTGAGATTTCAGAGCAGTACCCTACTATTTATCAAAACCTCTCTTGAACCCACAGCAAGGAAGTACGTGTCATTGTCCTTCTGTCCCATAGTCCTTAACTATAAATGCTCCCAAAGTCATCAATGCAGTGTTTCAGGTAATAGCTTAAACATTATTAAGACTGTCTCACATTGCATTCAGCTACAGTTGGAGAGCGAGAACAAGTTAAACATAGGCAGAGCAGTATTTCCTCTTTCAGATGACGTAGCTTGGAAACCAGCAAAACCCTCCCTTCGGCAAAACAGCCTTCTTCTCCCATCAAACTTTGTGTGTATGTGTGCATGTGGCCAAGGAGGGGGAGTGGGCTTTCATGTAAATCAAGAACAGAACCATCATCTCTCTATTTGAAGGAGGGCCCACAGCTTCTATGTGAAGGAGGAGGTCGTGCTTACAAGAACAATGTTGATATTCCTTTATGCTAGTTTAAACAGCGTTCTAACTTAGGATACCAACTCCAGTAGCTCCCGTGAAAATTATGGGAAGCTTTTGGGAATCAGTGATCCTTGCCTTTCCAAATGAGTATTGAATGACTTAGGAATCTCTGACTGAAATGTTCTTTTACATAAGATGGAACCCAAGGTCTTTTGGTATTGAAAATGTCTGTGTAGATTCCTTCTCTAGTCTATTAAAAAAGAAAAGAAAGAAACCCTAAGCCCCCCCCCCTTTTTTTAATTAAGAGGGTGTGCTCGGGACGCCTGGGTGGCTCAGTGGGTTAAGTGTGTGCCTTCGGCTCAGGTCATCATCCCCGGGTCCTGGGATTGAGCCCCACGGCGGGGCTCCCTGCTCAGCAGGGAATCTGCTTTTCTCTCTCCCTCTGCCCCTCCTCCCACTTGTGTTTTCTCCCTCTCTCTCTCAAATAAATAAAATCTTAAAAAAAAAAGAGGGTGTGCTCAACCTTAAGATGAAATCATTAAGTCGGACTAGCTGGCAAAGTCAAACAGTCTATAGCGGAGGAAAAAGCCACATAGGAAAAAAGGATAGGAAAAGAAAAAGGACTCCTGAATCCAGCAGGGAGAGGCAGTTCAGGAGCAAACTAGAAACTGAGTGGCAAACGAAAATTAGAGCATCTTTTAAGTGAACCAGCCATAAGAGATCTTTTATTTATCACAGGTAAGGAGTGAGCCAGAAAATCAGTGGGCTCATAGAACATAAAGGATTAAAAGGACATAGCACACACACTGAATGACTTGTTTTACATGAGGAAGCCATTCCTATGTTGACTATATGTTTTGAGGTATGCAGATGGGTCAGAGGTCATAATGGAAAATGGGCAAGAGACTCTGCTTCTCAGCAACAAACTACAAGTAGTCAAAAACATGACTGGAACTAAGTAATATAGTTACCAGGGCTGAACCTCTGCAAAACCACTTAGTTGGGCAAAGATTGTTTTGGTGTTTTGTGCCTCTTTCCCTCTACTGCTCCACTAACCCAATTCCTGCTCCTCTGAACGCTCAGGGTGCTCGTGCTCTAACCCTTTCAAAATCTGCTATCGAGAAAGCATACATCTCTGGCAGAGTGAAGGTTAGGAAGAGGGGTTGTGGCAAAATTCCATTTTAAGGCCTATTTCTTATTGCAGAATAAAAGTGTATTTCCTGCTAAAGGAATTTCAGGCAACAGATGGGAGAGATGTTTGGGTTAGGAAGCCTTCCTGGCACCCTTGGAATCAGAGGTGCCTTCCTGTAACACCCTGACCAGACTTGACTTCTGAAAGAAATCAGAGGGGACAATTATTGCACCTCTAATGAAAACCCGGAACCTGTTGTTCTGGACGATCAGTGTGTTGATTGGCGGTGTGCCTCCACGAGGCAAAGGGGGCCCTGGGAACTAAGAGGTGATGAGTGTCTGGCACTTTAGTAAGCAAGCTGGAAGAATCTGTAGTCAATGCTGGCCTCCTGTACGCTAGGGCGGGGGCGGCAACATGGTTTCTATAAAGGGAAATCATACGTGATCTTCCGTGGATCTTTTCTTTGGGGCTAAATTCACTTTTTATTTATTATTATTTTAAAAATATTTTATTCAGGGGCGCCTCGGTGGCACAGCGGTTAAGCGTCTGCCTTCGGCTCAGGGCGTGATCCCGGCGTTATGGGATCGAACCCCACATCAGGCTCCTCCGCTATGAGCCTGCTTCTTCCTCTCCCGCTCCCCCTGCTTGTGTTCCCTGTCTCGCTGGCTGTCTCTATCTCTGTCGAATAAATAAATAAAATCTTTAAAAAAATATATTTTATTCATTTATTTGATAGAGACAAAGCCAGAGAGCACAAGCAGAGAGAATGGCACAGGGAGAGGGAGAAGCAGGCTCCCTGAGGAGCAGGGAGCCTCATAGGGGGCTCGCTCCCAGGACCCTGGGATCATGACCTGAGCCGAAGGCAGACACCCAACCATCTGAGCCACCCAGGCGCCCCTAAATTCACTTTTTAAATGCTTCTAATTAAGTCTGATATTGAGGCTATATTGAAACAGGAATTACTATGGGATTAAAAATTTGTTTTTGTCCGGTAGTTGGAACTGGTTTAGGGAGAGAAAATAATATATAAGGGAGAAACAGACATTATTCTCACGGAAGGAGGGTGAGTAGTAGATTTCCTTGGGAGGAGGCACTCCCCAGGTCTGCAGATAATACTCAGCTTTTCTAGGCAGTGAAATGTAAAATTGATGGGGGGATAAAGGTAGATCTCAAGAGGTTTTATGATTGGCAGATGGGCTTCAATAGGGGCCTGTGTAAGGTAATCTATTTAGGGAAGGCCGGATACTACAAACTCTCCCTGCAGGATGATGGGTGCTGACTTTTCAATTAAGGCCCAGGAAAAAGCAAGCTCTAGGAAATCCTGTGGACAGAGCACTGAAGAGAAAAACCGAGTTTCTTGCTATGGTGAAAAAAAAAAAAGACAGCAAAATGTTGAGCACTCTCAAGAAGGGGATTAAAAGAAAAACAAAATAATTCTCCTTTTACACAGAACCACAGGATATCTCCATTGGTAGAGTTACATAAGGAGCTCTGATCTGCACATCTCAAGAAGGACAGAACAGAGCCTGAGGGGAACAAAGAAAGGCAATTAAAACCATCAATGGCAGGCTCCAAAAATAAAGGCCTTTTCAGTCTGACAATACAGAGGCAGCCAGGGGACATGATCAAAATCATGAAGAGGCTAGAGCCGCTGCCTGATGACTTGGCTTGCCAAATCTCTTGAGCTAAGAGGCACCTTTGAAGCATGAAGTTTTTATTTTTTAATACTTCTGCTTTGTTTATACAACTGCCGGTGAGGGTGGCCGGTGCGGGCTCCTTTGGGAAGCCCCAGTTTCCACCAGAGGGTGGGAGAAATCTGAGCTGAGTGGGGTAGGGATCAAAATCACCTCCATCCCCATTACTTACCTTAAGAAATGTTGACTTGCTGACTTCTAGTCAGACGGACTTTCTCTACTGCCAATGTCAGCAGTGAATTTGTACCTGACCAATTGCAATTTTTATGAAGACGAGTTTACCGCCCCACCCCCCGGCCCCGTTCTGTAGGGCTTTTCAGCCCCAATGGTCTACATGTTGGCACCAAACCGTCTTCCTACAAGTGGCTGTAATTTGATCCTTAACCACAGTGTAAAAAGAACAGATTTCTGACCCCAATTGTAACACAAAGGACGGAACTCGAGAACTCATAATGAAGAACTTTGCAATATTCACACCAGCAAATGGAAGCAGATCTCCATAATGGGAAACGGAAATGAACCCTCCCAGGCTAATGAAGTGACATACATGCAGGTTTTAGCTAAGAAAGTAGCCGACAAGGGATAACCCAGGCCAGCTCAGAAGCTCTGCTCTTGGGATGACCTTAATCAGATGGGGCAGCAGGTAAGATCAAACCAAGAGTGTGGCTCTGTTCCAAACGCTCAGCTCTCCTAAACAAGGGATGGCAACCTGATCAATTAAGTATAATGAGCAGTGTACAAAGGCTACATAGGCAGACAGTGGCTCTTTTTTTTTTTCCCCTCCGAATTGTTCCTTGAACACAAGAAATCTGTAAGATTGGGAGCGCCTTCATCCTACAGAAATGCAAGCCACTTGTTACTGGCCCAGTGTTACTGCCATACCTTTCACAGATGTGGTAATACTTCTCATCCTGTATGCCGTCCTGAATGGGCACATTTACACTGTAGTACCGTCCCTTCCCTAGGCCAACATCAGACACGTCACCTGTTCCTGTGAAAGAGAGGAGCACCAGGAACAGTTCTAAGAACAGGAGCATTACAAAAGTTGAAGGATTCTCTGATAGGAGCTCAGAACAGTAAAAGGTAAGTAGAACGGGCCTGGATGAGTGATGATTTCTGAGGGAATGAAATTAAGAAAAATAATATAGAGAAGTAACTGTTGTAAACAATGTTGGGGAAAGAGGACAACCATAAGAAAATGGAAAAACCTTAGTTTCCACTTGGCTAGATCAAATTAAAAAAACCAGAAAAAGATGAACTCCTTTGCTTAACTTTCCATATGTCTTGGATTGATATAATATTAGTATATCATTGCACTTATCAGGATGTTAGGGGTTACACAGGGTGTCTTGATAGGACAGTAAGTGTAAGTGAGCTGTCTGTTGACAGTCCATAAAAGTCATCTGGAAAAAGTATGACACTCCTCCTATCACTGTCGCCTGAAACGACCTGTGTTAAAATTTTGCATAGGGTAGCACCAATAAAGTATCAACAGTGGAACTTTCCAAATATGAAACACAAGGATGTGGAGAAGAGCCACAGCATTTCTTCTTCAAATGTAATACCGAGCACACAGATTACTTGCCTGGGAAAAATCCCGGGGAGAATTTGTGCAGGGACACTGTCATGACTTTGGAGGTGAAACTGAAGGCATCTTCTACACCTACCGGGGTGGGGGGGAAAAACAGAAGAAGAATCACTTTATATATGCAACTCCCGTTTGCAACAACTGAAATGCTAGGAAGCAGCTGTGGGAAGTAAGAGAGAGGCTAGCAGTAGTAACGCTAACGAGCTGAGGAACAAAGGGAACAAGACCCTCCAGTCTTTGATTTCTGCTGTTACAGGATGAGGCAGAGCTCTGGCCCCAACTGAAGTCTTGGGGTTCCTTTTCAAATGCACAGCAAGTTATAACTGCACTTGCCCCTTCCAAGCAACGGGATGTCCAGGCTCCCTTAGACAACCTCTTCTAAAAGGTGTGTAGGGCTCGAGCTCAGAATCAAAGCATTATCAATACAGCTGAGTATAGGGAACTGGCACCATCTTGGAAGTTTTAGGTTTTGTTCTGTTTCAGTGGTTCTAGTTAAATTCTTGGGATTTTTTTTTTCAAAGGAGTACAATGTGGCAATCCTTTGAAAAATACGACCAATACAAACATTAGGCATCATGTAGTGAAAACCTAATTATAAAATGCTTCTCTATGATACAGATTTGGTTATAAATGCAGTTCACCCAAAGTCTAAGCAGCTTAGAGTACATCTTTCTTGCCAAAACATGGAAGGCTAACAGTCCTGGCTCATCCCTTAATAGTACCTTTATAATAAAGTTTTAAAGCTTTGAAGAAAGATGGCTGGGCGGGTGGGGGGGGTGCTTTTCTAGAAATGAGTCTCCTTTCCATTTAAACGGAGGCAGAAAATGAATAGAGGCTGGGAGATGGAAGATGGAACTGTTACAAGCCACTACTTATTTGAGATAAATGCACTGTCCACCTCCACACCTTTCCTCCCAGAAGCACATATCTTCATACTATATTTAGATAGTCCATTTATAAAATGGAAGGACTATTAGCAAAGTCATGGACTATCCTCTTTTATACTTCAAATAAAGAAAATGTCTCTGTGTTTACTTAATGCTTTCAGTCTTCATTAGAGGCCAAAAGAGACCTTAGAAAAATATTAACTGTATTTGTGCATCACAGGTATGTTTGAATTTCCCAAGCCTTATGTTTTGCCCTAGGGAGGCAGTTAAAACCAGTTAAAGGCTCCAGGCACAAGGCATTAAGTAAACAAAATAAAACAAAACAAAACATATTAAAATTGCATGTTAACTTAGAAACTGAAGTATAAACAAGGACAATTCATAAAAATTCTGATTATTTCTTGATCCAGAAAGGTGATACCAATTTATCCTTCTATCGGTGCTGAATGAGGGTTCCCATTTTCTCACACACTGACTAGCAATGGGTGTTATTACTCCTTTTAAACTTAGGCAGAAAAAAGGATCTTGTTTAGTTTGCGTTTCTCTGAGTGTTAAGAGTGTTGAGGACCTTTTCGTATGTTTAGTAGCTATTTGTATCTCCTCTCCTGGGAAATGCCATTAGGTATTGTTAGCAAATCATACTTTAAAAAAAGGACATAGACAGATAGGTGGAGGGTATGGGGCTTGGTGTGAAAGAGAACAGTGGTTAGGTAAACAAAAGAAGGTGAAAGAAAGTGAGGACAGGCTAAGAGTGCTGGTGAAGCCACCACAGGATGCTAGTTATGGAATCATGGGAGATTTAAAATAAACCAAATGTGTAAGAGTTTGGAGGCAGGGCAGAGGTCACTGGAAGGGAGGTGCTGAAGAGGGGAAATAAACTGAAATGAAACACACCATAAAAGTTGGCTAAAACAGGAAACTCTAAATGGTGTAGAAATAACATTGCAAATGGAAAGAACGGTTTCAGGTGACAGTCATTTCATTCTTACGTGGTTCAATAGAGTTGATTCTATTCTTGAGCTCTGATACTAATAGTTTGAATTTCATAATCATTCATTCATTCAACAAATATTTTACTGAACCACTGCTATATGCATAGTTCTGTTTGTTCAAGCCATTGTGCAGGACAGAAAGAAGTAAACAACTTGATCTCTGCTCTGGAGGAACTGAAAGTTTCTACGGGAGGAGAAGACATAGACACATTAAAGATTTAACTAACAATACAAGACAATATATAATTAAATAGCATCAGCGATATAAACAATACAGGACTTGAGGAGGGGAGAGAACACTTGGACTGGAGTGGTCAGGGCAAATGTGCTACTGTTGGAACTTGAGCTCCTGGGTAGAACTTGGAGGAAAAAGCAAAACTAAGTTAGGAAAGAGTAATGCAAATCTCGGGGAGGGGGGGTCGGAGCACTGAGACTGTCTGGGGATCACTGAGTCGAGTAGCCTGGACAGCAGGTAGTGAGCTAGAAGACTGGAGAGAGGAGGCAAGGTCTCTTTCAGTCAGGCCTCAAGAGACAGGCCAAAGAGCGTGGACTTTACCTTGAAGAGCACTGCTTTTTTAAAGTGTGGCCTGTGGACCAGCTGGACTGTTGCTAAAATGCAGCTTCTTGTGTTTTGTAACCAGACCCACTAAATCTGAGTATCTGGTGGACCTGGCCCAGGAATCTGAATTTTAAAACAAGCTTCCCGGGATCACCATGCTACATATGCGAGTTTGAGAACCAGTGCTATAGGCCAAGGGTTAGCCGACTAAGGGGCTACATGGCAAATATTTTAGGCTTTGCCAAGCCTACGTGGTCTCTATTGCTTTTTTTTTTTTCTTTACGACCTGGTAAGAATGTAAAAAAAAAAAAAAAAATTCTTAAATTGCTGGCCGTATGAAAACAAGCCATGGGCCAAATGTTACCCTTGTTATAGGCAATAAGGAGCCTCTGAAGGTTTTTGAGCAAGGCTGTGTTTTGCGTTGGCTAAGTATTCAGATACTCAGTGGACATACTACTTTGAAGTATGTTGGTGTTTTAACTCCTTTCTCTGTTACCTTTAATTTTCTGTCACCATTCCATGGTAGCATCCATCTAGATGAACTCTTTGGAGAGGTCTCCCCCACAATTTCTTCCTTCTTTTTCTGTTTTGGCAGGAGAGCTGATCCTATCCTCTGTCATATACTATTCTTTTCCTCACTTATGCCTTGATTATGTTAGTTTGTCTCCAAAAATCCCTGGAAACAGGGAAGCAGCAATCACTGGTGTGGGGGAAAGGAGGGAATATCCCTAATTAATTTTACTGGATAAGTGTTCCTAGGTCAATGGAAACATGTGTCACACACAGGATTTATTAAAGAAACAGTAAGTGGGTAACTGTCACCATAGGCGGGCTTGGGTAACATCCTTCCGGTGAAATCGTCTAAGGGGGCATTAATGGTGCGAAGCAAATCAAGACTCTGCTGCTGTTAAAAGTTAGAGGAGGTGCCCTGGGTTTGCGCAGCACTAAATATTTTAGCAATACAAAGAAAGTGGCACAGATTCTGATCCCTACATGAGCTGGTATCCCTATTGGTGAAAAATTCAGTGTTAGTCCATCATACACTCATTCAATCTTAAGAGAAGCAACGAGACTACAAGCTGTAACTGCCGAATTCACTCAGAACCTATGCAAGTGGCCTGAGGGAGGTTACTGAGTGCTGAGTACACACTGGACAAGATTTCCACTTCTTAACGTTCTCTGCTGGAGAACTTTGCTGGTGGAAGAGAGGGGAGGGGAAATTACAGGGACCTGGTATTTTAAAGCACCTTTGTCAGCACAGGAGGAATTACAGCAGTTAGAAGAATCTCTCTTCTACCTACTTCAGAATTCTCAATTACGAAAATTTCAATGGCAACAGGCATCTCTCCTTTTACCAGTCGCCTAGAAGCAGCTTTACTGATAAAAACCTTCTGTCCTAGCAGCAAAGCACCTTTGAAAGTGAAGGGCTTACCATCTCCATGGTGCAGATCCAAATCCACATAGAGAATACGGTCAAATTTCCGCCGCAATCGTAATATTCCCAGGACAGCATCATTGAGATAACAAAAACCAGATGCTTCATCTCTGTAAGAAAACAAGTTGCTACAGCTAACAGCCAAAAGCAATCCAAGGGAGTCTTTACAGCCAAGGATCTAACCCCTGAGATCTATTCCCTTACAATTCCCCCTTCTTTTAAGAAAACCAAAAACCTACCTACAAATATTATATAGTAAATGGCTTAGAAGATTAAGATCCCAGATTTTCAAAGAATTAGAATATTATAACTATACTGGACAAAACCGAAATTGTCTCTAATGATTCAGGAATGATTTAAAAGCTTGTAGTACCCTGGGGTCATCATGATGAACACCGATTATCACTTATAGGACTTTAAGAAAGCTAGAATCTAGAAGGGGCCTTAACGACCACCTTGCTCAGCCAGATGTAGAAGATGATGGAGATTGGAGTCTCTGTACTGATCCTACACCACCACCTAGAAGTTCGTTCTTTCTTTTCTTTTCTTTTCTTTTCTTTTCTTTTCTTTTCTTTTCTTTTCTTTTCTTTTCTTTCTGAGTAAGTTTTTGCCCTTGTTGCTCATAAAAGCTGAGTGTAGAATGTACAAATGCATAACCTCCGGGGCGGCATGTGGTTGCCTCTCGGTAAATGGGATTATTACAAGGGATACTGAAGCAGCCTCCTCTAAAGTTACTCTGTCTCCTTCGCTAAAATTGTCTTCAGTGACTTCACTGGTGTCCTTTAACTTTTTTGCTACTGGTGATACTGTGTCACTTTAACCTCTTGTCAACATTAACCTGTTCTTTTATTAAGAGTGACCTCCTTTTATTAGCCTACTCTTTTTATTAAGTTGCCATTAAGTCTTGTTGAATAGATGCCAAAGAGCATTCTTTATCATCTAAAGTGTATTATAGTTTATTTCTAAGGCCTCATCCTAAATGCTTCAATCTCGTCAGCTCCCACAGACATTTTCAGTATCCAGCCCATTTTCCCCCAGGTTCTCCTTGATATTTGACTTGAAATAGAATTCTAAGCATGAGCATCATTTAAAATCGCATTTTCAGTACTATGAGATTGTAAGATCTTTCTAGTACCTAAACAATGCATAAGCTTCTTCATGAAATCTCTTCCATAATAACGTTTCATACTCTGAACAATACCCTGGTTCACAGGCTGAGTCAATGAGAAAGGTACATTGGCGAGCAGGAAGTTGGTAAAAAAAAAATATCACTAAGCATTGATCTTCCTCATGAAAGTGAACTCAGTGATCATCTAGCAAAAAAGAGCTTGGCCTTAGATATGCAACCAGGAAGAAACCAATATGAGCAAAAGATTTGCCCACCCATGAATTCTCTGTAAATAAGAGTTAAATATGTGACTTTGAAAGTTCCTGGATGTTGTTTTCCAATCATGAAAAGCTTACATTTTATAAGTCAACTGTCTCAGCACATCAAAAAAGAGAAACATCCATAACTTTTGGATAGGTGAGATGGGACATTAAGTGTTAGCAAAAAGAAGAGTGTACAGCATAGGGAATACAGTCAACAATATTGTAATAACTTCATATGGTGACAGATCGTAACTGGACTTATTGTGGGGATCATTTCATAGTGTATAAAAATGTTGAATCACTATCATGTATACCTGAAACAAATAGGACATTGTACGTCAATTATACTTCAATAAAAAATAAATAAGTAAAGAGGAAGGAGAGAGGGAGGAGGAAAAATACAAATCAGTACAGGACGTACTTTTCCCCCTCAGAGCCTACAATTAAGTTAGGGAGACAAGTCATAAGCAGAGGAAAAAAAAACCCCCAAAAACAAACAAACAAGGCAAGCATACATAATATGGTATATAAAGAAGAATACCTGCCTCTGAAAACCTCCTGGCCCCCTTCATTTCCTCTGAGGTGTTATTTGTTAATACTAATAATGACAATGTAATTCAGAAAGGCCTTTGCATGTAGTATTTTCCTAATATGTTCTTAAAGGAGCTCTATTCTCACTGGATTATAGAAATAAGTGCTTATATAAATAGAATATTCCTAAAATTCCCAGGTAATAGGGAAATTAAACTTTGAAGACTTTTAACGTGCTAAAAGGGTATTCCTATAGAAACAAACTCAAATGTTTTAAGAATTTAAGTTGGCAGAATTTGGGTAAATCTTTGGTAGACAAGAGTAATTTAATAAATTTGGTTTACTAAAATCAGCTATGTCTTTTCTAATTTATCAGTGTTAAGTATAATTCCCATGTAGATTTTTATTTTTATTTATTTATTTATTTTTAAAGATTTTATTTATTTATTTGACAGAGATAGAGACAGCCAGCTAGAGAGGGAACACAAGCAGGGGGAGTGGGAGAGGAAGAAGCAGGCTCATAACGGAGGAGCCTGATGTGGGGCTCGATCCCACAACGCCGGGATCATGCCCTGAGCCGAAGGCAGATGCTTAACCGCTGTGCCACCCAGGCGCCCCCACATGTAGATTTTTATTCTACTTGAGTATATTCTTCCCCAAATTTATACAGGTTTACTAATTAAATGAGCTAACGTTACTTCTACTCAATGTTTGAGACTATGACAAATGTACATTTGTTTAGCCTAATTGAGTCATTATTCTAACGAATTTTATTTAACTGAAAACTTTGGGCTGATATTAAATTGAGTTAATTAATGGATATTCATTAGATACCTAGATCATTTCTAACTAAGAGAATGCATTAACTACTAAGCATAATTTGGGGTCTATATGCTTTTGCTTCTTTATTTCTACATGCTACAGAGAAACTGTATGTATTTGGGTCTGTTAATGAACATGTCCTTTTGGCCACTTATAGAAGTTGTACTATAAAGGCTGTGTATGCATATAGAAAACGGTAGAAGGTTCACAGAAAGGGAATTTTATTTGTTGAGATTAAAGTTGGCTAAGGTTTGATGGGCTTATTTATCAGATTTCCAAAAAGAACTTCAGTATCAAATATTATATAATGCTGTAAAAGTAGCATTTGGTTTGTTCTTTTTTAAAATGTCATTTATTTTGCATTACGGATCCTCTCTTAATAATAGGCTGTAAAGGTTTTTGCTTTACTAAGTAATCTGCAATAACAGGCTGTAAAGGTTTTGCTTCACTCTCTAAGTAATCTTTCTCAATAAAAAAGATTTTGTGGCTTACCAGTATAATATGGTTTATGTTAACTTTCTTACGGCCTTGATTATTTAAGAAAGCAAAGTGTTCTTACTTAGGAAAGACATGAGGTTCTTTTTGTTTTTTAAGATTTATTTATTTATTTATTTATTTATTTATTTATTTATTTGAGAGAGCTAGAGAGTGAGAGCCTGAGAGCAGGCCAGTGAGGGCAGGGAGCAGAGGGAAAGGGACAAGCAGACCCTACGCTGAACAATGAAGCCCAACGCGGGGCTCAACCTCAGGACTCTGAGAACATGACCCAAGCCAAAATCATGAGTCAGTCGCTTAACTGACTGAGCTACCCAGGCATCCCGAGATGAGGTTCTTTATGGTCATATTACCTCCTATGTTTATGTTAAAAATCTTTTTTTTTTTAAAGATTTTATTTATTTACTTGACAGAGATAGAGACAGCCAGCGAGAGAGGGAACACAAGCAGGGGGAGTGGGAGAGGAAGAAGCAGGCTCCTAGCGGAGGAGCCTGATGTGGGGCTCGATCCCATAACGCCGGGATCACGCCCTGAGCCGAAGGCAGACGCTTAACCGCTGTGCCACCCAGGCGCCCCTATGTTAAAAATCTTTTATCATGGTTTTGGTTAAATAGAGAAACAAGGAGCATTTTCCAGTAATCCATCATCTTATCTTCATTGAATCCCAGACGGCTCTGGAAAATCACAAAAGATTTGTTCTTTCACCTTATAAAAAGAGACGTGGTAGAAATAATTGGGTTTATTTGATACGTTACTATTGATGAGACGCACGGGCAGAGCTGCCAAATCAGAAGAGATGCTCAGCCTTCCCTACGTTAAATCGGTATAGGCAAATTGTTATTAATATAAATATTTCAGAAATTGTATGTTGTAAAGGAAGTTCCTAAAGATCCATCAACGTCCTCAGTGGCCATGATTTGTTCTGTTTGTCAGAGTCCTTATGCTGCTTTGCCAGATTTTCGATGACTACAGTATAGTGTTTTCAGTTGTAAGTTTAAAATTTTTTAAATGTTGACTTGGTTTCAACTTTTCTTCTTTATTGTGAATCTCACATCTGCTATTGGGGATTTTCAGCACTTACCTATGGAATTTTATTAATATACAGATGTTTAAGACTGTTAACTGAATCTCTTTACTTGATATTCTTGATATATTTTGGGGATATTCTAACTGCATGCTCGGTATATTCGTGGTATACTGTATCAGGATTATTATAGGTTATATTTAAGGCTTTTTGTCTCTATAAAGATTATGTTCATCCATTTTTATAAATTAGATATAATACCCTCTCTTCTTTGAAAATAGGGTTAATCATTATGTTTATGGATATTTTGTCTAAAAACTTTTTGGGATTGATTTTTATATTGTTTTTCATGCCACAGAAACAACTACATGTCCTTGTCAGTTGCATTATTGTTCTTGTAATGAATTCTCATCAGATCTTTCATTTTTGAAAATGATCAGTAGCAAGTTAACCAAAGCTTTTGTACATCTTTTGCTTTTTACAGATGGTTTTGTATATTTTCATCTGATGTGTCCCTGAGAGCACTTGCAATCAGGTACAAGCTAGAGTGCTTCATCTTCAACAAAGGTAGGCTATCTCAGAGTCCCATGGAAAATGATTTTGCCAAGTGTTGAGTACAGGCTTTTTATGCTTTTTATGGTATAGTTGAAACAACTTTGAGACCACATCAATGAACTGAGTCAGGATTTCAAGAACTCTAGTTGACAAGTAGATGGGTTAGTGAGACCGCTGATGTAAGGTCGAGTGGAACAAAAACTAATTACACAGACCTGAATGAAACTGATGAGGGATGATTGTGGATTTTGTTCTGAATATTGCTGATGTTTTAAAGCAGACAGACCCATAAATACAGAGAACAAACTGATGGTTGCCAGAGGGGAGGGGTGAGGGGATGTGCAAAATGGGTGAAGAGGAGAGGGAGGTACAGGTTTCCAGTCGGTAGAATGAATAAGTCACGGGAATAAAAGGTACAGCAAAGGGAATGCAGCCGATGATATTGTAAAAGTGTTGTATGGGGACAGATGGTAGCTACGCTTGGTGGTGAGCCAAGCACAACCTATGGAGTTGTGGAATCACTAAGCTGGACACCTGAAACATCATACATTAACTATGTTTCAGTTAAAACAAAGAATATTGCTGATGTTTTAATGCTCTGTTTTCTGGATACATAAGGGACTCATTTCTCTTTTTTCTTAAGCTAGCTATAATTCATCATAATTTAGTAAACCACGCTTTCGCAAACAGAAATGACACACTTGTAAATGATACCTCATTGCCCCTGTCTGAGCCCTCCAGGATTCACAAACTCTTGTTGAGCATTCTTATTTCCATAGCAATATAATTAGCTGCATAGGTTCCATGAGAATTATCTGTCCTACCTGTTATCAGGACACGACTGGACACATTGGTTATATAACGAAGGCCTTGCCTGGAATGGCATATTTGTCAATGATGCTCACTGAATCAGATATGACCAGACACTTGTAAGGAACTAAGGTTGACTTTAATGGAGCAATGCATACAAAGCCCTCTTGGGAAAACTAGCCCGGTACCTGGTACCTGGCTTACAGAGTTCCCAGTCTTACAAGCAAGTAAGGAAGGTTACTTCCTGGCAAGCCCTGGAAGCTTAGGATATCTTGGAGACCCCAAGAAGAGAGGAATTGTCCCAAATTTATAAATACTGCAGATAAAATCTCCTTAGCTTGGCTTCCTAGCTTTAACAGGCTTCTGAAATTTCAAAGTGAGATTTCTTATGAAAACTTCCAGCAAGACAAGCTTAAGAAGTTCTAAATGGTAAATTTCCATTCTTCCTGCACCTAGGTAAATAATCAGGCTAAATCTGATGAGGCCGATTTTTATTTTTAAGTATTTGTTATTGAGGGAAAATGTACATAATATTAAAATAACCATTTTAAAGCCCATAACTCAGTGGCATTTAGCACATTCATAATATCGTGCAACTTCCACCTCAATTTAGTTCCAAAACATTTTCACACCTCAAAAGAAAACCCTGCACTAATTAAGCAGTCATTCCCTATTTCTCCCTCCCACTAGCCCCTGACAACCACCAATCTGTATTCTGCCCCTATGGATTTACCTATTCTGGATATTTCCTGTAAGTGACATCATACCCTATGTGATCTTTTGTGTCTGGCTTCTTTCTCTTAGCATAACGTTTTTGGGGTTCATCCATGTTGTAGCATGTATCAGTACTTCGTTCCTTTTTATGGCTGTGTAATATTCCATAGTATGTATGTACCACATTTTGTTTATAAACTCATCTGCTGATGGGCATTTGAGTTGTTTCTACCTCTTGGCTCTTGTGAATAGTGCTGCTATGAACGTTGTGTGTACAAGTGTTTGTTTGAGTACCTGTTTTCATTTTTTTTGATATATACTTAGGAGTGCAAATTGCTAGGACATATGGTAATTCTATGTTTAAGTTTTGAGGACAGCCAAGCTATTTTCTATGGCAGCCGCACCATTTTACATTCCCACCAGCAGTGTACGAGAGTTCCAATTCCTCTACATCCTCATCAACATTTGTTATTTTCTGTTTTGTTTTTTTTCAATTCTAGACATCCTAGTGGGTGTGAAGTGGTGTCTCATTGTGAATTTGATTTGCATTTTCCTGATGACTAATGATGTCAAACATCATTTTGTATGCTTGTTAGCCATTCGCGTATCTTCTCTGGAGAAATGTCTATTCAAGCCCTTTGCTCATTTTTAAATTGGGCTGTCTTTTGTTGTTGAGCTGTATGAATTCTTTATATATTCGGGATACCAGACCCTTATCAGAAATATGATTTGCAAATATTTTCTCCCATTCTGTAGGTTGTCTTTTCACTTTCTTGCTAATGCCCTTTGATACATAAAAGTTTTTAATTTTGATGAACTTCAATTTATCTATTTTTTCTTTTGTTGCTTGTGGGACCAGCCTTATTTTGAGCTCAAGAAGAATCTTTCTTTGAGATTATTTTTGATAAAAAGGGATGTGACTGTTTACAGAAATTTTGTGTTTCAAAGGAAAACTCTGTGTCATCTATAGCACACCATTCCAGGTTATCAGAATCTAGTTATTGTCTTTGAGTTATCATCTCTTCATAAACTTCAGGTTACTGATGAGTATGCAAAATGTCTTCTCTGGTAGAGATATAGCTGACTTTCTTCCCCATGCGGAAGAACCAGTTTTGCTATCTACTTGGAAATCAGACTGGACCTCGTTAAACTGCCCAAATTGTCGATCCTTACCAAATTTTCTATTCTTCAGTGTTCTTCAATATCTGGCTAATAGCCTCCAAATGAACTTTTCCAATTTTTCTTCCTCCCACCTGCCTTGGAGTCATCAAGAACTAAAACTTGACTGTCTAAGTTCCTATCAGGACCCTGTGTTGCCTCATAGCTTTGTCTGTTCTCTGGGATCTGAAGCAGCCCTACAAGCTAAAGCCCAATGACTCGATATAAATCTGAAAGAACTGGTCACCACAGCAGACCACGTATGACTGGAATTCTCCTTGAACAAGCTGCCGCCTAGAACACAAAGAGTGTCTGAAGAAATGCTCAGGTCACGCATGTCCTTCTATGAGAGGTAACCCAGGCTACAGACAGTGGTACCAAGAACACTGACATCTTGGCTCCATGAGTGGTGCTGCAAAATGGATTTTCCTCCATTGATGCCTTAGAATTCACTTGACTGGTTATCTTCAGGGTTCAATTCTTGGTTGGCTCTTTTCTGTAATATAATCTTTTATATTAATTTTTTTTCCATTTTAGTCTTCCCTCTTTTAAGATGTCTGAACTCCAAACCTTATAACAACTGACTTTTGCCACTACCTCTCAACAGATGGTTCAACTGGTTTGAAAGGAGCAGCACCAAGAGTGCGCAAGAGACTATTTCGTAGACTCTGCTTCACCATACTCAGGAGGTTTGCAATTGCCTCAGAGTTGCTTGGCGGTAATACTCGTCTTGAACAAAAGCGGGAAATGATAATGTTAAAGTTTATCTGAGCCCTGTGCTCAGATAGCCATAATGTTTAAGAACCTTGCCCCCTTTTGTTTTCCAGGAAAAGGTGAATTGCAAGGTGCCATCCTACCCCAGCATATTATTTTAAAATAAGACCCAACTCCATCTTTCCCAATGACTTCCATAAGACTTGCAGGTGACTCACTTGTTTATCTGTCTCTGTAAAACCCAGGCTCCCTTATTTTTCTTTGAGATAGTCCTCATTAATAAATGTTCTCCCTATTGCAATAGCTGAATAAAATCATTTCCTCATTGTGCAGGGCATTTCTTTTTCACATCACCAACACAAATGTGTTCAAAGGATAGACCAAGTTCAGCAAACACACTTCTGAAAACTCTGAGAAATGTGTCTGCAGCACTGTGGTTAGGAAATTTTTTAAAAAGTAAGCTCTACACCCAACGTGGGGCTTGAACTCATGACCCTGAGATTAAGATTCGCATGCTCTACCAACTGAGCCAGCCAGGTGCCCCAGGCAATATTTTTTTTCTTTACCAGAAACATCCCAGAAACATCTAGCTTCTTAAATGCCCTGGTGAACTGTAAACCACAAAGTCAATTTTTAAGAAAAAGCACAGGGCCCAGTCAACTGCATTTATTCACATGTATTTGCTGTTTTTATGTCCATTAGGCCAGAGATCAAGGATGCTTGGATCATGAATGACATTAAGACATTTTTTAAAACATCAGGTAGCTTCCTCACCCAGGCAAAGCCAGATACCTGCACTGTTCAACAGCTGCACTGTTACTGGCAAAGATTTCACAACATTTTTTTTCCAGTCCTGGTATCAAAATTCAGCACCATAGATTTCCAGTGTTTACTTATTTGGCCCTTCCTATTTTCTCTTTTAGTGTTAGCATAACTCTCACAATTCTTTACTTTCATTATAGCTGTTTTGGAACCAGCTGGTAGTATGGTTTGGTTTTTCTCTGTTGTTGGCATATAATAAAAATAACAGGCAACATTTATTGAGTGATGATCCTGTGCCAGGAACTGTCCTAGGTGCTTTCAATGTGTTAACTCAATCAATTTTCACAGCAGCCTTGTGAGGTAGATACTATTATTATTTCCATTTTAAAAATGAGAAAACTAAAACAGGGAGATTAAGTATCTTGTCCAAAGTCACATAGGTAGGAAGTGGTTGATTTTGAATTTGATTTTGGGCAGTGTGGCTCTTCTGCACATAGGCTTAATCACTTTGGTAAACAGCTATGATATTCTTCTATCTTGCTTTTTCTCTCCCTCATAATTTCTTCCCCCTCTCCTTCATGCCTATTCCCCTTTCCATTTCATTTATAATGTTGCTGAAATTAGTCTATCTGGTCAGTTTCCGCCTACCTGTTTGCTTGTCTTTCATGCACCACTTTACTACTTTTTCTGTTCGCCTCTCTCCCCTTTGCCATTTTCTGACTTGAATTTAAAAGCTTTTTGGTCAAAAAAGGAACTGCCACAGATCCTTCTAGCAGCAACTTTTCTCTCCAGATTTCTCCTACAATATCCCACTAAACTTTAATCATTTCGACTTTCAGGTTATGTGGGTTTGGGATAAATGGGTTTAAAAAAAAATCCCCCCAAAAGGCAAGTAAATGACTCAGGGCCAAATTTGTACCAATTGACTTTGTGGTGGTCCTCTCCTCTATAAATCCAATTTAGCTACTGTCCTAGCACCTTTGGATTTAGAAGTTATACAGGAATACGTGTGAAAAGGGATTAGGTCAAGAAGGCTCTACTTGTTAATAGAAACAAATCCATTAACTGTGTGACAAAACTGAAAATGTTATCCAGGAAATAAAGTAAATGTGACAGCAGCATAATTCTACACAGTTCTCACTCTTTCCACACCATTTGGCATGATAAGCAGTCTCTATTAAAGACAAATGAAGGCCTGGGAGAGTAGAAATAAGGTAATATTTGCCTGAAAATGAATCAAGAAAAGGGACTATGAATTCATTATGGTGAAAAGTGCTGGAAGGCCACTTTCAGAATTCACAGACCATATTTCCCTTTGGATAATTATATAGTCCAAGGTAAACGAATGGGAAAACTGTAAAGCAGTTCTATTTACCACCAAGAACCTTAGCTAGTTTATAAACAAAACCTAACATTTGCACTACAGAAGAGTCAAAGTGGTGAGTAGGTCCTTGGTAACTGCTATAAGATTAATTCAGTTAGGGAATAAATTGAAGAGACAGGTCAAGATGAACTCAATCCACTTGCTGTTTCCTTTGGACATGCAAAGTCTCATTTTTTGGATCTAAGCTTTTTAGCGTATTTTTCTCTGATGCCATAGAATTTTCATGTTCTAAACTATGGTTTTATTCGGTAAAGTCAAAGTCTTCACCTGGCTAGTGAATTTTTCTTTTATATCACTCTGCTTTTCGGGAAAAAAGTAAATGAGAGGAAACCAATTTCCCGAAGTAATTTCCCAGTGTATACCCCAGGTTCAGTCCAGATTTAGTCAATATCTGGGACTTTTGGTGATCTTATCCAATTAGGAATGCAATCACCAATGCACAACCACTGTGTAACTCCAAGTTTTAGTAGCAAGATTCAATCAGATCCAGTCTACTGTGCTTACTAAGGCAGAAATCCGTAGACACATTTTTTAAAAGGTTAAAGAATATGTATAAAACAAATAAAAAGTCTGGTGCAACTGTTCCCTAAACCAAGAAAAGTCAATTAACCAGAACATTCCATTTCTGAGCATTCAGGTTAATCAAAAATATTACTTTTTACTTTAAGCTCTCAATTAATGAACTTAAAAGCCTCAATGGTTTAGACATCAATACTGAGTTGAAGAATTAAATGTACTCTCTTCCTCCACAAGAAAAATAACATTTTATGTATAACTGATGGAAACCGTGCCTGCTCAACCTTTCCAGTGAAATAGAAAAAACACAAAAGCACTGGCAAAGCAGCTGTCTCAGGCTTAATATATATGTATTTGTATTTCTGCACCTGGTCTTGGCACACAAGATGAGTGTCTCAGGAGCCAAAGACTTTATGTGCTTGCATCCCCAACCTACGTAATACACCCCATTAAATTGGCTGGGGTTTATATTAGGTGTGGATAGGAGGAAATGCCATTCTGCTCAGTGAACTGATCACAACCTCTGCCGAATCAGGAGAGAGAGAAGAGTGCTTGCTTTAAAAATGCAGGGAATGCTTTTCAGACGTTCTGGCTTCTACTGATGCAAATCTAGGGTAATTTTTTGACATACACGAAAAACATATGGGAGCTCCTCAAATGTCCTTCTGGCTACAGGATTAAGACCCTCAACAAATGTTACCATGTATTACTGAAATTGTTCAAAACTTGGATTGAAAACACCTAGGGCTGTTGTCATGTTCTATCTACATTAATTATGATATCAAAAAGACAAAATATAAAAGGTGGAGCATTATTTTTTATACCTTTTCTGCAAATGACTAGCTAAATTCTGAAATTTTGTTTATAATTATAATATACATATATTCTACTCAGTATTTTTCAGCTGTAGATTGTGACTTCCTAGCAAAATGATAATTACTTCTATTTTATACAGAGGGAAATTTCATAATTTACCTCATATTTATAAGAAGGTGTCAAGCCCAAGGCAGGGAGTAAAGGGGCCTGCCTGGCACTCATAGGCCTGGTTGAACAAGACTCAGAATCATTCTGGCCACTCCTAGAAAATGAGCCTTGGAATATAACACTACTACTAGTCCCCAGTAGCAGTGTGGCCTTCCTCTGATACCTCAGTTTCAGGCAGTCTGCCTAAGAGGGGACACTGTATGCAATCAATCTGCAGGAAGGTGTTGAGGACTCATTCTGTGCTCTGTCTCTGTACTAAGGGTTGTGGACAACGCAAGATGTCCTGGACCCTGCCCTTCAAAAGACTGACTGAGTCGAATCGAGCTGTAAGTTAAGACAAATACATATTAAAAGAACCATAAGGTGTGCATGAATAAATGTTAAATTATATGCTTTTCTCAACTTCCAACCACCTAGCCCTACCCTGGAAGCTTTCTTCTAAGAGGCTCAGAGGACATGTGACCTCATTTACTCGCATTAGCTCCATGTGAAGTAAGGGAAGAAATGGCTATTCCTCTTTTACAGTTGAAAAACACAAATGATCTATATCCCAGGGGACTTAGGGAATTGGCCACAAACTACAGAGCTTCTAGGGGTCCTATATTCCTCCCAGTGCTCCCTCCCTATCACACAAGTTACCCTGCTTATTACAAGTTTCTAAAGCACAATTCTGACAATGTCATTACTCTGCTTAAAAACCGCTCAATGAGTCCGCATGCCTATAAGAAAAAGAGACCCTTTCGTTAGCATAGTACACAATGCCCTTTGTGGCCTTGGCCCCGCCTATTTCTCAAGCCTCTTATCTCACCATTCCCCTCAAGTACTTGGAATTTAACCACATTAAACTTTTCTCCCTATCCCAAACATAGTACATTCTCTAAGTCTCTGGGGCTTTGCACATAGGTAGTCTTGGATCCTGAATGATTTCCATCTCCTCTGCCAACCTCTTACCCATCGTTTAAGATCTGGCTGTGAAGACGGCCCTGAAGTTCCACCTTCCTTTCCCAGGCAAAGAAAGTTGATTCCTTTTTTGTACTCCAGCAGTTTATTCAAACCTCTACCATAGGTACTTATCAAATTGGCTTGCAAATGATTACTTCCTGTACCTGTCTCCTCTACTAGGACTACAAATTCTTTGAGAGCAAGGACTGTATCTCTTACTCATTGTTATACCTTCAATACCTAGCACAGTGCTTAGCACATGGTAGGCTCTGAAGAAAACATTTTTTTTATTTTAAAGAATTTATAGGAATGATGAAATGTCTAAAGAATGGAGAAAAGGATTCATATTTTTTCACCTTGAATAAACGAAAAATAACGTTCAGATTATACATTTACAAATTCAAATGTGATAAACTAGAAAAACATTGGACCAGATCACTAAAATTGGACTGATCAGTACCCAAATCAGGAAACTTGAAGGATCCATGACTCATTACTCCCCCCCACCCCAGAACAAACAAACAAATAGAGAAACAAAGCATGGATTTAGGTAGAAGCTGGTTCTGGATCTAGAGACATGTCATCAGTTGCTTTTTTTTTTTTTAATGTGTGATAAAATAGGGAGCTTTGCATTAAATATATCCAAAAAATAAAGTTAGATGTGGCAGTTTGGTTTGGTAGACACACTTAAAATTGAAATGACTTGAATCAGTTGGCGAAGTGGGTGGGTATCACTAGGGTGAAATTTAATATTGAAACAAAGACGGTAATTCACTGATGTGAAACAAACAAGGAGAGTGGAAAATATGCTGTAAGGTCATATTTGAAGTGGTTCTCCTGGGAGACTGCACAAACCATCTTGATGTGTAGCATCAAGACCAATCTATGAAATAAACACCTTATTTAAACATGGCTACTGCTTCAAACCAATGGACAGGCTTTCAATGTAGAAAGAACCATTTGGTGGTCCGTTTGTCTTTGGAGTGACAAACACATGCACAAATAGCGATTGCTGGCAGTAGTGTCATCTTTAAATATTGAAGACAGCGATGTAAAAACAGCACAAAGCAATATCAAGATATGCATGTTCAGACATAGGTTAGATCTGTAGTGCTTTCTTTTTTTTTTTTAAGTCAGCCCTATGCCAAACGTGGGGCTTAAATTCATGACCCTGAGATCAAGAGTCACATGCTCTACTGACTGAGCCAGCCAGGTGCCCCAGATCTGTAGTTTTTAAAGTTCTCTTGAGCAGCAGACTGTTGTTTGTTTGTTTGTTTTCAAATGAAATTTTATGTGCAATCCCAATATAGAAAACCGACAAAATCAACTCTGCTCTGGTTAAAGCGTGAGTGGACACCTGCGGGGAGTTCCAGAACCCTATATACTTAGCTACCCCTTTACTTCCTGTAGTTGCCACTGAGGCATCTTAAGGAATCCTGGGATAGATACTGTGGAAAGGTCTCTACGTGGAGAGAGAGGTTAGAATAGATGCATTATGGTTCTTCCTGACTCTGAAAGTCTATAATATGATATTCCTCTCTCTAATATTCTAGATCAGTCAGGAAATCAGGATTTTCTTCTACTTATGGAAGAGTCTAGTAGAGGACGATACAAATAACTAAGGGTTTGAGAAATAATCATAATGATTACTTATTGGGCACAGGTAACAAAAGAGGTCTATCCCTTCCTTCCTCCCTCAACATATAAATTTGTATTGAGCACTCACTCTGTTCTATACTCTGGGAATAAAGATGAAAAGATAATACAGATAAGCCTATTCTCAAGGACTTCACAGTGTGTGTGTGCGTGCGGGGGGTATGTGGAAGCAGATGAAAAATACAACAAACAAGACAACAACATACTGTGACAAGCAACATCACAAAAGTAACACACAGGAATGGGATAGAGAGTAACAAGGTGTGTGTGACGGTTACTTCAGATAGGTTGGTCAGGAAAGAGTCTCTGAGTAGGTGATATTTAGACAAAGACCTGAAAAGTGAAAAGAAACTCACCCATACTGAGATGGAGAAGTCTTCCAGGCAGAGAGAACAGCATTGCAAAAGCTCTGAGGCAGGAAAGAACTTCCTTGGCCTATTTGAGAAGCTGAAAGGCCAGTGTGGCTGGAACACAGTTAATGAAGGAGAGTGGTAGAAGATGAGTTCTGATGGGACCAAATCACAGGGGCCATCACAAGGAGTTTGGACTTTATTCTCAGTGAGATAGGAAGCCTTTGGAGGGTTTTGAGCAGAGGAGGGGTCGGATCTGATTTAAACTATCGTTTATTCTACGAAGGGAGGTTGTATAGGTGATCACTAGCACAAGGAAAATGAGCTGAACTGCATCAGGAGAAATTTGGTAGTACAGAGGAAATTTGGAAGAATTGTTGCCAAGAGAGGTTGAAGAGTTTTATTTTATGGCATAAAGCTAATTTCTTGGCATGATTTTACAAGCAGCCAGAAAGATAATTTCTTTAGCCTTCTTACAGCTGTCAGCTTTGACAATTTATCCCTGGTGTCACAGTCACTGGGAGAGCTGAGGCTCATATTTAAGTCTCTTCTCAATGCTTCTTTCACTAAATTAATTGCTTCTAAATTGCTTACAGCAAAGCAGCGAAAGATGGCAAAAGGCAGAAATACAGTACTTCCTTTTTCAAAGACTCCTGAAATGTGATTTTTCTCTGGAAGAACCTACCTTAGTACTTATTTATGAGTTAGTTTACCGGCCAGATTCCTCCTGGTATGAACCTCAAATCCCCACCTTAAGTCAGTCTGACCACCTGTTTTTTCTGTTCCCAAAGCTAGGATGGTCAAGTGCTACTAGAACAAACCATGTAACTGCAGATGCACACCATTACACATTCATGGTTCCCAATCAGAGGTGGGCCTTCAAGGCTGCTCAGTAATAATTTACTTCCCTCTAGCTGTCTCTTCCTCACTCCTTACAATGGATACTACAATCTCACTAAGACCCAAGAGCTCCTGATCAAAATTCCATCTCATTCACAATAAGATCCAAAGTCCTACCATGGTCTACAAGGCCTTGCATGATGTGGCCCTTAACGATTCCTCTCTCCTCTCCTGCCACTGCCCCCATTACTGACTTCGCTCCAGCCACACTGGCCTTCTTGCTCTTCCGAAGAACATCAGATGGATAATGGTGTGCATCTGCAGTCATATGGTTTGCTTTTGAGGAGCTCCCAAATTGTTTTCCAAAGTGGCTGTACCATTTTACATTCCCACCAGCAATGTAGGAGGGTTCTAATTTCGCCTGTCCTCACATGCATTTGTCATGGTCTGTCTAGTTGATTCTAGTCATTCTAGTGGGTGTGAAGTGGTATCTTCTTGTAGTTTTGGTTTGTGCTTCCCTAATGACCAATGATGTTGAACATCTTTCCATGGGCTCATTGGCCATTTGTACATCTTCTTGGTATAAACATCTATTCAAATCCTTTGCCCATAGTTTAACTGGGCTATTTGTCTTTTTATTGCTGAGTTGGAAGAGTTCTTTATATATTCTGGACACGAACCTCTGTTTAGATACAGGCACACCCATTTCATTGCACTTTATTGTGCTCCACAGATAATGCATTTTTTTTTAACAAATTGGAGGTTTGTGGTAGAGACAGCAAGAGAACTAGAATGAGAAGTGGAGCCTGAAGATGTGACTGAATTGCCACAATCTCATGATCAAACTAAGGGACGAAGAGTTGCTTCTTATGGTCGAGCGTAGAAAGTGGTTCCTTGAGATGGAATCTACTCCTGGTGAAGACGCTGTGAAGATTGTTGAAACAGCAATGATTTAGAATATTATATATATACATATATATATATATACATATATATACATATATATATATACATATATATATACACACATATATATGTATATATATATGTATATATATATACATATATATAAACTTAGTTGATAAAGCAGTGGCAGGTTTTGAGAGGATTGGCTCTAATTTTGAAACAAGTTCTACTGTGGGTAAAATGCTATCAAACAGTCTCACATGCTAGAGAAATTGTAGAAAGGAAGAGTCTATATGTGTGGCAAACTTCATCTTTGTCTTCTTTTAAGAAACTGCCACAGCCACCCCAATCTTCAGCAGCCGCCACCCTGATCGGTCGGTAGCCATCGACACTGAGGCAAAACCGTCCACCGGCAAAAAAGATTATGACTTACTGAAAGCTCCAATGATGGTTAGAATTTTTTAGCAATAAAGGATTTTTAAATTAAATATATACGTTGTTTTTTAGACATAATTTGTTATTGCCAACTTGGAAGACTACAGTATAAACATACATTTTATATGCACTGGGAAGCCAAAAAAATTCATTTGACTCACTTTATTGTGATATTTGCATAATTGCAGTGGTCTAGAACTGAACCTGCAATACCTCCGAGGTATGCCTATGTATGATTTGGAAATGTCTTCTCTCATTCTCTTGGCTATCTCTTCACTTTCTTGATGGTGTTCTTTGAAGCCCCAGAGGACTTAATCTTAATGAAGTCCAATTTATTTATTTTTTTCTTTTGTTGCTTGTGCTTTTGGTGGTATATCTAAGAAGGCTTTGCCTAAGCCAAGGTTATGATGATTTACTCCAATGCTTTCTTCTCAGAGCTTCATACTTTTAGCTCTTACATTTAGGTCTATGATCTATTTTAAACTATTATGTATGGTAGGAAGTAGAGGTCCAAATTCATTCTTTTGCATGTGGATCCAGTTGTCCCAGCACCATTCGTTGAAAAGACTATTCTTTCCCTATTGAACTGTTTTAGTATCTTTGTCAAAAATCAATTGACCATAAACGTGAAGGTTTATTTCTGGACTCTCAATTCTATTCCATTGATCTATATGTCTAACCTTATGCCAGCACCATACTGTCTTGATTACAGTGTGAGTCCTTCAACTTTGCTCTTTCTCAAGATTGTTTTGGCTTTCTGTAGGTCCCCTGCATTTCCATATGTATTTTAGGATCAGCTTGTCAATTTCTACAAAAAGCCAGCTAGGATTTTGTAGGGACTGTGTTGCATCTGTAGATCAATTTGGCAGTACTGTCATCTGAACAATATTAAGTTTTCTGATCAATGAACATGGATCCCACTATACATTATTTATATGATTCACAGTTACAAGGAACTAATGGATAACAGACAATTTTTAAAGGTGAGATCAAATGATTTTTTTGCAGTTTTATTAAGGTATAATTTAGAAACTATAAAATTTACCCATGTTAAGTATACAGTTCAATGATTCTTAATAAATTTACTGAGTTAGGCAGCCATCCCCATAATCTAATGTTAGAACATTTTTATCCCTCCAGTAAGATTCCTCATACCTGTTACGATTAATCCCTATTCTTACCCCCAGAGCCAGGCAACTACTAATCTACTCTCTTTCTGTATAGATTTGTCTTTCTGAACATTTCATATAAATGGAATTATACCTTATGTGGTCTTTTCTATCTGGCTTCTTCTACATAGCATAATTTTTTTCTTTTTTTAAAGATTTATTTATTTTCAGAGAGAGAGCACGCGTGCATGAATGGGGGGAGGAGCAGAGGGAGAGAGAGAATTTCTAGCAGACTCCTCACTGAGTACGGAGCCTGATGTGGGATTCGATCTCACAACCCTGAGATCATGACTTCAGCTGAAACCAAGAGTCAGATGCTCAACCAACTGAGCCACCCCAGTGCCCCTACGTAAGATAATTTTTTAAATTAATAGAGCTTTCTAGGACAGTTCTGGATTTACAGAAAACTGAACAGCTAGAACAGAGAGTCCCCATATACCCTCTCTCCCACATACAGTTTCCCCTATTAACATCTTGCATTAGCCTGGTACATTTGATGCAATACTGATATATTATCATTAAAGTCCATAGCTTACATTAGGGTTCACTCTTAGTGTTGTATGAGTTTTGACAAATGTATGATGTCATGTATCCACGATTATAGAATCACACAGAATAGTTTCACTGCCCTAAAAATCCCTTGTGCTCTGCCCAATTATTCCTCCCCTCCTCTCCAAGCCCCTGATAATTTTTACTGTCTCTATAGTTTTGCCTTTTTCAGAATGTCATATAGTTGAAGTCATACAGTGTGTAGTCTTTTCAGGTTGGCTTCCTTCACTTAACAGTATGCATTTAAAATTTCTCCATTTCTTTTTGTGATTGATAGCTCAATTTTTAAAATTTCAGCTTTATTGAGGTGTAACTGACATATAAAATGGTAAGATATTTAAAGTGGATATTGTGGTGATTGGATACACATACACATTGTGAAAGGAGTGCCCCAATTTAATTAACACATTTATCACCTCACATATTTATCTTTCTTTTGGTGAGAATATTTAAGTTCTAACCACTTAGCTGATTTCAATCCTACAATACAGGATAGATCGTTTTTTACTGCTGAATAATATTCTATTGTATAGATATAACAGTTTACTTATCCATTTACCATTGATGGACATCTTGGTTGCTTCTAATCTTGGCAATTATGAAAAAAGGCTGCTATAAACATTGTGTGCAGGTTTTTGTATGGACATCAGTTTTCAGCTCAGTTGGGTAAATCCCTATGAGCATGATTGCTGAAAATATTTTTGAGGCTCATTCATACTGTAGCAAGTATCAGTATTTCATTCCTTTTTAAATCCTTGAATCGTAGTCCATTATATGGATATACCACATTTTGATCATCCATACACTAGTTGATGGAAATTTGGGTTGTTCTCACTTTCTGGTTATTATGAATAACCAAACAGAATAGAACAGAATAGATGTGCTATGAACGTTTATGTGCAAGTCTTCATGTAGACATACGATTTCATTTCTATTGGAAGTGGAATTGGTGGGATGCATGAAAAATTTATGTTTAAATTCTTAAGAAACTGTTAAACTATTCTCCAAAGTGTCTGTTAAAATAAGCTTTGCACCTGCCATGCTGTCTCCCCCCAACCGTGGAGATCCTTCTCCTAGTCCTCAGATCAATTTCCTGGGTGTTCCAAGTGATCTGACCTCAATACAGCTGTGTTTAAGGGACAAGGAAAGCTCAGGGTCCCCCTAGTTCACCATCTTAACTCCCTCCCCCTAAACTGTTCTCCAAAGTGTCTGTACCACTCTGTATTCCCACCAGAAACATATAAGGGTTCCTGTTTCTCGACATCCTTGCCAACATTTACCGTCTATCTTTTTTATTACAGCCATTCTAGTGGGTGTGTAGTGGTATCTCATTGTGGATCTAATTTGCATTTTCCTATGATTAATGGTATTGAGCATCTTCTCACGTGCTTATTAACTATTCTTATATTTTCTTTGGTGAAATGTCTATTCAAATCTCTTCCCATTTTTAAATTGAGTTGTCCGTGTCATTGAATTTTAAGAGTTGTATATTCTGGATACAAGTCCTTTATCGGATATGTAATTTGCAAATATTTTCTCCCAGTTTATGAGTTGTCTTTTTATCTTCATAATGATGTCTCTTGAAGTACCAAAGTTTTTAATTTTGATGAAGTCCACTTTGTCAATTGTTTTGTTGTTTTATGGATCATGCTTTTGTTGTTGTATCCAAGAAATCATTGCTTTACCAAGGTCTCAAAGGTTTTCTCTTACATTTTCTTCTATAAGTTTTATAGTTTTAGTTCTTACATTTAAGCCTCTTATTCATTTAGATAACTTTTGTGTATTGTATGAGATAAGGGTCTAATTTTATCATTTTGCATGTGTATATCCAATTGTCCCAGCACCACTTGTTGAATCGCACCATATATTTTCAAAGGCTTTAAAAAGAAGTGTTTTTCTAACATTGATTTTAAAACTTTCAAGCCTACAGAAGAGTTAGAAGAATAGTATAACAAGCAGTCACTCATCTTACACTTAGATTCACAAACGGTTACTAATTTCCCATTATTTGTTCTCTCCAGACACACACACACAGACATAGAGACACACACACACACACACACACACACTTTTCTGAGTCATTTGAAAGTAAGCCACAAATATGAGGAACTTCACTCCTAAATACTTCAGCATGCATCTCCTAAGAAAAAGAAGTCTCCCACATTGTCACATCTAAGAAATCAACATTAATTGAATAATGTCATCTAATAATATAGTATAAATTCAAATTTACCAAGTTATTCAAAAAATGTCTTTCATAGCTCTTTATGACCTCCCCCCCCCCAAATTCTGAATCCATTCAAGTTCGGCACTTTGTATTTGACTGCTAGAGCTCATGGTTCTTTTTCAGTCTAGAACAATTCCTCTACCTTCTTTTGTATTTCATGATAGCGGCCTTTTAAAGAGTTCAGGCCAGCTGACTTGGTGGAAGTCTCACACCCTAGGCTTGTCTAACTGCTATTTTCATATTTAGACTCAGGTTAAACATTTTTAGCAAGAATATTTCATAAATGATGTTCTGTACTTCTTATTACATCAGGAGGCACAATGTCAGGTTGTCCTGGTATTGACAATGCTGGGTTTAATCACTTGTTTCACCTAGTGACTGCTAGATTTTTCCATTGTAAATGGACATTTCCCCTTAGTAATTGAGCAAGGAACCCATGGCGTGATAATTTGAGACTGTGTGAATATCCTGTTCCCCAAGAACTTTTTACTCAGTGGTTTTAGCATCCATTTGATAATCATGTCAAAATCAATTATTATACTGGGAGTTGCAAAATACTGATTTTCTATTCTATCTTCCTTTTATATTTATTAGCTAGTGTTCTGCTAGAAAAAAGATCTTTCTCCCTTTTTCCCCCTTTCTCTACTGAATATCACTATGTACTAATGGATTATTATGATTATTGTTGCTGCTATAATCCATTTCCATTAATAGTTTCACAATTTCAAAAAATACATATTTCCTAGCTCAGTCGACAGAAAAAGTCTAACAGCAATGTGCATCAGTAGCAATGAGCATACTTAGTACCTGGACTGCGGTAATGAAGTACTGTTTCCTACTAATAGGAACCAGGGCTTTGAAGAGAAATGGCTGATTCTGGGGCTGGAGTGGGGAAAGTTCAATGTGAACTGGGTGAATTGAATTTTGTTCACCAGAAAGCAAAGGTGCATTAAAGAAGTGATGGGGTCATGTAAAAAAATACATAGGAGCTGGTTTGGAGGAGATCTCATTGGCCAAAGTTGGGATAATTTGAGCATTAAAAAGAGGAGCGCCTGGGTGGCTCAGCTGGTTAAGCGTCTGCCTTTGGCTCAGGTCATGACATCAGGGTCCTGGGATCAAGCCCCGTGTTGGGCTCCCTGATCAGCGGGGGGTCTGCCTTTCCTTCTGCCCCTCTCCCCTGCTTGTGCTCTCTCTCAAATAAATAAATATTCTTTTCAAAAAGTGTTTCTTCTTCTTCTTCTTTTTTTTTTTGTTTTAATTTTTAAAGTAGGCTCCATGTCCAGCATGGAGCCCAATGCGGGGCTCGATTTCACAACCCTGAAATAATGACCTGAGCCAAAATCAAGAGTCAGGCACTTAACTGACTGAGACACCCAGGCGCCCCCTGGCGGTAACTGTTTAAAACAAAAGAAAGATTCGAGGTACGTTTGCCAGTATCAAATGCTGGTCAAGTAAGATGAAGATCAAAAATTTCTTGTCTCTGGTGAACCTGGTAAAAGGAGTTCCAGTGGAACTGACAGTTGCGGAGTAAATGGGAAAGAAAGAAATGGAGAAAGCAGGCAATTTTACGGAAAATGGAAGGAAAGAAATAGTAGCTTGAGGGAGATAAGGTCAAGGGAAGTTTAATTTAGGGAGGTTGTGAAGAAATACCAAACAAGGATAACATTATAAACCTTTTTACTTCTTATGTTTGAATGATCTTTAAAATTCACAATATACAGGCACATGGATGTTCTTGAAACAACCCTTAGGATTGGTATTATTATCATTCTCATTGTATACATGGGGTACCCGAGGCTCAGAAAGACGAAGTGTCTCGCCCCAGATGTCACGGACAGTGAGCCACATTTGTGTTCCACCCACGGGTTAAGCCCTAAAATTACCAAGATAGATAAAATGTGGCCACTAATACATATACCCTGACCCTTTCCAATCTAGGTCTTCCTCTCCCATGGTTTTATGTTCTTTTTCAGCTTGTCCTAGGCAGGCCATGGCAAGCCACGAACCTTGTTTGTTCTTGCTTGGGATAAGAGAAGAAAGCCTAGCACAAGAGGGCAAATAGTTATTAGTAACAGTGAAGTTGAGTATGTTGAGGACTGAGAAGAATCTGTTGGATTTGGCAATCAGGTGATTACTGGTATATTTTCAGTGGTGTCAGAAGAGCAAACTGAGGAGCAAATGAATGATGAGAAAATAAAGGCAGTAAAAAGAGAGAGAGAGAGACAGAGAAAGAAGGGGAATTATAGATGAGGCCTAGTATAATATGGATAATTTAAAAAGCACTTCTTTTTAGGGGTGCCTGGGTGGCTCAGTGCCGGTGGTGTGTGTCAAAGCCAGCTAGTAAGTGCTGATCATTTAATATTCAGGAATTTCGCAAGCCCTTGAGAATATTTATACCATCAAATTTAGCAAACGCTACAAATTTAGGGCTTTATTTTTTCAGAGATCTGGGTTGCCAGCATATTACTCATTACTGTTTCTATAAAATGACACATGTTCAGTAAAATATATTCAACTATTCAAACTTTAACAAAAAGTGCAATGACCTGACCTTTTCTCACTACCAAGAAAAAAAACCAAAAACACTCTTTCTTAGGAAGCAAAGTCTTATTTAATGGAGAAAATATTACATCGCTGCTTTATAACCTTCCATAATGTGCCACGGACATCTTTCCATATCAATAAAGTATAGAGCTATGTCATAATTTTTAATGGCTATATAGTATTCCGTTGTGTGCATCGGCCATAACTATTTTATTGTTGAGCATTTTAGGTTGTTTTTGCTATCATGATGCTGAGACCAACATCGTTACATGTATTTTTAAAATGCGTTTGTATAATTTTCTATCTCCTTTGGGGTAAATTCTCAGAAGACCGTCTCATAAGACTGTCTCATAAGATATGCTTATTTTTCATTTTGATACATACTGCTTAACTCTCCTCTGTAAAGCCCCCCAAAATTTACATTCCCACCAGTAAGTACAGGAGAGTACCTGTTTCCCTACAGCCTCGGTAACACTGTTAATCTTTTAAACCTTTGCCAGTCTCACAGATAAGCAACAAAAACACATGATTTTTTGTTCATGTCCTTGATTATCAGTGAAAATGAACATCTTTTTATAATAAATCTTTATTTGCCATTTGTATGTCTTTTGATAACTGCCTTTTCATGGCCTTTTCCCATTTTTCTAATATGGAAGACTTTTGCTTTTTGCCCTTTCCTTAAAACAGTTTCCTTCCTTAGATTCCTGTATATTACACTTGACCCTTGAACAGCACGGGTTTGAACTGTGTGGGTCCACTTATATGCAAATTTTAAAAATAAATATAGTGTAGTATTATAAATATATTTTCTCTTCCTTATGGTTTTCTTAGTAACATTTTCTTTTCTCTAGCTTATTTTATTGTAAGAATACAGTATAAAATGCAAACACACAAAATATGTGTTAATTGACTGTATTATACGTAAAGGCTTCTGGTCAACAGCTGGCTATTAGTAGTTAAGTGTTGGGGAAGTCAAAAGTTATATGCGACACCTGAAACTAATGTAACGTTGTGTGTCAAATATACTAAAAAAAACCCCATTATATGCAGATATTTGATTGTGCAGAGGGTGAGCGCCCTTAACCTCCATGTTGTTCAAGGGTCAACTATACTTCTTTCTGGGTCCTCTCCTATAATGTTGCCAGTTCTTTCTCTGGTTTCTCCCCGTTTGCCCCGTAAATGTTGATGCCCTCTTCTCCTCTGTTCTTCCCACTTTTCCCCAGTGAGCTTATGCGCTCCTATGATCTTAATTAAAATCTCTAACAACATGAACGATCCCAATAGTAATAGTGATATTAATCATTGCAAACATTTATTGAGTTCGAGGTACTGTAATTACTGCTTATATGGAATAGCTCAGCTACTCCTCACAGGAAGCATGTAAGGCAGGCACTAGCATGAAGCTCCATCTTGCAGAAGGGGAAATAGAGTCAGGAAAAGTTTAACTGGCTTGTCCAAAGTCACAAAGTTAGTAGGTAGAGAGCTGGGACCGAACTCAAGTTTTGTCTGGTGCCAACTATCCTCTATTACATCCCATGATGGTATGCTATGTCCTGTCAACATTAGAGGTTGTCAAACTACAGCACAGGCCAAATACAGCCTCATGTGTTTTTGTTAATAAAGTTTTATTAGAACACAGCCATGCCCATTCATTAAATACTGTCTATGGCTGCTCTGAAGCGACAAGAGCGAAGTTAAATATGTATGGATAGAGACCTCATGACCTGCAAAGTTGAAAATATTTACTATCTGGACCATTACAGAAAAAGTTTATCTACTTCTGACGTATATGTAGATAATTCCAAAACTCTACATCTTCATCACTGACCTATCTTCTGAGCTCTTGATCTGCTTATCGACTGGACACCTCCAGCCCATAAGTACTTCAATCTCAACATTCTCGAAACTGGACTCTAATGCACCAGTTCCTGCCATTCCTGACCTCATACTCCATGCTCAGCGATGTGACTATACTGCCATTCCTTACTTTCATACCCATGGCAGACATTGCTAATTGATCACATCATTCTTTCCCATTAAGCTCCGAAAAGGCTTCAGAATCTTTCTTAACACAGCCCTTTAAGGAAGGCCTGTCATGAGATTCGCAGTGGGAGGTACTAAGAAGGGGTTGGAGTCAAAAAGCATTTTGGAGGTAGAATGAGTAGGATGTAGAGATGACTTGAGGCCCGTGTTTCTAGCTTTTGTCTAGGTAGGTGGTGATATCTTTGATTGGTAGCTACTATCAATCAAATGGAGTTAGCACATGACATAAAAGCTATTCGCTATCCCTGTGGCAGAGCCACACCCAACTTCTCACTGGTCCTGCAATCTGACCAAGCCCCTTCACAATTCCATGTACCTGCACATGATTCTTCACCCCAGAATGCCATACTCCCCTGTTCCGCCTGGCAATTCCCTTTTCCACATCTGACAACCAGCTCAAATGTCACTACGATGAAGTCTTTCCCTATATGGATTAGTCGTTTCCACATGGTGCCCCCGGCAGTTCAGAACTCTACTGTAGAACCAGTACATAATATATACATTATACTGGATCTATCTTTCCTAGATTGGTCTGTCTAACCCATGAAACTGAGAGCTTCCTAAAAGCATGGCACAGATCTTACTTTTCTTTGTGTCTCTTAGATCTAGCAGTATCTAGGACATAGCAGAATGTCAGTATGTTAAATTGAAAGGAGGATAAAATCATGCAGGTATCACTGCCTAACCAGACCAAAGCTTGGTCCATAGTTCTTGACTCCAGCGCCTTCTTTGCACCTCCCACTGCCAATCTTAGGTCAGGCCTTCATTATTTACACTCTGGATTATTGCCACAATTTCCCTGCCTTTAGTCTTGGCCCCTCACCTCGATCCCCTATGCTAATTCCCTTGTTCAACAAATATCTATGAGTGCCTACTAGATGCTCTTTGTTCTAGGCACTGAGACAAAATCCTTATCCTTATGGAGCTTGTATTCTAGAAGAGGGAAACACAACCATCAGAATGATCCGCTTGTATGCAGCTCCGACCATGTCATTTTTCTTGAAACCTTCAGGGGCTCTTCCTTGTTTATAGTCCAAACTATCTGAACATGGCACATAAAACCTTCTACGACCCATCCCCTTACACACTCTAATTTCACCTTTGTATTCTGTGCTCTACCAATACTGAAATGCATGCACCATATTTTTGTTCCTGCCTCCCCGACTTTTCTTTTGCTGTCCCCTTTGCCTGGAATGTCCTTATCTCTCTCTCTTTCTCTCTCTTTTTTAAACATGGTTAGCTCTTATTTCTTCAAGATTTAGCTGAGATAATAGCACTTAATTTAGAAGGCCTTCCCTCTTCTCCCTCAGGTTAAGTACTTCTCATCAGTGTTCCTCTAACAACATCCTGTGTAGACCTCGATTGCTGTGCTTCCACATTGCTTTATCATTGCTTGCTTCTACTTCTGTTTTCCTGACGAGGTGGGACTCTTGGGGGGCAGAGACCATCTTACTCATCTTTGTAACCCCAGGAATCTCCTCTGGTATAACACATAGAGGCACTCAATAAATATTTGTTGAATTAAGAACTGTTATTTTCACATGCCATTCTAGTTTACGCCCAGACACTACTGCATTCCGGACTTGGATAATTAACTGCTTACTAAACATCTTTCTATCTCTTAGGTACCCCCAAAACCCCATGACTAACAACTCATCATCACCCCCTGAAATGTACTCTTCCTCCTGTATTCCTATCATCATTTTTTCAAACTGGCAACCTTAGTGTCAGTTTTTATTATTCTGTCTTCCTCTCCCTGATAATTTTACTTCATAAATCCTCCCTTTGGGCCCCCCTTCCTGTTTCCTCTGCCACTGCCCTCATTATCACTGCCCTGGCTGACTGCACCAGACTTCTAGCCAGTCTTCCTGCCTCTAGTCTCACCCCTTGGATTTAATCCTCCACCCTGTGGCCAGAGTTATTTTTGTCAAAGAAAAATCTGATTGTGTCACTTCCCTGGTTAATGATCTTTTCTGGCTCCCTACTGCCTTCAGGATAAAGTCCAAACACTTTAGTACAGTACACAAGGTCCTTAAGGATCTGGCCTCATCTAATTTTCCAGCCTCATCTCCTGCCACTGGCCCATACAAACTTTCTGCCACAGCCATAGCGAACTCTTGACAAGTCTTGTCACAATTGTTATTCTCTCATGCCTTCCTACCTTCACATGTTCAGCGCCCTTCTCCTTATCCTTCTCCCCTGCATCTGCCTGGCTTCTAATTTTTTGCCCTTGAAGACTCAGCTCAGGCATCGCAACAGCCTCAATATTAAAAAAAAAAAAATCCTGCTCTGAACACAGTATCTCCCCACACCCTTACTGACCTTAGGGTCTTTATGTGCTTCCCTAGTGCTCTGTGCCTATTAGAGTCACTAATCACGTTATGCCAGAATATTAGTTTACTTGTCGGTGTATGCCAGTTGACTACAAGCTTCTTGAAGTCAGGGACAGTGTCAGTGTGGCTTACCACTGTATCTCCAGCGCCTACCATCTTTGCCTCAAACACAATAAAAACCCAACAACCAAAACAAATGCTTGAATAAGTGAACGTCTTCTTGATTTTGCAAATGCTGAGCCCTTTGCCTGGTATATTCTTTTTTTTTTTTAAAGATTTTATTTATTTATTCAACAGAGATAGAGACAGCCAGCGAGAGAGGGAACACAAGCAGGGGGAGTGGGAGAGGAAGAAGCAGGCGCCTAGCAGAAGAGCCTGATGTGGGGCTCGATCCCATAACGCCCTGAGCCGAAGGCAGACGCTTAACCACTGTGCCACCCAGGCGCCCCTGCCTGGTATATTCTGCCTGGTAAATTCCTAGGTCGCTATTATATCCCTGGCATCCAGCAGAATCCCTGATGTGCAGTAGGTACTCAATTAATCCTGACTGACTGAATGAGGCCAAGCTCAAATACCACCTTCCTGACCTCTTAACAGCCCTATGTGTAGCTGGTTGGTCTCCACTCTCAGCTCCTTCTCCTGGAATACTTGTCACATTGCGCACACGACTGCTTCCCTGCTAGATTGGGAGCTCCTTGAGGACAGAATTAGGGGCGCCTCTAGAAATTTCTGAATGGCTCTTCCAGACTGAGAAGTACATTGTTTTGTGTGGCTGCAGGAGGCAGAATGGCTAGGAAGAGCAGTGGCATTATTTCAGCTCAACAGAAGAAAGAATTTTGTTAACTTTTTAGAATGGCTTGAAGATCAAATGGGCTGCCGCTGGGGAAAGTGACCTCCCTGTGACAAGAGGTGTACAATCAGAAGTTGAAAAATGCTAGGCAGTGATATCAGGGAGGGAATCTCAACAGCAGATAGGAACGTGAAGGTGGGGTGATGGGTGGAGGTGATGGTGGTGGTGGTGCTAGATGACCCTTGGGGCTCCTTCTAGATGGCTCATCCATTAACCTGTGCCCCTAAGAAGTGCCCATAGATGGGGACACGGCTTTTCCACCAATCAGACCTTTCTTAGCCAGCCTAGGCACACAGCTGCTCACTACTTCTCCTCAGGGGCAGGACTACCTTACTTCCGTCCTTATCTTTAATAACTAGCAAGCTATCTGGCACGCAGTAGGAGCTCAACGACTATTTCCTGGATTGCATCTGACTATCCAGATATCAAAGACCCTTCTCCTCTGACTGAATACATATTTTGTGAATGAAGTTAACTTAAATTCTACTATGTGACAGGGTGTGGCTCATATCATTAATTATTTACTGGGTATCTATTATATATATTAAGGCCACATGCTAAGCACTGTGAAAGAGAAAGCAACGTGGACCTCTCTTCCAGGAATTGACAGTAGGAAAGAGAAGCTCTGAATACCGTTAAGTGTAGCAGAGATATAAAATGCCCAGCACGGTGCCTGCTATTTAGTAGATGCTCATGAAAGGCTGAACAGTAGCCCCCGAAGATGTCCATGTCTTAATCCTCAGAACTTGTGAATGACACATTTTATGGCAAAAGAGACTTTGCAGATATGATTAAATTAAGGCTCTTGAGATGGGGAGATTATCCTGGATTATCTGGGTGTGTCCTTAATGTAATCATAAGTATTCCTTAGAAGAGGGAAGCAGGGGGGATTTGACACAGAAAAGAAGGTCACACAATGCAAGCAGTCACAGAGAAAAGCTATGCTGCTGGCTTTAAAGTTGGAGGAAGGGGCCACGAGCAAAGAATATAGCTTCGAATACTGGAAAAGGCAAGGAAACAGATTTTCCCTTAGAGCCTCTAGAGAGAGTGTAGCCCTGCTGAGTGTAGCCCTGCTGATACCTTGATTTTAGTCCCGTAAGTTTCATTTCAGACTTTTGGCTTCCAGAACTGTGAGAGAATAAATTCCTGTTGTTTAAAGCCACTAAATTTGTGGTCCCATTATAGCAGCAACAGGAAACTAATACAGCACTCAATAAATATTTGTGAATAAGTGAATTTTTAAAACCACTTTTTAAGATTGTTTATTTATTTATTTATCTATTTGAGAAAGAGAGAGTGCCTTCGAACAGGAACAGGGGGAGGGGGAGACTCCCTGCTGAGCAGGGAGCCTGATGTGGGACTTGAACCCAGGATTCTGGGATCACGACCTGAGCCGAAGGCAGATGCTTAACTGACTGAGCCGCCCAGGCAACCCAATAAGTGGATTAAAAAAAAAGTTCCATAAAAGAGGTAAAGATATAGAGATTCCCTTCAGTGGAAGAGAGCCTAAAAAGCTTTACAAATGCTCCAAGGAGCCGCGGCTCACTTTTCCCTGGCTTGGGGATTATTTACACAGTTTACTGCTTGCCCACCATGGTGCTGGTAGCTGTTAGCCTCCTGTGACGCTTCGGA
Organism: Ursus arctos; assembly: GCF_023065955.2. Lineage (NCBI taxonomy): Eukaryota > Metazoa > Chordata > Mammalia > Carnivora > Ursidae > Ursus > Ursus arctos. Next base: position 57,990,738 of record NC_079873.1, read on the forward strand.
ACTCTACTCGGGGGTCACTTCTAGGGCCCTCCTGTTGTCTGAAATGCTATGTTTGCCATGTGGCCTTACCACCTGCAGATAGAAACAAGTTTCTTTTTCACTGAATTCTGATAGCAATTATAATCTGCTTTAAATTACTGAGCTCTCAATGATATGTTATTTTCTGTTATCTTCTAGTTATATCAAACGTCTGATGCTACCTCTTTAATTACAGAAGATCCTTAAAGGCAGGGACCATGGTTTATATATAACATATTTTTGGATTTGTCATGATGCTAGACATTCCACAGGGACTCAGGAAATACTTATTACTGACAATCAAGAAGCTGGGTAGGGGGAGAAGCAAAATCTTATGCTTCCTTTTTCTAGACCCCAACCAGCTAGCTGACTCAATTAGATATCAGATATCTATCGGTCTGTCTGTCCATCCATCCATCTATCAGTCACATCGATTGTCACCTTACAGTGGGCCAGGCATATACCTGGTACATTCACTGGATACAGAAGTAAACACTTGGTTTTTGTTATTGAAGGCTTGGCTGACAAAGACTGCTAAACTAACATATTATAACACAATATGCTAGAGGCAAAAACAAATACAATTAAAGGCAAGAGCAATTAATTCTGTCTATGAGAGTCAGGAAGAACTCTAGGAAGGTGAAAATTAAGCTGTGCCTTGAAGGAGTAGTATTTTTCCAGGAAGAGAAGAGGTGTTTAGGGCATTCTAGACAGAGAGAGCACTTGGGAAGTCATAGACAACTGTGAAATGAATTGGTTAGAGCAGGGAGTGACAGGTGATGAGGCTAGAAACACAGGCTAAAGTCAGGCTTTTAAAGCCATCCTGGCGAGTGTCTGGGACTTGTATTTTATATGTGAAGGGTAACCAATGGATCCGATTTCTACTTCACGTGAAAAGCACCCCCCAATAGAAAATTTGCTCTGTAAAGAGGATGTTTTACTGTGAAATCACTATATAAAATCCGTATTATTTAAAGAAATAAAACAATAATCAGAATCTTTCTGAAAAGGGTAAGTTTGGAGGGGTCCCAGAGTTAATTCCTGTTTCCCTATCCTTTCCTTCCACTGAATACAAAAACAGAGTGTTGATTAGTCAGGAAAAAATTCTTTTCTGATCACTAAAATGAGTATCTATATTTTAAGACCCAGAATTTCCTTTTTAAAAAATTGTTTTAGCTTTTTATGCTTATGAAATTTTTTGATTTGTATGTAGGTATCACAAAGTTACATTAGTTTCAGGTTACAACATAGTGATCCAGCTTCCCTATACGTTATGCTACGCTCACCATCAGTGTAGCTATCATCCGTCGCTGTACGACACGATTACAATAGACTGTGTTCCCTATGCTGTGCCTTTTATTCCCATGACTTATTCATTCCGTAACTGGGAGCCTGTATCTCCCTCTCCTGTTCACTTTTTTTGCCCAATGCCCCCACTCGCCTCCCCTCTGGCAACCATCAGTTTATTCTCTGTATTTATGGGTCTGATTCTGCTTTTTGTTTGTTTTGTTTTTTTAGATTCCACATGGGTGAAATCACATGGTATTTCTCCTCCTCAGTCTGACTTATCTTCACCCAGAATTGTGCTTATTATTATTATTTTTCTCTTCCTCCTTTAAAAAACAGCTTTAATGAGCTATAAATCACATGCCATACAATTCGCATATTTAAGGAGTACAATTCAATGGCTTTTAGTAACGTTCACAGAGTTGTGTGTTTCCATCACCACAATCAATTTTAGAACATACTTCTCACCTTTAAAAGAAAACCTGTGCTCATTAGCAGTCACTACACCTCATTTTTCCTGAGAGCTCCTGGGCCCTGGCAACCACTAATCTATGTTCGGTCTCTATAGATGTATCTACTCTGGAAATTTCATACAAATGGAATATACACTATGTGGTCATTGTGACTATCTTCTTTAACTTAGCATAATGTTTTCGAGGTTCATCCACGTTGTAGCCTACCTCAGTACTTCCTTCCTTTTTATTGTCAAACAATATCCCATTGTATGGGTATAGCACATTTTGCATTCATCAGTTAATGGACGTTTGTTTTTTTCCTATCTTTTGGCTATAGTGAATAATGCTGCAATGAACATTAGCATACAAATTTTTGTGTGGACATATATTTTCCAATCTCTCGGATATATGCCTAGGAATAGAAGTTCTGGATCATATTTTTTTTAACTCTATGTTTAACTATGTAGAACTGCCAAACTGTTTTCTGAAGCGACTGTACCATTTTATATTCCCATCAGCAATGTATAAGGGTCCCAATCTCTCCATATCTTCTTGAATATTTGCTATTGTCCATTTTTTTTAAATGACAGCCATCTAGTGGGTATGAAGTGGTATCTGACTGCAGAGTTGCTTTGCATTTCCCTAATGACTAATAATACTGAATATCTTTTAATGTCTTTACTGGCCATTTGTCTATCTTCTTTCCAGAAATGTCTACTCAAATCCTTTGGATATTTTTCTATTGGGTTATTGTTCTTTTTATTGCTAAGTTGTAGGAGTTTTACATATATTCTGGATACAAGGTCTTTATCAGATATAGGACTTTAAAATATGTTCTTACATTCAATGGGCTGTCCTTCCACTTACTTGAAGATATTACTTGCAGCACAATTGTTTTTAATTTTGATGAAGTCCAATTCATTTTTTCTTTTGTCACTTGTGCTTTTGGTGTTCCATCTTAAGAAGCTACTGCCTAATCAAAGATCACAAGGATTTACTCCTAAGTTTTCTTTCAAGAGGTTTATCTCTTACATTTAGGTCCTTGATCTATTTTGAGTTAATTTTTATACATGGTATGAGATAAAGGTCCAACTCCATTCTTTCTTTTGCATGTGGATACCCGGTTATCCCAGAACCACTCACTGAAGAGGCTAATCTTTCACCATTGAATGGTCTTGGTATCCTTGTCAAAAATCAATTGACCATGGATGTATGGGTTTATTTCTGAACTCTCAATTCTATTCCATTGATCTGTATGCCTTTCCTTATGCCAGTTACAGACTGTTTTGATTACTGCGGCCCTATAGTAAGTTTCAACATTCGGAAGTGCGAGCCCTTTTCGTTCTCATTTTTTAGGATTGTTTTGGTTATTTGGGGTCCCTTGCAATTCCATATGAATTTTAGGATCATCGTGTTAATTTCTGCAGAAAAAGCCCAGGCCCAGACGATTTCACTGGTGAATTCTACCAAAAGCATAAGGAATAAGAAATACCAATTATCTATAATGTCTTCCAGAAAATAGAAGCAGAGGGAACACTTTCCATCTTATCTTATGAGGCTAGTGTGACATTATCTTGTATATAGAAAATCTCAAGGATTTTACTAAAAACCTGTTAGAAGCAATAAGAGTTTAATAAGATTGTAGGGTATCAGATCAAAATATAAAAGTCAGTTATACTTCTCTACCATAGCAATGAACAATCCAGAAATGAAATTAAGAAAATTCTACTTACACATTATAGTGTCAATAAGAATAAACACCTAGGAATGAATTTAACAAAAGCAGCACAAGACTTGTATACTGAAAACTGTAAAATACTGCTGAGAGAAGTTAAAGAAGATCTAAAGAAATGGAAAGAAGTTGTCATTCTTGAAACGCATATTTCCAAGGGGCCTGTCCTGGTAGAGCTAGGGATGGTAGCTCCAGAGCTCGATATATGCTCATTATTACACAGAAGGATGAAGAAAGTAGCTGATGCTTTTCCCGATGTGGGAAGATGCCCTTTAGAAATTTATTTCCTTCATATATTTTGGGTGTTTAAGTATAATTAGCTAGAAGTTCTGAAATGTGTTTTTATCATTCTGCCCACCATTTTCTATAGAGCTGCAATTGTTGAAACTTCGCTACATTTTCATGGTTGTTAGGACTTTCGGACGAGGACAGTTTTTCTAGCCGTATCCTTGGCATTAAAGAGCACCCCCACCTGAGCCCGCAGCCTTGATGACCCAGAGTTGTGCTTACCAAGTTACACTCTTACTTTCAAATAAGGCATGTCCGCCCTTATTTTCAGTATTTGCTGATCAAACCTCTTAAGCCTCCTGAGAATGTGCTCTTGGTGCTTCTATTGTTGTTGCTCCATTAAATGATTCTATGTGTGCCCTTATGGATAATTACTATTATGTTCAAGAGCTACAATGGTTATAGGAGATTGGCAGGAGAGAAAGTTTCAACTAATTGGTCAGAGGTGAGAGGTATACCAGAGATAGAAAGCAAGATGGCTTTCCCAGAAATTAGAAATGGTCAAAATTTTCAGAGTTCTTTCCTTTTAATATCTCTTCTGCATCTAATTCTAACGTCTCTTACTCTCTCTAGACAGCACTCATAATCCTGCTTTTAGGCTTTGGCCTATATGCAAATCAACACAGGTCATGCGGTGCTACAAAAAATCAGGAAAATAAAATTCTTTGAAATCTACTCTTTATGTTGGTACACAGACTATGTACTGTAAATATATAGATACAGATAAAGATATATATTTTTTCAAATAGTCATCCTAAGATGAACCTTACAGCAGACACATTCTTAAAAAGTCATGTGCTAATTCACTCTGCAAATCAAATCTTGAATTCACTAGAGAATTTGATTTAAGGAACTCCATAGGTGAATCCTGTCATAGCGAAGACTCCTTCTAGAAAATGAATTCTCCATTCAACCCCTATATCTATGCATTTGGCAGTGTGCATTTTTTAAAAAAATTTACCGGTTTTCTTAAATTGGAGCATACCTGTACTTAATCTTTAAGACAGTGCTGAAATCACTATTAGAACGCATTAGCTTTCTTTGCCTCTCTGCTGGATATAATGATCTAGGGAAGGAAAAATGAGCTAACAGGTCCTAGCTTGGGCCATTATAGCTTATCACTGGTTAACATATGACATAATCAGATGTTTCCATGCCTCATGTCCAAACCTTGTCATGATGTCTTCTGTGGGCTCCCTTTCCTCACACCCTGTTTACTATTCCTGCAGTCAGTTCATGTTGCTGTCTTTTGTGAGAACTGGCTCAATAACTTTTACAGATCAAGAGTTTCTGTGTTTATTTATAAGGCCATTGTTTCCTCTATCAAAGAGGGAGAATGGAAAACCAGAAATCCCTCTGTAATTTGATTTCAGAGTTACGTCCAGCAAGTTGTCTTAGAGGCTTACATGTTCCAGTGATAGTAACTGGGGTAGGAACCAGGAGACCTAGGTTCTCTCTGCTTCAGTTTTTGGACTTAGCAAAAAGTTCCTAGCTTATGCATCTCCTTCACAGGAATATTAGCATGATGAATTTAAATAAAGGCATTTACCAAAAAAAGGTCAAAGTACAAGCTATCCTAATTATCCAATTCACAATTTTTCTCTCATTAAGACCCCAATTCTAATTTAATAGTGCTAAATAAATCAGCTTTGTGCACACCTGCTTCTCGCCACATAAAACACGCACACAAAATACACGCACCTGATTGTGGGAAACCAGAAATTAGTCCCACATAATGGATTTTCTTTCAACCACATACTCTACATTTATAGTCCACTTTAAGGGCTCTGTGCCTAGAGCTGGCAGCTCTAAGAACAGTGAGATCAGTTTGTCTACAGTTGTTCCCAACCTTTTTTGGCTCTGGTACACCTACACTTGCTTCCAAAAATATACCCCACAGTCTGGTGCTCAATGGAATGAAGAACTTTCCTGAGCTAATAGAATATAAAACAAAGAAGGCAATGGACATAGTTCTACATCTTAGGGTACTCGTAACAACACGGTAAGGCAAACCAGTGGAAATGATGCAATTGACCCCTCACTGAGAGAAAGGGGGTTTGGGGCTGCTTTTTTGAAGGTGGGAACAATTTACACTTATCAATCTGCATCTCCTACCTTGGCCTCCCCTGTGACTGAGTATAGGCTTTTTTTTTTTTTTAAAGATTTTATTTATTTATTCGACAGAGAGAGAGACAGCCAGCGAGAGAGGGAACACAAGCAGGGGGAGTGGGAGAGGAAGAAGCAGGCTCATAGCGGAAGAGCCTGATGCGGGGCTCGATCCCAGAACGCCGGGATCACGCCCTGAGCCGAAGGCAGATGCTTAACCGCTGTGCCACCCAGGTGCCCCAAGTATAGGCTTTTGAAGAGATGGCTGGCCAAGGTAAATGGTGCAGCCAATAGCACTGGAATCAGCAAAAACTAACTGCCTTTGTACAAAGACAAAAGTCAAGGCCCTAGCCTTATTAACATTGTATTCAAACTGCTTGAGCTAACTAGCCACTGGTATTGCCTGGAAGAAAACCAACTTTCATCAGAAACAGAAATGCACTTGAGTACTAACAGATAAATTATTCAGTCTCCATGACCTGCATTCAACATCGAGCCTATTCCAAAGTTGCCATCTAATAAGGTGGAAAGGCCCCTTATTTACCTGAACAGTTTTAAAAATTTCATAATTTGTACCATTACCTCCAGTAATCAATTTTATTTCATGCGAATGGCTTGAATTCCAATCATTTATACTACGTTTCTTATAATTAGCATGCATTTCTGAGAGATTTTTAGTAAATGTTGAGATTGTTTATATGAATAAGTTCTGAAGGGCAAACAGAAGTCTCTAAAGTTAATTAAGGTACCTACTTTATGGATATATATCTTTCTTAAAGGAAGTTCACAAATAGGGATTCCTGGTCAGGACATTAGTAAGAGCTTAATAACCTTGAAGATACTTCCTAGGGGCATCTGTAAACCTTGTAGAAAGGTTTTATTAGTTGTCTGGCATAAAGTCCTTAATTAATTACCACTTGACTCAATCTACCTTGTATGATTTATTATTACTGTTGTGTTAAAGTACATCAGGCAAAATTAGTGATTTTTGCTCCTTTCAACTTACACCTTACCTTGATTTGCCCCCAGTCTCCAGAAGAGTTTAAAGAGCCAGTTTTACTAAATTCCAAAGACAGTTCATAAAAGGCATGAAAAGGAAAGATTTGCAGAAGAAAAATCCACTGAATTCTAGCAAAGATCAGCGAGGAAGTAAATGTAGCTTACTAGCATTCCAACTAAATTTAGTGGTATCATTGTGTAAGAATCTGTGTGGGTAGTTGTATTAAATATTTGAAAATATGCGAAAAGAGAAAGAAAGCTGAGTCTTATCCTGGTGATAATACAGTTTATATTAAAGACTAGGTTGGGGTAGAAAATTAAATTAAGGTAAAGCTGTAGAACGATATGTGGCCCTACCCAATGTTCCTTTCTCTTCTCCTCCACAGAACTCTTGTTGCTTATATTTAAACAGCAAAACTGCAAAGGAAGTCTCTCACTCTAGTTCAAATGTTACAAAAAAATTAAGACCAATTAGTTGTAGACACATGCTGCAAATATGCACCTTCAATTTCCATTTAAGTTTCCTGAGACAAGATGATACCAGCATGGATTTAGTAACTATGGACAGTAAATAAAAAGGTGGACTCTGAGTGTACGTTGTATTAGAAAAATTCACCAGTGCTATAGACACTTGCCCTCCTCTAGCAAGGACCAGCTTCAGGAACTGTTTGGATTACGAAACTCGGTGCTGGGAATAAAGATGGATTGTATTTCTCAGACTATTTGAAATGAGTCCATTCAATAGACTGAAAAACACATTAAAATACATAAAGTAGACTGAAAGACACATAATACCAAATATTATGACCAGAACCTCTCAAAACGTCAAGGTTATCAAAATAAGGAAAATCTGAGAAAGTGTCACGTCACAGCTTGGAGAAGCCTAAGAAACGTGACAACTAAACGTAATGTGGTATGCTGGATGGGCTTCTAGGACAGCAAAGGACATGAGGCAAAAACTAAGGAAATCTGAGTAAACTGTGAATTGTAGTTAATAATAATGTATCAGTATCGGTTCATTAATTATAGCAAATATATCATATCCACGTAAGATGTTAATAATGGCGGAAATTGGGTGTGGGGTACATGGGAACATTACGCCATTGCTCATTTTTTCTGTAAATCTAAAACGAACCTTAAAAGTTTCTTAAAAATGTGTTATATTTCTCAGGCTCTTTTGAAATGAATCCACCAATGAAAAATACCTAATACTGAGGGCCCAGTTCATGGGCCTGAATCAAGGGCGCTCAGAGACATCAGCTTATCAGCTGTCAACAGGACAAGGTTATCCAGCTCAGAAAGCTGCAAATCCAGTCACCCAAAGTCCCTTCGGAGAATTTCAACGGCAACAATTGATAATTAAGATGATTAGCAAAGCCTGTTTAACTTTCTTCATCTCACACAACCCTACAGCACCCAAACATGCTGTGGGCAGCAGGTTTCAAAAGCAGTGAGCTCTCCATTTGCAAAATTCCAGCTAAAGACTCTGGAGGGTAGGGGGTGGGCAAGCCAGCCCAGGTAACCAGGATCCTTCACCGGCTGCCAGCTTCTCCTGAAAGAGGGACGAGCTGGTATCAGAGCAGAGGCAGCCAGGGCCATCAGTGACTCCTAGCTCAGGCACTACAACGTGCACTGTTATCTAACACTATCGTTCACACATACAAAGCACACAAATGCCAAGTCAGACTCTTGCCTTTCTCTTGCCTAAGGATTCTTTAAGCACCAAGAACCATGGATTCTATATTTATCAGCCAGGTTATGAATTCTGAAGGATAGTTTCTTAATGGAAATACTGACCACAGCTAATTAGTCGAATACAAATTTCAAGGTGAAAATCTCTTTATTCTAAATATTCATTCTTTCCTTCAAATTATACATATTTATTGAAGAACGATTATGAGACAGATACTGCGCTGATGGAAAAAATTAGTTCAGGAGAACACTTGGAACTGATGAAACAGTTTATATGAACATCAGATCAATAAATAGAAACGTGGATGACGTTAAATAGAATTTCATCAAGCGGAAAGCATTCTTGATTTAACCTTGCACGCCCTCTAGTGGTTACTTGGTTAAAATGCAGAGCTTATATAACAGCCCACAGTTTGCCCATATTCAACATGCTGGAACTCTGACATATTGACTGCTTATTCGACTTTGTGAGCACTTGAACTTCTCACTGAAGTATGGAATCTCCTCTCTCCCTCCATGACTTCTCTCTAACTCTCTCTCTCTCCTGGTTCTGATCATTTCATAAAAGCTGTTAAGATATCATTGATTCCTTCAACAAATATTTATTGAGGGCCTACCTTGATAGGCCCTCTTTCCAAGTTAATAACTTTATTTTTTATTTTCCAAACATTTTGATATTCAATAAGTCAGTTGGTAGTACTATGAGGGACACTCCCCCAAATGGTTGGGGATCAATGTAATCAATGTTTCCCACTTCTCTCTCTTGCCCATCCATTCCAACTTGCACACTTGATCATTCACACAACAAAATTTTATTGAGGGTTTACTGTGTGCCAAGTAGAGTTCTAGGCAGTGGAGCTATAGTAATGAACAAAACAGATAAAAAATCCCAACTAAGGATGTACTGTATGGTGACTAACATAATAAAAAACTATTATTTAAAAAAAAACCCTACCTCCTATAAAGTTTATATTCTCGTGGGAGTGAAAGTAAGACATAAAATAAACAAGAAGTGAATTAAATAATTTTTTGATGATTAACAGTATGGAGAACAATCAAACAGGGAAAGGGCAATGGGAAACTTTTTTGGCAACGTGAATCTTAAAACATGGTCAGGGAGCCTTAATGAGACGGTGATTATTCAGCAAACACTTGAAGGAGGTGAAGGGGCATTAGCTGGGGGAAGAGTATTTCAGGCAGTAGGAACAGCAAGGCAAAAGGTCTAGAGGTGGGAACACTCCTGGTAGGTTCAAGGGACATGAGAAGTCCAGGGGCCAGAGAACAGCAAGAAAAGAAAACAGTAGTTCTACAGGGAGAAGGAGGGAAAGGGAGGAAGGTGCAGGGCTCTGCAGGCCATGGTAGGGACTCCGGCTTTTACTCTGAGTGAAACAGGGATCCGATGCAATCTTTTTTTTTTTTTTTAAGATTTTATTTATTCATTTGACAGAGAGAGACAGCCAGCGACAGAGGGAACACAAGCAGGGGGAGTGGGAGAGGAAGAAGCAGGCTCATAGCAGAGGAGCCTGACGTGGGGCTCGATCCCACAACGCCGGGATAACGCCCTGAGCCGAAGGCAGACGCTTAACCGCTGTGCCACCCAGGCGCCCCCCGATGCAATCTTTTGTTCTTTCTCCTTACCCCCAACAGCCAATTCAACACCAAGTTCTGCCAGTCATGCCTCTAAAATCGCTCTCAGTGTTTTTCTTCCTTTTTACACCCCCTGTCACATTGTTCATACTTATAAGATCTGTTTCCTGGGCTCTGAGCATAACAGTCTGACCTTTTTATTAATGAGACTGGCTAGAAGGGTCCCACTGATCTGGGATCAGGAGGTGGAGGTGGAAGTAAAGGGCAGGGTATAAGACTGTAATTTACGCGCAGTCCTGGTACCTGGACCTGAAAGCAAACACCGAAGTTACATTTAAGAGAGAATGCTGAGGCTGAGCTGGGAAAGCATGCCTCCAATAGGATTATAAGATCAAGGTGCCTCTGGGTGGTCCTCCCAACTATTTCCTGAGCAACAGCCTTCCAGTGAATCAGGCAGTGGGCCAATCATGATGTTGCTGGAAAGCTGGCACCTCCTGCACGATGCAATTGGTCTCAGGCTTAGGTTGCTGAGGCTAATTTCAGGGTGCAGGGCAGACAAGTGCATCAGGCAGTAGCAAAAGACTGGATGGGTGATCGTGAAGTAGGAAGGGCACAAAGGTCTACGGGCAGAAGACTAAGTTTCACTTCAAAGTTTCATCAAGGTAAGAGTCCTCCAATGTTTAGCATGGGCAGATAGGGCTGTGCCAAAAGGAAATCTAACTGGTGTCTCACCCCTGAATGATCCAGTTAGTGTAATTCCTACACTGCTCGACAGCAGACGCTTTTTCTCTGTGCCAGACATTATTCTGTGTGCTTTACACACATTACTTCATGTAATACAACTGCTTTGTGTGGGAAGTACTATTATTAGCTCCATTTCACAGGTGAGGAAATCAAGGGACAGAGAGCTTCAGCAAGTTGTTTGAGATCACACAGAAAGTGGTAGTGCTGGCATTCAAATCCAGGCAGTGTGACTTCAGAGGCCCTGCTCTTAACCTCCGTGCCATGTTGTAGGGTGAAGGCTAACTGAACGTGGCCTTGGCTGGTCGATACTTGGGCGGCTACACTGGGTATTGACCAGGTTCAGAGCTGTCAGTGGTTCTAGGGCAACAGTAGGCTGGGAACAAGTAATGCCATGAAGGGAAGAGGTCTGGACAGAGGGGTGTAGTGAGTTAGAAGTGAATTCTGAGGAGGAGGTTGGGCCAGAGGGCCAATTGTATTACATGTTGGAGGTATAGCAGGAGTGCTGGCCCCCACCCCTGCCAGACTGGTTGATCCACATGGCCTGGCAGGTTGTCTGCTGGTAGTGGTATGGTGGAGAGGCAAACGTGGAGGAGGTTGTGCATGGCACTCTCCCAAACTAGTGTATGAATGGGGGGCTGTGGTTGGGGAGCAGATGGCCATGGAGCCTATGAAAGTGGAAGACATTTTAGAAGCATGGGCAGCAATGGCTGATGTGAACTGAGGTAACAGGGAAAGAGGGACCTGCAGCTAGTAAGAAGATGTTACAGATATGAGAGGATGAAAGGTCTACACAGAAGTCCCGTGGGACAGTGTCCCAAGAGCCTGAAGGCTACCTTGGTCTGTTTTTGCCTCAGCTGTAGTACTTATAGAGGTATACTAGTAGTTAGGTCAGAATGTGGCAACTAGAAAAACCTTTAGACCAGGAGTTCTCAAACTGTGCTTTGCAGAAGAATCACCTTGGGAGACACTGGTAAAAAATGAACATTCTTGGGCTCTGCCCCTGGAGGGTCTGACTCAGGAATCTTCATTTTAGGATTAAGATGCAGGTGGTCTGCAGATCACAGTATGAAACAAAATCCATGAGATTATAATATGTAAAGTTTGAGCGGGCTGTGTTGGCCTTTTGGAGTGGTACCCATGAGCACAGGCAAACCCTGACCCTAATAGAATGAGGCACCTGGGAACAACATAAACCTCTGGGCCGCCCCAGAATGGGCCTGGATCTTTCTGTCTCGCACATGCATCTGCCTGCTCACTATGCTGTGGCCGGGGTGAATAGCTGTGACATTCTCAGGCTGGAACCCTGTCGATATTCTGAATTCTGAAATGGGATGGGAACTCTGGGAGGGGTCTATTTCACCTGGGTACTGGTTGAGTTTACAAGTCTGCCCTAGCTGGCTACTCTGGGATATAATGCTTTGTGGTCATGATCCCAAACTGCCTGTCCTTCTTAAAGGACGTGTCTCCTTATCTTCAGAGTGGCCTTGATCACTACGGGCTCTCATTCCCACTTGGGGTAGCTGACCTTGGTTAGGGCCAGCTTCCTGGAGATGTGGGTGCAGGGGCAGAGATCAAAATACCCAGGTCCTCCTGCAACAGGACAACGACTCCAACCCATCACCCTCCTATCCATGCCCTCGTACCTGGATGCTGAAGGCATTAGACAACGGTACAGGCCAAGGCTGGGGGTAGAAGGCCTTCAGACAAGGGAAGGTCATTTTTGTGTCTCGGGACCAAATTCCTTTGTCTCAAGGAGAAAGGACACTGGGAGAGTGAAGACGCAGAGGCAGTACATGAATTGCTCGTGGTATCAAGGGATGGCTGAGGTCTTCAATCAGCCTAGGGGACTTCATTTCTAGAAAGGCTTACATCTTACCCAGCACTATGTAAACTCTGTCAGAAACACCACTTTCACACTTTGGGGCTTGGCCTGGAGACAGCGCTACTGTAACCATTCCATTACCACGTAGCTCAGAGATTCTGTGAGCTACAACATTGAATACATTTATCAAACTATTGCCCAGGTAAATAACTATACTGTGAGGTGCTGTGTGATCTCATTTGCTTGAAGAAGGCAGGAGCGCCGCACAGGACTTTCCCACACATTACCTTTCTTGACCTAGATGAGGCTGTTGGTGCCCCTCAGGTACAGATAGCTCTGTGGATGCCAGAACCTCATGGAACTAAATTAGGAAGTCCTAGGGTAGTGGAAAGGATTTTGAATGGTCACTGCACTGAGGATGGTATCATCGTGACAAGAAGCATTCCCTGCGTTTTATTTTCAGAAAGAGTCTCAAGGCCAATGCAGAAGAAATGGGGGATCTGATGAAACTGCTGCAAGTTGCTGTCCAACGTTTTTATTTTATAGAAGGCCTTGATTTTAGACTGAGAGCATCCACTCCTTTGGTAGTAAGGAAAGTCCTGGGGTGTCGGCACTACCGCCCAATTTGCCGCTGAGAAGCAGTCTCTCTGTCTCTTAGAAGAGAGTATCTTCATTTGCCTTATGGGACTGGGTTGGACGTAGCAGTGTGAAGGGTTAGTTGAACGGGGAATTCTATGTGACGTTTGGCAGGGTAGAGGTATAGGGAATGCTGGCAGTAAAACTCTGACAAAGCAAAGGTCATGGGTCTTAAAGGCAATAGTGAATAGTCCACTCTCAGCCGGGAGCAGCTTATTGGCAAAGGGAAACCTGAGTGCAGAGGGTGCTAAACAGTACTAGGGCTGACTTCAGCTGGACAGGTAGTGGGAACTTGCTGGACCAGGGACTTTTCTGAGAGGCTACTGAGGACCCCCTGAGTATAACCCAGTCTAGATATAAGTGACTTTTAGCAGACACCACGTGCCAGGCTCTTGGCTAAGCTCTGTAATGCAATTATTAGATTGAACCCTTATAACCCTATAAGGTAGATACTATTATTGTCTCCACTTGACAAATGAGGACACTGAGGCACAGAGGTTTTATAGCTAATAACTGATGGAGCTGGGATTCCTTGGGCAACACCGAACCAGTGTGATATACTGTCTTCCCCAGTTCGGTAGGAAGTATAGAAACACACCTCATTCCCTGGAGGCTAGGGGTGGGGATGCCATAGGGACAAAGCATGTCTTAGCTGGTTCCTACTTTGCTGCCTGGCTGGGCAGGTTTCTGATGAAGGGCTGGTGCCTTACAGGCTGGACATGTACCGATAGAATGGTCTGGGCTACTGTGGTAAGGCTTGTCTGTTCTGCAGGCTGCAGCACTGAACGGGTCTAAAGAGAATCCAGGCCTCCGTTTTCATGTAGGTCTCTGTTTGTCAAGGCTGGAGGGGGGGGTAGTGCAGATACAGGAGGGAGGCTGGCTGCTCGGTTAACAGGTTATCGTGTTCGTACAGCCCTTTGGGGAACTGGAACCGTAATGCAATTCACTGTCTCTCACTTCATGCGTAAGGAACTGGAGCTCTTGGTAATGTAGCTCTAGTAGCTGTGATCGAAATTCCAGGTGCGTGATGACTAATGGCTAGAGGTCTAGTTCTGGTTCTACATTTTTCTCGTAGAGCTTGCCAAGACACAAGGCAGTTTTATGGCTCTGCCATTTACTGCCCCCAGGTGGAAGTACCAGAAACCAACAACATTCGAGGACATCTCTCTCCCTCTTGGAGCAGGGAAGCGGAGCAGAGGGGGCCCGGCCGGCATAGATCCTTGTTGCCAGGTGGTAGGCAGAAATGTCATGGGATGAGAGGGCAAATAATAGAATTGTGGAAGGAAGAAGTGCATGGTTGAGTGAGGGATGCAGGTTTTAAGTGGATTATCGGAACGAGATAAAGGAAAATACTGGGAGCTGAGATGCAGAGCCAAATAGGGTAGGAGACACCAGAAGAGGCCAGAATGAGGAATAGCCAGTCGAAGTGGACAAATCAGATATCTCTCGGCAAATTCTGGAGGTTAGGAGTCACTGTTCTGTGTTGGGTTTTAATATCTCCTAGCACATGTTTACATGGATAGGGTGAGACCCATTTGAGGGAATCTGGATGGGACAAGATGACTTCCTAAGGGACTGACTACAAAAAGCAGAATCAAAGGATTCGAAGCAGCCTGTGAGCAAGTGACAGAAGAGGGCAAGTGCATTTTAACAGAGAAAGTAGAGGTCACCGGGCAGGTGCTCCCTCAGTTCTCTAGTAGGCAACCCCCACACTCATCTGTTATGCCTTCCTTCATTTCTTTTGCTCTGGTTTAGAAGCGGTGGTTCTCCTCCTCCCAAAACCACTCACCCCATCTTCTCCTGCCTCCTTTGAGACTTTGCTCCATTTCTTAAACCTTCTCGTACATCCAAGATTTCCCTTTCAGCCCAGAAATGCTCTTAAATCTTTGAGAACAAATCCAACAAGCCACCCCTCAAGCCTTACTTTCCCTTGGCCATTGCCCTCCTCTCTCCTTTCTTCCTATTCAAACTTTGGACCATTTATGTTCCTTTCCTGCCCATTTCCTTAGTTCTTACTTACCCCTCAACAGTTTGCATTCCCCTCACTCTCCGGGAAGTTATCTTACCAAAATCATTAATGCCTACGTTACTCGCCAAATACGATGGACACTTTAGTACCTCTCTGGATTGACTCCTCCATAGCGTGTGACACTACTAAGAGCTCTTTTCTTCCTGAAACTCTTCTGCTCCCTGCGGATTCTGTGGTCCCTTTCTATTTTGATCATCCGGCTAGCCCTGCTTGTTGCTTTTCAGCTGAATTCACTGGGGCCTCTTCTTGCTCTGGCCCATTACAAGCTGGTGTTTCCTGGGGCTCTCGGCTCTCCTTTCTTTTTCTAACTCTCTGCCTCTTCCCTCGGTAATTGTGTCCATTGTCATGGTTTGCACCACCACTTCATATACTGGCAACACATCTGTGTCTATTTCTAGCTTCCACCTCCATCTCCAAGTCTGAGTATCTGGTTTCCCTGGGGATGACCCTTGCTGCACACCAACTCCTACTCTTGATTTACTGAGGTATACAAGGTTGATGAGTCAGACTGCCTGGGTTTGAATTGCAACGTCATCACTTACCAAGCTCGGGCAAAGTTGTTTAACTTCTCTGTACTCCCGCGTGTAAAAGAGAGCAACTAACAATATCCACGTCTTAATTCGAGAATACACGAGAAATGTGAGGATCTGTAAGAACAAGGCATGTAAGGGAGCTTCTAGCACATAGCTCAACACACGCTGGCTATTGTTATCAAGTCCTATCTTCTTTGGGACTCTGCTCAAAACACGCCAGAAACTTGACCGATCGTCCTCATCTTTTCTCTCTACCTGTATCTACTCATCACTGATACTCAATTTTATCTCTTAAAGCTGCCTCAAGTCAGCCGCCGCCATTCACCATGCCCCAGTCTCACTGCTCTGCCTTAGTTCAGGTCCTTATCACTTGTCATCGGGACTGCCGGGACCCCTGTACAGTCTCCCTACCTGCAGTCTTCACCTCCATCAATCCGTCCTCCAGGACTATAGTCTGTTGGTTTTCTAAAACACACATCTAACCATGGTACTTCCTCGTATGATTTTGTAGTGGCCCTCTATTTCCTAGCGCAGAGTTTCTCGAAGCACAGCAGAATCACTCCTGGAGTCTGAAAGTGCAGGTTCTGACCCCCTACGCTAAACCTACTTGATCAAGATCAGAGAGAGAACTAGATACCGCATCTGCCGAATCGGCGATTCAGATACATGCGAAGCCTTTCATGACCCACTTCCTACTTTCCTACGTCATCTTCTGCTATTACCCACTTTGCACTGTAACCCTCCAACAATAGTGGGCTGCGTGTCGTTCCCCAAATCCAGCAGGCTGTTTTACTCTGCTCTGCTTTTGCAAAGGCACTTGTGGCCTTCTGGACTGTCATTCACATTCTTGTCTCCCCAGCACACTCACTCCTCTGTGCCCTTTGAAGTCTCCTTCACCATAACCTCCTTATTGACAAATCTTACTTTACTCCTCTACGGCACTGTTTCTCAACCATTTTTGCTCATTATCATTTCCCAATCCAAGGAGCCTTTTTAGGTACCTTTTCCTAACTGACCACTCTACACAATTTTCATATCCCAGATGAAATTTCATATCCCAATTTTCATATCCCATATACTGAACATCTGCTTATGCACTGTGACCCTTTGGAGGGCCACACACCCTGTAACATCTAAGTTTTTTGCCTCTCCCCACCCCCTCCAAGAATCGCTTTTTGCTCTGGTGGCAGATGCTGCTATCCAAACTGGTCTTCTTAAGGTTCACCTTTCGTTTCCGTGATAAGTCTTTTCTGATTGTCTTCCTATCTTCTGACCATTTCTTCTCAAGATTCCTTTGTAGGCCTTTCTTCTTCTACCTGTCCTGTAAGCATTGGCATTCCACAATGAACGCCACAAACAGTATTTGTTTTGTTTTCCATATTATCCTATAGATGCTTCTCAGGTGATTTTACCAATTTTTTTGGTTTTAATTACCACCTATCGTGCTGTTGATTCCCAGATCTGTATGTTCGGCGGAGACAGTTCTGAGTTCCAGCTTCTTGCTAGCCCAAGTACGGTTCACAGACTGGCAGCATTTAGTATCATCGGGGAGTTTGTCAGAAATGCAGGTGCTTAGGTTTCACCCCAGGCCTCCTGAACCAGATCTGCATTTTATCAAGATGCCCAGGTATTTCATATGCATATTACAGGCTCGAAAGCCCTGGCCTGAACCCCATTATCAGTTCTCTAGCAGACATGTTGAATTAGATGTTCCATAAGCACATCAGTTCTTATCCCTTACTCTTCTTGGTTAATGGTAACCCAATTGACTCAGTCATCTACACAAGAAATCTAGATCATTCCTTCCTTATCTTTGGTTACCATTCCTATCTATTCTAGCTACTAAACGGCTCTTGAATTTATTCTCTCTTCTATGCTCCTCACCACTGTTTTCACCTCCTTTTGGGTAGATTATTACAGTAAAGTCCTAATCGATTTCTCTATCGACATCCTCCCCCCACTCCCCATCAGTTTATCTGCTGACTTGCTAGAATCATATCCCTAAAATGCAAATCTGATCATGTTACTTCCTCCTGGCCTAAACTTCCTTCAGTGATTTCTCACTCTCCAAAGCCAGGGTTCTTAACCAGGAATCCATCCATTCACACGTGGGCTTTAAGAGAGTCTTATACTTTCTAAAGTTACAAGGAAATATCTGCATATGTACACTTTTCTAGGGACAGTATACATGTAGCTTTCATCAGATTTTCAGAGGGTCCGTGACCAAAACAGGTCAGAACCACTGATCTGAAGGATCAAGTTCAAACTCTCTAGTTTGGCATACAAGGATCCTTTATACCTCCCCCTCCCCTTTACTTCCAGTCAGTTACCTACAGGAGTTCCAGCTTTAATTACAGACTTGGAAGTTCCCTCAGCTTTCATGCCCCTCTGCCCCTGGACATGCTGTCTCTGGAATAACCCCCAAGTTATCTACATGGCCAGCACATGGTACAGCCTGGATCTGCACTGGAGTCTTACTTCAAAGTTCACAGTCATTCCACTCTACAGTGACTTGACATTTTCCACTGTGGCCTAGGACACACAAATACATACACATACACTAGAACAGGTTTCGTGAAATCCACCTTGATTTCAAAAGATGCTGGCTGCAGCCCACTGAATTGATATGACGTTCTATTAATGAGCTGCAACTCTCAGTTTGAAAAACACTGCACTAGACCTTTGCTGATACAGGAAGTTCTTATTACCGAGAATTTATTATCTTAGTCCCAGAAGCATCAAGGTTTTGAGGTTTCCTAGGGATACCAAAGCTGTCAACAGCATGAAAGCACTTGCTAATGAATCAACCACGTCTATCAGCCCCCATTCAAACAACCTACTCCTCTAAACCCTAGCACCTATCCCTACCCATCTGTTCAATTACTTTGTCTTTTATGGATTGTCAGATACATCAGTGAGCAATTCACTGAAAATCTATCACAAAGTGAAATTACAAATCTCAAAAAAGGATGCAAGATACCATGAAGTCAACACAAAAAACTGGCAAGGATCTGTAGACCAGTTTAGAACTGAAGAAGAGAAATATAAATAAGGGTAAGGATAATGATTTTAAAAATGGTTCGAGAGAGAGAGAGTGATCTGAATGCCAAATGATTAAGGAGAAGCCCTCAGAAAAAACTGAAAAAGCCCTTGAACATTTTGGCAGAATCAACCCTCTTAATGATCATGCCGCAAAAATCTCACAGAGAGTAAAAGGTACCATCTTGACACATCGTGCAATTTTGTTAGAAAAATTAAGCCCAAACAAAAACAATCAGTCCTTGATACGTTCTTTGTCTGAAGAATTATGTAGCATTCAATTTTATTAAAAGAGACCAAATCAACGTATTTTCATAGTGCTTTAGTTATTCAAGTTAGTATGCTAACCAAGTCCTGCCCTCTCTGTCATTTACTCGAAACTTTTAGTCCCTTTTTTAAATGGATTCACTTGGTGGTCTTCTGCCTGCTACCAACTGCCCTCAAATAATAAGAACCTCCGGTACGATCCTTTGCTTCCTCATTGCCTGACACACAGCAGGAGCTTAATAAACGTCTGTTCAATGACTAACTGCAGTAATGGCCCTCTCCTCCCTATCTAGTCGCAGTTCCCTCTGATCTAATCAGCACATGGCCGCCTTCTCTCAAATGCTTCAGTAAATCCCCACTGGTCCCAGAAAAAAAGTCCAACTCCTCAGCACGGCTGACAAAACCTTTATAATCTGGTCTTGCTCTATTTGCTCTCACATTCTGGCCACATTTAACTACTTGTAATTCTCCAAATGTCCCATACTTTCCACTGCCATGCTTATTATCCCCTCCACTTGGAATTCTCTAGCCCCACCGATGGGAAGGGAGACTCCTTCTCCTTCTGTACACTCCACTACCTTGCACATAATTGCAGCACACACTGACCATACTGTGTCTGTCTTGTAACTGCTCCCCACCTTGTTCCAAGCAGTTTTTACCATAAAAAGTTCTACTGATAAAACTAATATGCATAAGAGAAAGCACGGGAAAAATATAGGAAACAGCAGAAAGATCCATGTGTATGTGTGTGTATTCTTATATATCTCTCACGGTATCATCATCTTCACAAAGTCACTGGTGTCATTTTGTTGTATTTCCTTCTAAGAGTTTTTCATAAGCATCTATTCTTTACACGACTGATCAGAGCGAATGTGCAATGTTGTAGCTACCTGCCCTTTAAAAACAAAGCCAACATTATACAATGTGCATTTTGTTTTGTTATACAGTTATCCTAACTACGGCTGGTTAATGGTTACATAATAGCCCATCGAGTGGCTATGTTACCGTATACTACCTAAACATTCTGAACATTCTGCTGCTTTTGAATCTTTAGGTCTCCCTCCTTCCCCCCCTTTTTTGGCTATTATATTAAGAGAGAAATTACCATCCTTGCACACACCGTTTTCCAATATTTTCAATTGGTTTATTTCCTTAGAATAGATTACCGAGAGTAATAGATATATGAGTTAAGAATCTTTCTTCTTTCAGCTCAAATTTGGGAAGGAGAAAAATACACGCAGGTGTATATTATGTTTCAATCTCCCTTCCTGTAATTTATTGATGCTAAATATTTATTCATGTTTATTTAGTATTTGTTTCCTCTTTTGCGAATTGTTCATGCCTTTTGCCCACTTACCTAAATTTCAGTGTTTTAAAAAATCAATTAAAATAAAGATTATAGGGGCGCCTGGGTGGCACAGTGGTTAAGCGTCTGCGTTCGGCTCAGGGCGTGATCCCGGTGTTGTGGGATCGAGCCCCACATCAGGCTCCTCTGCTATGAGCCTGCTTCTTCCTCTCCCACTCCCCCTGCTTGTGTTCCCTCTCTCGCTGGCTGTCTCTATCTCTGTCGAATAAATAAATAAAATCTTAAAAAAAAAATAAAGATTATATTTTATTATTTTTTTTGGGGGGGAGGTAGAAGGGGGGAGAGAAAGAGAGAGAGAGAGAGAGAGAAAGGGGAGAGGGAGAGGGAGAATCCCAAGCAGGGTCCACGCTCAGCACAGAGCCCAATGCAGGGCTGGATCCCACAATCCTGAGATCTTGACCTGAGCTGAAATCAAACGTCCAAAGCTTAACTGACTGGGCAACCCAGGCGCCCCTAGAATAAAGATGTTTAACCCTTTGTAGTATTTGCTGTAACTATTTTTTTTTGCCTCTTTTTATTTTGGTAATATTTAAGCTGCAAAAGTAATAAGATCTCATTACAAAAATTTTGCAAGCTAGAGAAACACACTTGAAAAAAATCATCAATAATTCTTCCACCGTAATATAGCCACCATTATCATTCCCACTGCTTTTTTTTTATATGTGTGTGTTCTACAAAGTGGTAATTGAGATGTGCATACAATTTTGAAATCTGCCTTTTTATTAACACAAGTCTTTTTCTGAAATGCCCTATAGCCTTCGTAATCATTATTTAAAATAATAGCATAACATTCTATGGAGCAGATTGACCATTTCCTTATTACTACATATTCATGTCATTTCCATTTTTTTGTTTCATAAAGAACACTGATAAGCACTTCCATGCAAATAGTTTTTCCATATTTTGCATTGTCTTCTCAGGAAACATTCTAAGTAGTAGGATTAAAGGGCATTGATCCTATTCCTAAAGTAGACAAAGGGCATTAATACACCTTAGCTACCAAGTTACTTTCTTAAGGGGTTGAAACAAACCGCACTATTACTAGCCAACTGAGTACCACGTTTTTCAATTTTGGCTTAAAAAGGGGCTACCTAGTTGTTTAAAATTGCATTTCTTCAATCACTAGCAATGAACATTGCCCCATGTTTTCCAGTGGTACTTAAACACCTTTATAAATTGTCTCTGCACATTCTTTGCCCATACTTCTTCTTATACATCATACCATACGAGGGCCTTAGAAAATACAAACCTATCACACTTTGTCATATTTATGTCAAATATGCCTTTTTAGTCTGTATTTAATTTTGTGTTTTAAATGGCCGTAAAACTTTTAAAAGTGATTTTGGTTTTAAAATTTTATGCAGCTAAATTTGTTGAGCTTTTCCTTTGGGAGATTTTTTCCTATTACTTCCTAAGCTTAGAAAAAGTATTCTCCTTGAGAAGCTTGATAAATATCCATTCATTCTAGTTTTTTTTTTAATTTGCTTTTTTTACATTGAACTCTTCAATCTAGCTGCCACTTATTTTAGTTTATTACAGGAGATGAGGGTATAAATGCTACCAGCTGTCACAACATCATTTACTGAATAATCCTTTCTACTCCCATACACTTGCAAAGCATCTTTTATAATAGACTGAATCCTTATATATAACAGTCTCTTTGGGGAGTGTAGTATAATATCATCTGTCTCATCTTATACCAACGGTACCAATGTTTTCATTATTCTAGTTTTGTATGTTTAATATCTAATAGCATTAGTCACTCATCATTCTTCTTTTGAAGAATTTTCTTTGAAGATCACTGTTCTTTAGTTTCCAAATGCAATTATTTGCTGCCTTACCTCTACGATATGAATTTTGCGAAGGCTGGATTGGTTTGGTTTCTTAGAATAGACTGCTAAGAACAATATTACCAGGTCATACAGGTATGAATGTTTTCCCCACTCATTTGACACTTGTTTCCAAAGTTTTCAAAAAGACTGTACCAATTTCACTGTAATCATGCCAGCACGAGGATATTTTAAAGATTTTTTTTTTCAAAATTGGTAGGGGAGAAAGATACCATGCTTCAATTTTTATCTCTGCTTATTAGTGATGACAAACATATGCTTACAGTGGGTGTTTAATCAGTGCATGTTGAATGACTAAATGGCATGTATGAATCCATACACATATTTAGGGATGGAAACTCTTAAACAAATACTGTGCTTATGATAGAGAATGCTGGCTAGATGTCAGTTTGGGGGCTAAATACCTGTAGTCTACCTGCAGAGATGTTCTAGAGGTGCCAAAAACCCCCTAGAATTTGGACCTGAATTGGGGCAATCCCTAGAGACTCTCTGTAATTTGTATCCACCACAGTGTCTGCTTCCAGGTAGGATCAGCTGAGAGCTGTCTGAAACAGTTAAGACAACACCTACCTACAAGCAGCCCAAAAGCAGCCATGATTGGCTCTAGATAGAGCATGCTTCATTTCAAAGCAAAACAGTGAGAAGAAGTGCCGGTACCTGGGTATTCCACTGGACACTGACCCAGGCCCTGGCAGGCCTTAAGCAGGGAATTTAAATACATAAGATCTTCCAGTGCCACATGCAGAAAGCAGATCTGATTAACAGGATCAGGCATTTTCCATGAAACCACATTACTTCTCTTTCTCAATTCACTAAGCACAAGATGCAATAGAGGTCCTTGGTTCAGAGAGGCTTGTCCCCCCTCCCCCCCTTCTGTAGTTTAAAAAGGAGAGAGGTTCTTTTTTTTTTTTTTTTTTTTGGTCCCAGGGATCACTGTCTTTATTTTGAAATTTTTTAATAGAGCAAAAGCTAGCAAAAGGTAGGTGGTTTCTCTTTGTTTCTAAGACCATGTGAAAGTCATTATGAAACACTGGCTCTTTCTGCTCCATCATCTCAGTGGTAGGTTCTAGTAGTAAACTTTCTCAAGGACTTCCTTGGTCACGAAATCTGTCGATCTGATGTAAAGAATTCCATGTTCTCATCTTAACCTGCATATGCTGAAACTCTGCTCAAGGTTTTAGTCTGAAAAATAAAGTGCCATTTTCTCTGGACTCAAGAGCACCAAACAGGATCAAGGTCATGGCCAAGAGTATGAACAACTGGTGTGTGAAAGATGCATCGCCAGTTCCTACCACCGCTGCTTCATTTCACTCACACAGCACATAGAGCAAATCAGACTTTTAAAAATTCGTCTCCTCCAGTATGTATTAAGTACTACCCACATAGCAAGCAAGCATATCAAGCAAGATGACAAATGCTGTCCCAGCATCCTTGTCACACACAGGGTAGAGCTGTTTGAAATGTCAACATGAAACTCCAAAAGGACTTCTCTAGCTCCAAGTAGCACCTGAGAACAGCCGTTTCACAAGCCCTTTCTCCTTACAGTGACACTTAACTCTCTCAGTCAGTTACCACTTGCCTCAGAGATGGCGGCGAAAGCTTCCTTCTTGATTCTTCGGCCTTTTGTTTTAAATCTATTCTCATCAATTTCCCACCTATTTGGAAACCTGTTTGCCACTTCTTTCAAGAACTAGCTCTAAAACGCACCTCTTCCAAGACTTCCATGATTAATTTCTGCATAGCGCTAAAATCTCCTCAGCTCATACGTATATTCAATTGTTACCAAAACTGATGTTGCTCCCTAATTATTCTAGTTCTGTGAGTGTCTCTAGAGCATAAGCCCCTGAAGACAGGGGAATTTCCAAAAAGCTGGAAAGGGAATGTAGAGATTGTCTAGTTATATCCTTCGCCCTGCCCATTTTCCTGATGAAGAGACCGAGGCCTAGAGAGGTTAATCTTTCCAAGTCAGTCAGCCAAGTCTGCAGAAAAACTAGGCATGGAACCCAGGTATCCTGACTTTCAATAGAGTGCTTTCCATGATATTGTGTCACCTTCTTCTATTTCACTTGTATCTCTTCAGAAAGCCTGGGAAAGTGCTGTATTCATACCCAAATCTCTCAGTGAAAGCCAAAACAATAAGTATAAGACTTCACATAACTGACAAACTGACTCAAGGAAAGAGGCAGAAAGCAGAGAGGTCATTTTCTTACTTCTTTGCATGATGCCACCCTCCGGACCAGTTAATTGCTACTTTGCACACTCCGTCAATCAGGCACTGGGCAGCTGTGATCGTGGCCCCTCCTACAGCTGCTGCGTAGTCAAATATCCCTTCCGTGGCTGGGCAGTCATAACCTTAGGGGCAAACATCAGAAGAGCCTGTTACAAGATGAACTGGAGAAGGAAGAGGTGTGATACTGTGATTTATATAATAAGAAATACTCCTACGTGATCTTCATCCCCAGGTCTGACACAGAGCTCCTAAAACTGTTGGAATTTCCCAAGCAAGGAGAGCAGGAAAGGTATCTTTGTTGTGTTAATGAGGTGGCTTGTGTATCACACTGAAGGATGGGTGGGGGGGTGAGCAGTGGGGCAAACCACTGGAAGGTTGGAACTACCAGTCCTACCCCCTGACCTCCTCCTGTGAGGGGAAGGGGCTGGAGATTGAATTCAATCACCCATTGGCCAATGATTTAATCAGTCATGCCTATGTAATGATGCCTCCATAAAAACCCAAAAGGCCGGTTGGGAGAGCTTCTGGTTTGGGGTTTGGTGAACGCCTGGAGATGTGGGGAGAGGGGGCATGCCTGGAGAGTGCGTGGGAGCTCCACACCCTCTGGTCATACCTTGCCCTGTGCCTCTCTTCCATCTGGCAGTTCGGAGTTACATCCTTTTATAGGTGTACTGGTCATCTAGTAAGTAAATGAGCTCTGTGAGTTCTGTGCCCCACTCTAGCAAATTAAACCCAAAAGAGGATGCTTGTGGGCACTTCTGATTTATAGCCAGTCAGTCAGAAGCACAGGTAACAACCTGGGCTCGTGATTGGCACGTGAAGTGCACAGCAGTCTTGTGGGACTGTGCCCTTAACATGCGGGATCTGATGCTATCACCAGGTAGACAGTGTCAGAATTGAGTTGAACTGTGGGACACCCAGCTGGTGTCCTGAGCATTGCTGGGTGGTGTGGGAGGAAAGCCCCACCTCCACACATTGGAACTGCGTCTAGAACCCTACTGGGAGGAATAGTTTGAGGTGTGACAACAACATACTGTGCTAACATCAGCCTCCAAATGAGAGATAAATATCTCCGATGTTGGGGAAAGAATTTTTTGAGTGTTGGAACCAGAGAGGCTAAACCTTCAGGATTAGCTAGTCACATCCTACAGACAGACAGACCGAGTCCTGAGAGGTGATATGTCTTATCTATGGCCACACAGAGCCAGGCCTGAGACCCACGTCCCTTGACTCACCCATCTCTCAGACCAGGGTTCTACCAAATCATGTTGTTTCTCTAGACTATCCTATCGGCCACCTACAGTTTTTTTAAAAAATTCAGCTGTTCAACATGAAGCAGAGTTGAAAATGTAGCTGGAACATAAACATGTATTCAAGGTAAAATATAAGGTCATGGGACAGTGAAATCCGCATACATACAGCCAGACCCGATCTGGGCACTACTATTAGGGCCTCGGCAACTACAAGATGTCCCCCCTCTGATCCATCATCCAGTTTTGCTCAGTTCATATGGTTTGCTTGGTAAGTGAGATATGCGTATCTAAACTAAGTGATTAAGACTGTGGTTAGTACATTAGTTCTTAATAAACAAATATGAAAGACCATCATGCAAGTTATAAAATGGGTGGTTACAATCTACAGACGGAGGTCGTCTACCTCCCCTCATTGCCCGGTACCGACTTTACCTAGCCCATATTCTACGGAGTCTGGGTGATCGTCATCTCCTTCTTGGCTGACCTTCTGGAGATGCTGCAGATATGCATCAGTGTGGAAGGTGGCCATCTCCTCCATGGACGCTACTTTGGGCTTAACTATCCTAATAATAACAGAGAACAAAGAGAGGTGAGTGAGTCAGACCCAGAGAATGCCGGAAACTAGAAGCAGGAGCCAGCCGGCTGAGCAGAAAATACGACTCCTAGCTTCCAGTTCCAGTGGGCTGAACTAATGCACACGTTCCACTCCTCTACACTCTCTAGTCTTCACTTCCTCACATCTATATAAGGATTCCATTAGGAAGGGGTGAGAGGGCAGATCTTCCCCTTGAGTTTATAGGTAGGTAAAAAAAAACAAGTAATTATATTTAAGTTAAATAATCAGATACTGGACAAACTTCACTCTGTGAGTTACAACTTGCATGACGAACTAGCAGGCAGAGATATTTTCATCTGAATTAGTTCCTAATTGGTACATATAATCCTTTCAGCTCTATTTTTACTTTATTATTTTTTTTTACTTATTTTTTTAGAGAGGAAGGGAGAGAGGGGGGACGGGCAGAGCGAGAGGGAAAGAGAGACTCTTAAGCAGGCTCCACACCCCACACCCAGTGCAGAGCCCGATGTGGGGCTTGATCTCACCACCCTGAGATTATGACCTGAGCCAAAATCAAGACTTAACTCTATATATTAACTTTAGTAGGCAACTGTATTGTCATGAATTTTGAATTTGGAGTCAGAGAACTGGGCACTATGTATTTATCTATATTTAACAGCTCTATAACCTCCGGTAAGTTGACTGCTCTGTATAGTTCAGTTCCCTCATCTGTAAAGTAGGGAGATCTAGTGGGACACGTGTGAAGATTAAATGATAACATATGAAAATGCTTTGTGGATAACCATCATTATTATTAACACTAAAGGATAAAAAATGGCAACTCAAAACATGAAAGTTTCTCTATTTGGTCCCTCACACCTACCTCTGAGAGGGAAAGGAGAAGGAGGAAACTGGTTGGAACTGGGCTTCACTCAGAAGCTCTCGATCAACTCCTCACAACAAGTGACAAATAGAAGTGACAGAGAGGGGCACCTGGGTGGTGGCTGAGCATCCAACTCTTGGTTTCGGCTTAGGTCATGATCTCAGGGTCGTGACATGGACCTGTGTCAGGCTCCATGCTCAGTGCAGAGTCTGCTTGAGAGTCTCCCCCTCTTCCTCTGTCCCTCCCTCTGCTCAAGCACACACTCTCTAAATAAATAAATAAATCTTTTTTTTTTTTTTTTAAAGAAGCGACTGAGAGAATACGGGGTGATGTTAAGCTAACAGCAGGACTTACCACGTCTAACCTCTAGCTGCCTACTCCCCCTTTTCTCTCCCTGACTCTGCTGCTGCCACTCACAGGGTAGTCTACGGACCAGCAGGAGCAGCAGCTAAGAGCTCGTCAGACATACAGAACTTCAGCCCCACCTCAGATCTACTAAATCGGAATTTAACAAGGTGATTCATGCATACATTCAAGCTGGAAGAGCAATGACCTAGGCCACAGGGAGGCAGTAGTGGTTTTTTACGTTAGCTGAATGGGAACTCAGCCATGAGTTTTTCATGCATTAGTATGACTATATAGGCTACTACTATCACCAAGCAGGCCAGAAAAATCCTGTAGCTCAGCCTCAAAAAAAAAAAAAAAAAAAAAAACCCAAAAACCATGTATATGGTCAAAAGCCAAGGATTCCTGCTTCTCCTTCAAGAAAATATGCCTCCACCCTCAGAGGTGACAAATGTGAGCATTAAAATAAAAGCGTTAGTTTCTTGGACCATGTTTCCCAGTCCTAATAGGTCCCTTTTCTAGGACCCTTCCTTTTGTTTAACAAATATGGAAAGCCTCTCTGCTTAATAGCAAGGGAATGGGACAGTTTTGCTTTGCACTGACTTCTTGTTTGTCTTAAAGTAACTTTTGAAAAGTTAAATAACTGCGGGACACCTGGGTGGCTCAGTCGGTGAAGCATCTGCCTTCGGCTCATGTCATGATCCCAGGGTCCTGGGATGGAGTCCCACCTCAGGCGCTCTGCTCAGTGGGGAGTCTGCTTCTCCCTCTGCCTCTGCTGCTACCCCTACTTGTGCTCTCTCTCTCTCTGACAAATAAATAAAATCTTTAAAAAAAGAAGAGTTAAATAAATGGAAGGCATGTAGTTCTTATGTCTAACAAACATATGGGTTAAAAAATAAGGTACTCAATAAATGATTTTGATAACAATAAGGATAAAATTTGAAAGCCTATTACACTACCTTCTGGGAGATAAATGAAGCCTTCCACACAGGCCTGTGCAGACACTCAACTATTTGGCCAGATAATGTCACAAATACTCCTACAAGATAGGGTTATAATATTTACTCTTATAAAGATTAATAGCAAGTTCATTTTTTTAAAAGAAGCACTTAACTCTGGGCTGAGTTCTGGCCTGGTTGCAGGAGTTTTGCTTTGGTCTTGACTTGTCTCCAGGCTCACTCGTAAAAGTTTGGTGCTGGTGATAGGGTGCCTAAAAGTCTGAAGTTGAACACACACCCTCACATCTGGCTTAGAAACAAATACACAAAAACCCCAGAACACCTCCCAGCCAAACACCTATTTTATTCCCCTATCAGATGGGTTTTAGTACCCTAATGTACTCTCCTCGAAATCTCCACAGAGCACCTATCCCTAGAATACTTTCCCTTCCAGCAATAGTCTTACTTCTAATGATCTTAACTGCTTCAGGCACTTTTTTCAGGTTTTTCTTAATTCTTCAAGAACTTTCACTAGGTCACAGACAGATTACAAACACCGAATTACAGAAAAAAAACTTTAAAAAAGGGACCATTCACTTTCAAATTTGCTCCACTATGAACCAGGCTATAAAGGCTAGGACACTGAGGTTCGGGGCTCTGTTTGTGAAAGACAACTTACCTCATTTGCTTATGCAGTGCATACGCTTCGATCAAAGAATGTACCATACTGGCCTAAGAACATCAACAAAAAAGAAAAAAAAGCAAGGAAAAAAAGGCAGAAAACAAGTCTCTTAAATGTTTAATTCAGAGAAATACCATCGACTTCATCATCCTGAACAAAGAAACTAACTTTTAACTCCCCTCTTTTTACTTAACAGTTACAATGCACTTTAGACAAATTGCTAAGGCGAAAGCTACCGGGCCTTATGGAGGTGATGGACCATTTCTCTCCTGCAGCGTCTTCCCCACTTCAGGGATCCCTTGTAGTAGAGACACCAACCCTTCAGTGCCATCCCCTCCCCCGCACCCCTACCCTCTCCGGGTGCCTTGGACGCCCCGCAGATAAATGCTGCGCTTTCAGAAACTGCAAGGAAACACTTCCTCCATCACCTGGTGCAGCCGCCTAAATTTCTGGGGAGGATTTCCCCCATCCCAATCCTCTCCCCTTCCTCGTGCCCTCTGGTCCACCGGCCCCCACCCCCACTCCAAAAGCCCACGGTCTTTTCTCCCCACCTCTCTTACCCGTTTGGGGACTTTGGCCAGGGAGTCGCACATGCTGACATACTCGGGACTGTAGATGTAAACTGGAGGCAGCGACTGCCCACTGTCCGCCGGTTCCTCCGGCTCCTCCATCTTCCAGTTGCAGCCGTTCCGGAGCCACCGTCTGGATCCGGCTTTTTTCGGACTCAACCCGGGCTCCGGTTCCTGCTCCTCTGAACGGCCGCAGCGGTGCTCCCTGGTCAACATTCCCTCCTATTCGCGCTATCGCCAGAGACACTGTCCCAGCTCCCCATCCAACTGAAGGAATGCATGGGCTTTCCCAGGCCAGAACCTCTTCATTTAGTGACCACGGCTCAAAAACGGGAGGTCGGCAAATATAAAAGCCCAAATAGCTGCCAATTGGGATCAATATTTTATGGCACAAATAAGCACGGTCAAAACTAACCATCCTTGTTGCCCTACGGGGCCATTTGAGATGAGGTCAGACCAGCTTTAGAGCATGCTGGGAGATGTAGTTTTGAGGGGTTCGGGTAGCGGAAGAGCCGGGGCTAATTACTAAAATAGCCGCGAATCTGAGTTTTAGCGCTTAAAAAAAAAAAAAAAAGCAGCCTCAACTCTTTATGAATCGTTTCAATCTGTAAATACAGCCATATAAATATTTAAAAATAGACACAATGTGGCCGCCAAGAGCCCAGCACCACCCAGCTACATTAGGCTTTTTTTTTTTTTTTTGGTGGGGGACTAATTAATGGTGTAAAGGGTTTGAAAAGTTTGCACAGTAAATTCTGTACCGCAACTTTAGTTTATTCCGTTTAATCATTAACAATCCATGTCCATGCAAGAGTTAACAATCTCAATAATTTACTCTGGCAAAGTCGATAGCACTTTCCTAAGAGGCTGGCTGGTACTCTGGAAATTGCTTTGTAGATTCCAATCAAGCAATGATATCAAATTACTCTTTGAAAATTCATGTGGAGTAAGGGGGTAAGCAGATACTTTCAGTGATGTTTGGAAACAGCAGCTCCCCTTCCCTCCCTTCCTTTTGCTTCTGTAACTATACAAGGGTTACTGGCATATTTTAGGTTTAGTGGGAGGGTCTACATTAAACAATATCCTGAAGCAGTTTTAGAATTAGCATCAGTATTTCCGGGTTTCTGGCAGCCCCTATGATACGATGCAAACTGGCCAATGCCCAAGCCTCCACCGCTCACATCAACCTGAAGTGACCTACGAACACCCCTCAGACAATTCCAATATCCTTACCTCCTTTAACATCTAGCTTGCCTTTTTGACTCTAAACATTTATTGAGCATTGTGATATGCACTGGGATATTTTATCTCATTTCATCTTTGCAAAAGTCCTATGAAGGATGTTGTGATATGCCCATTTTACAGAGTTACTTTAGAGACAGCAAATAACCATTCAACGTTATACACTTACTAAGCAGAAAAGCAGGAATTCAAAACCGGATCTGCCTGACACTGAAGCCTTTGAACATTCCCTTTACTAAGAAAACTTCATTCCTCCAGGATGACGTGTTCAATCTAACTTTGCTCAACCCTCCATTTAGTATTCCCTGAATACTTAGCATTCTGGAAATATTCTCCCCCTGTGATGTGTTTTTAACTAGAATGTAAGCCCTTATGCTTCTTGTGTATCTTCCCATAGCAACTAGTTCAAAATTCTGTGATCATTCAGTCATTCATCAAACATTTATCTGACATCAACTAAATGTACACTATGGCTAAGGATTCAGTTCTCAAGATGAATTACAATCTGATCTCTGCTCCCAGGGAGTTTGCATTCTTGTAGAGATGAGACAAATACATAAGAAACTGTATGCGATGCAACAGAGTCAGATAATGAATGCAGGATGCTTAGATTACTTAATAAATAAAAATTAGGTGTTTATTAAATGGCAACTAGGATTCCTATTCGGTGGCATTTGAGATGGTATTAGTGCATGGACAGGATTTTACTTGGTGGGGATGAGGTAGCCAGGGGAGGGCACGCTGACTAGAATCCACAGCATAATCAAAAACAAAAAGGAGACCATTTCTAGTCGACTTTAGCTAAAGGGACTGGATCATGAAGGGTTTTGAATGCCAGACTAAAGAGAACAGACTTCACCGTGTGGAAGAAGAGGAGACATTTAAACAGAAATCTAAAACAAAACAAAAACAAAAACCATATATATATATATATATATATATATATATATATATATATATATATATTTCTATGGCAAAACAAAACGAAAACAAAAAACATATATATATATATATATATTTCTATGGCACTGGCAGGTAGGAAAGATCAGCTATTGAAAGACTAGAGGCAGTCAGAGTGTTGAAATGGTCCACATAAAAAGTAATGATGGTTCAAACTAGGGTGGGCCATGGGAACAGAGAAGCTGCTAGCCCCATCCTGGATTGTCATCTCTCACCCAGACTTCCTGTAATATCGAATAGGTTTCTGCTTGTACTCCTGCAGAACTACAATCCCATCTTTTTGCAGCCACCAGAATGAACTTGGAAAAAAAAAGTAAATCACGTCATGTCACTTTTTAAAGCCTCCCCTACTTCCACGGTGAGAATCGTTTGAGCTAGGAAGAAGAATGTAACTTTTGGGAATGTCTGTTTGCGGAGGTTAGGATGAGAAAAAGGTGCCAGAAAGGAGACAAAAAAAGAAATAGTTGGGTAAGAACATGTGTAGTACAGTTGCACGGAAATCGAGGGATGATGCGGGTTACAAGAAGGGAGAGGTAGTAACAATGTCATTGCCATTAGGAGCTCACCGATGTTTTATAAAAAACCAAACCAAACGAAACCAAAACAAAAACACCACAAGGCCGGGGAGGAAGCCAGATTGCAGGGGGTTAAGGAGTGAAGCCAACACTGTCGAGTGCAGCTTTCTCTTTGAAGAAATGTAATTGTGGAAGAAAGGAGTTTGTGTATCAGGGGATGTAGAGCTCATGAATGATTGTTTTTGGGATAAGAGAAATGCACACATTTACAGACAGAGGGGAAGGAGTCTGTGGGGCTGTAGGAGTTGACTGAAAGGTGAGATCATGACAGGTTGGCAATATAAAGAAGAAATGAGATTTGTCCTGGGCCTTCAATGGATAGGCAGTGAAAGGAAGAGGGCAGGTTACAGGCCAGCCAAATGACGCCCTAAAATCTGGACCGAAATAAGATGACATGAAAATGGCTTGTTCCATGGGTTCTCTCAGATCTAGTAATAGGTAGCTCAACACTTCGACACACTTCTAAACTGGAAACAGTATCCTCATTTGGCACACAATGTGGCAAGATGATTCAAGTACAGAGAAAGATAAATTGTTGCCACGAGGCCCTGAAGTTGGCAGCATATTCCTGCAGCAAATCTCACAGGGTGGCTGGACCCTTGTTCATGAGTAAGACGGAGCACAAGCCATGCCACAGGTCCCTAACCTCGATTTTCCACATGCTTAATCCCCATATGGTCCTTATATTGGGAAGAAAACCCTTCCCAAAGCACTGGATTTGCAGGTGGAGGACTTAAATTTCAAAGGAAGGAGGCTGAATTTTGGCTCTAAAGTTTACTGCTGTGGTGACCCTGGGTAAATTCCCTGACTCACTTTCTTCAACCATTATTGCTGAAGGTGGTTTCTGAACCAGCAAGGTTAGGTTGGGCTATGCCACTTCTTTTGGTGATCTCTGCTGTCTTCACTTGCGGGCGGAAACAGGCCGAAGGGGAAGCAAACACATTAAAAAGGCACTACTCCTCTGGCTACTTTCTTTGTGCATTTCTACCCATTGCCCACCGCCTCATAGAATCTGCCCCCTGATGCCTCAACTGTACTTAGCAGACGGACCCTTGTTCTAATGTCTTTTCCTTGGAGAGTGTCATTGTTAAGAATGTGAACTCTAGAGTCAGACTGCTTGGGTTCAAATCCCAGTTCTACCACTTATGAGCT
Source organism: Ursus arctos (assembly GCF_023065955.2). Classification (NCBI taxonomy): domain Eukaryota; kingdom Metazoa; phylum Chordata; class Mammalia; order Carnivora; family Ursidae; genus Ursus; species Ursus arctos. Next base: position 58,024,573 of record NC_079873.1, read on the forward strand.
GTTTGATCTTGAACAATTTGCTTAAATGCTCAGCACCTCAGTTCCATCATCTGTAAGATGGGGATGACAACAGTCTCTAATCTCACATGGTAATTGTGAAGATAGAGTAAGATGGTTCATGCCAGCTGCCTTATAACAATGTCTGGCGTTTGGTAAGCACTCAAATATTGCTTATTATCTAAGAGCTATTATGCCAAATATTCCTTAATTTTGGTGAAAGTCTCCCTTCACTGTTTCCTTTCCCCCATACCACTACTGCAAGAGTATTGCTCGTGGTTTGAGAATAGGTCCTTGGCTTTTAGGCCTCGCCTTAAAAGAAACCAGACTTCTGCTAAATATAGGGCAACCATATCGTCCAAACTGGGACACTTTTGAGTGTGACAGAGAGTGCTATTAATAATTATGCCAGGACAACAGGCATAAATGGAGACTGTCCTGGGCAAACTAAGACCTAAGGTCACTCAAGTTTAATAGGAAATGAAGACTAAATGTGGACAACGCTGTATTTATCTCCACCGCGTTAGCGTAGGTATTAGGTATTTGGTTAAGTAGAGGTTTTTGTGAGTTGTGGCTAAGAACAACAACTTTTGCCCCATCAGTTGCCTAAAACTCCTACAGTGTAGTAAAACCTAATTAACCAGGATGGGACTGGAGACTGGTTCATCCTTACTGAATAAACCCTCACTTGTCACACAAAGGTTAATAAGTAGTATAAACAAGATTCTGCCAAATATTTATAATACTTAGGGGACCAAATTGTTTTTAAGTATCCTCCAGTGGTACAGAAGCACCATTTGCACACAGTTGTAATTCTGAGTAAAAATCAATCTTATTCATTCACCAGAACAGGTCCCCTATTGCTATGATGAGCTCTGGGTATTATATGTAAGTGGTGAATCATAAATTCTACTCCTGAAACCAATACTGCGCTGTGTGTTAACTAATTTAAATAAAAATTTGGCCAAAAAAAAAAAAAAAGAACAGGTCCCCTAAAGATGTCAATAAGCCCATTTTAATTTAGTAAGCCTAGTTTGAGTGGGTATGTGTTTACAAGATAAAAGTGCATTTCTTTACATGTATTATCTAACATATTATATAATGTATAATATAGAATTTCTATATTAATATTATTCCACTTTGACCCAATTAATGAGCTTTGTTCTGTGCAATTAGAGTATGTAAAATAGAGCCACCAAATAAACTCCAGTCACAAAAACACACATAAAGTTTTGCACACTGGCATCAGACATGATTTAATTGGACATTCCAATTTTTAATTCTATTTTCAAAACATAAGTGCTTAAAAAAAAGGTCCAAAGTGTCTTTTAGTATCATATGCTGAAAATGAACAAAATACAAATCAGGTTTTCCAAAAAGTTGCTTTAAATGTGAAGTAGCGCTGTGCGGAGAGCATAGTGATAGACAACTTAGTGAACCCCAGGGAATGGCAGCCATCAGTGTTTGTTCAGGCAACTTAGCTTAGCGTGAGAGAGAGTGGCGGTTTTCCCCAGTGCCACTCCAGACGTACTTCCTGTGGTTGGGGTACGCTTGCAGCCAGTGAAAAGAACAAGAGTTTCAGAACGGGTTGTGAATTATCTTTATCAGTGCCCAGAAAATCACATGATCTGAAAGCTACTTACTGTGTGTTTCCATTTGCTCTAAGAGACATACTGAAAAGGTCGGCTGTCCTCTTTCATTTCCACTACCTGTTTTCTATCACCCTACTGTGCTCACTTATCCATGTACTCAAAAGACTGTCACTGGTTCTGTGAGAACTGTTCAGAGAGCTCCCCATCCCCATTCTTGGGAGAAAAATCTGAAAAATCTGAGAGAAAGGAAAGGACTGAAGTGGGGAGTTACCTGAGTGCAAACAGGGAAGTTAGTAGAGTCTTTACACATAAATAAGGGGAGGAGAGTGCTACGGACTGAATATTTGTTTCCCACCAAAATTCCTACCTTGAAGTCTTAATCCCCAATGTGATGGTATTTAGAGGTGGGGGTCTTTGGAAGGTAATCAGGATTAGATGAAGTCATCAGGGAAGAGTTCCCATGACAAAATTAGTGCCCTTATTAAGAAGGAGAAGAGAGTGCCCGCCTTCCCCCTTTCTCTGCCATGTGAAGACACAGCAGGAAGGCGGCCATTTGCAAACCAGGAAGACGGTCCTCACCAGACACTGAATCTGCTGGCACCTCGGTCTTGGACCTCTCATCCTCCAGAAATGTGAAAAATAAAGGTGTGTGGTCTAAGCCACCCAGTCGATAGTCTTTTGTTACAGCAGCCTGAACTAAGGCAGAAAGTTAGGAGAAACATTCTTCAAACAAGGTTACCTAAACATGGGACTAGGGAAAAGGACTCAAGGATTCTTCCATTACCCTTGGTGTGGGAGCCTGGGGGCTGCGGTCACCACCATCCACATAACAAACACATATTTACATAGTCTGCCAAATGTAGATACAGACAGATATACAGACACATTGAAACTACTTACATTCAGAAAAATTGCCATGTATGCTTAGACATGCACCCAAATGCAGGCATTTACAAGAAACAGAGAGATGCCCACAGATATCAAAATACACATTGCTATGAACACTAGAATCAGGGAGTGAAAATGCAAGTGAGGAGTTTAAGAACAGGGGGGAGGGCAGGAAGTTGCTGGTGGGTGGGAACTGGATGCTGGAGAAAGTGAGTAGGCCCGTGAGACAGAGACAGGTAAGGACCACCAAGGAAGGCTTGCTTGGTAAGGCAGCTTGCTTGGTAAGGACTGCTGGATTCCTCTTTGCCAAAGACAAGAGACTTCAATTGCCATGTGTGCTGTGTGTCAGCCCACTCTTCAGAGGCCAAAGTTGGTACACAAGGCTCTCTTCAGGGCACTAACCTACCTCTGATTCCCTCTCTGCTCCCCAGGTGTAAGACACCACACAGGCATCTTTCTTCTCCCCCTCCTTTTGGGAACTGGGCTCCTGGCTCCTGGGTTATTCTGCATTTTCTGCTACAAATACACCTCTGAGTACCAGCCATCTTCATACAATGTGATTTCGGTTATTAATATAGAAATCCTCAAATATAGACACTGTACTTGCATTTTTTGATATTTCCCCAAAGGGAGAGTAGCAATTACGTATGCAGATACAGAGAAGGCAAAAACAGGATGACAGTTCTATACAGAAAGGAGTTCATCACTCAGTGGGAGGCAACATGTGAGTAAAGAAGGAAACCATGAGCTGGTACTCTCTTTTCCCCAGAAAAGGCACTTAGAATAGGTATTTCCAAGTTATGGCAGTATAAAAATCCAGCAATTTAGGGTTTACCCACTTGAAAGAATGTCCCAAAGCATCCACCACTCGTTCACACAATGAAACTACATGAGAAAAAACAAATTTTAGTAGTAAGTTATTATTAACACCTGCTCTCCAAACAGGAGTTAGAAAACTAAGTCTGTAACAGATCTAGAGATAAAAACACATGCAAACTCTCAGGAACCGTGAAAGAATTAGGGCCTACGATGAAGTGCCGGGAGTGGGGGGGAGCATATTCCCCCCAGGCCAGGGTTCACTTCTAAAGCGATTCTTCTGTTGGAAAAGGTTGCTCCTCTTGGGTGGGATGGGATGGAAAGGGGCGGGGGAGGAGTGATCAGGCCAACGCGTTTCAGTCTCATGCACAATCAACCGAGGCAGGAACCAGCTGTCAAAAGGCTCCCAGCAGCCAGGGCCCAAAGGCCTCACTGCATGGCGCAGATGCTGTGGGGCAGGAACTCCTGCACGTAGGTGGCAGCTGCCTTGGAGAGGTAGGTCATGGTGCCAAACCTGCCACTGGGTGCACTGTCATACAGAAGAGTACAGATGCCAGACGCAGGATCCTTGGCCAACATGGTGTCATCTGCACCGAGGGTTTTCTGTTTGGTTTTTAAGGGTGGGAGAACACAGGGGAAAGGCAAGATTACTAATCCCACTGATTAAAGTCCTGGTTAGGATAACTCAGAGCCTCCTCCCCATCGCCAACTAGTTGGGTCCTAGGCTGTTTAGGTAGGAGGGGATCAGAGTTCGGCACAAAATGTTGAATATGAATTTCTGTACGTGTATTTTCCACTAGATCGCCCAATCCTATGGCATTATTTGTAAAGTATTGATTGCTTAGAATTTTTGAAAGTGAAAGATAACAGTTAATTAAATGAGTTGCATCTGTTAAGAATCAAACGCTAATACCGACAAATCACCCCAGAGGGAGTTTGGTCCACATCTTTCTAGGACCACTGATTTCAGCACGTATTGGTTTTATCTCGCATTTGATCATGATTTCTTTCTAAGCCAACTTAATTCAAATAGACTGTAAGCTTTCCAAGCTAGAGGCTATGCCTAAAAGGGACCATGTTTTGGGATACATGGACTAACAGCAATCCAGAATATTTAAGATTAGGACTGTCCTGGAAAATCAAAATAATTGTGATTTCTTTTGCATTCCCCCACAGTGCCTAATAGGATGAAACGCCTATTACGTATTTTGGAGATTTTCCTATTGACAACAGTGTACGCCCTTCACCTCAGTATTCCTACTCTTCATCTAGGAAACATTTGGAAAGCTTTCAAGAAATAGTTTGCATTTCTTAAATGCGGTTAATTTCCTGGAAGAAGATACATGGAGAAAGATTTTTTAAATGCAGAATTAAAAGTTTCACTTTAGTATTTTCCTATAGGTAAGTAGCAAACGCAAAACCCAAACCAAACCAAGGCAAAAATCAGACCTTCTCTTTTCCTTGGTAGTCTAGAAAGGATATGCTATCCAATAGTCTTTTATCAAGTCCTTCTTTTTTTTTTTTTTTTAAAGATTTTATTTATTTATGTGACAGAGAGACAGCCAGCGAGAGAGGGAACACAGCAGGGGGAGTGGGAGAGGAAGAAGCAGGCTCATAGCAGAGGAGCCCGATGTGGGACTCGATCCCGGTACGCCGGGATCACGCCCTGAGCCGAAGGCAGACGCTTTAACGACTGCGCTACCCAGGCGCCCCTATCAAGTCCTTCTTGCTACAGAAATTCATGTGATAAGAAGAATGAAATATGATGAAAAGCATAAAAGCCTCCTGAGTTCCAGGCAACTTTACCATCTAATACCATCGCCAAATACTTGGTGAAAGACAGAGGTCTCTCACTGCCTACTTCTTTTGCCATCAGCGCTCAGAGCCACTCACTACAAAGGGGGCCCAGAAAAGAGCTAAGAGGAAGAGGGCACAAGAGAGTGACCGTGGCTTCATGAAGCGCTCTGAATGCAGTCAGGTTCATGTCAGATATTCCCCTTTGAGAAAACAACAGGATTGCCATTTGCCTACCTGTTCTTGAAGGAACAAGTCATTAGCAATATGCACTATTTTTTCCACGGCAATGATGCTTCCTATGCTATGAATTTCAATATCTGCCATCATGGTGAGGACAAGGATGGCTTCAACCAGGAGCTGGCGGTACTCGGGCTGAGGTACACGATTCAGGACAGACTCCACATGAACAGAGAATTTAATCTCGCCCGGAGTCATCTGTGACAGAGAAAAAGAAAATTATTTCCTCGGAGCCCATCATCCGGGAGGCATCACTCACCTATTCTGAAAGGCAGTAAAAGCAGTAAAAGCAGTGTAGCAAGAGCTGCTCAGTCTCCTTCAAAGCACCTGAGTGAGTACACTGGCTCAATCTTTTTGGAAGGCAATCTGGCAATGCATAACAAGACTCATAAAAGTGTCAGTGCCCTCTAACCCACAATCCTATTTCTGAGATTTTGTCCTTAGTTAATAATTCAAGAGAGGAAAAAAAGCCCCATGTGCAAGAGTGTTTATAGCAGCATTAGTCACAAGTGTAAAACTAAAAGTAATCTAAACACAGGAATGGTTGTGTAAATAACGGCACATCATGGTACAGCAACTTCGTGAGTTTTTACAGAGTCATTTAAGAGAATAAATATGATGAGTGTGCATAAAAGAAAAATCTAAGTGGAATTTAAAATTGTATTTACATGATAACTAGAATTATGTAAAACATTTATATACTGTTAGATTAAAATGGGCAGGAAGAAATAAAAAGTTCTTTTAGGGTGAAGGGGATTGAGAAATAAGTTTTGGTAAAACTGTGTTGAATATATACTTTATGGTAGCACTGGAGATTTGGACTTTAAAGACCAGGGTTCAGGTCCTGTCTTCGTCGGTTACTAGTTCTATGACCTTGAACAATTTGTTTCCCTAAATTTGTCTCCTTATCTGTAAATCGGGAACTCCCACCCCTTCCTTGGCTGTCTCACATACCTGTGTTGAAGATCAAAGTAAAGAATGTGTGAAGGTATTTTGAAGACTCATAAAGGTACCATTCAGGTATGTATTGTTATTAATTATACTAACATTTCAATCTTGCTTAAAAGCAGAAAAAGGATAAATAGAGGACACAGTGTTCTTTATATTAGAGAAGACGCCTCTACGCAAGAGTGAAGCCCTGAATCATAGCAGTAGTTTTCTGCCCCGGCCTCTCCAGCCATTATCTGCAACAACTCCAGTGGTTTTGAGAATTTTCCACTATCCAATATTCCTATGCCGAATTTGCTAATTCTAGTTCTTTTGTTGGTTTTGTATAAAGGCGATTCTTTATCATTTCTATGTGATTGGGCAAGAAGGGAAATATAAAGGCACCCGATAATATATATGTGTGGTTCATGGCAATGTTTTCCAACCATGGTTATATATCAGGCTCATTCTAAGGATTTTTTTTTTTTTAAGTACAGATGCTCAGGCCCCATCCCTGGAAATTTTAATCCTCTAAATTGGAGATGGGAGCTTAGGTTGCTGTGACATATAGTTCGAGCTGAGGACCACTTGTTCCTCATCTAAAAGTCTACAAGCATCCTACTAGAGAAAGGTGGGGATGAGAAGGATGGGGACATGACAGGTCATCCATTCTTAGCTCTCTATCTTGTCTGCCCTCTTCGACTCTGGCCACATGCACATAAACCAGCCTAATTTAGTCAACCACTAAATGAGGCTGTCCTTATATAATTAATATAATACATAATTACTCTCTCACCTCCCCATTCTGTTTTTAAAAACGTTCTCGCTTTTCTTCAAATGCACTCCATGTCTAGCTGGTTTGGAGTCAGAGAACCATTATTTTAACAAATGATCCCTGAAATACTTTAGCTACACAAACTCTCAATCACATAAACGTGAAAGGCACAGAATCTCACCTCTCTAGTGGTTGAAGAAGGAAGCACAAAACCTTCCACAGAGAGTCCGTGACACTGCAAAACAGCAAAAACATGTTGTCACCAAGGATATGCTGACAACTGGGGGCCTGTAAGGAGACACTTAGTATTTCTGAGTGTGCTCCACCGGGTAGATGCTGAGTAATCGCAGGCCAGTGAAAGGCCCTGCAGCCCAAGTATCCTTGCCAAGGGGTTGTGATTACTATGTGGCAAGAAGTAGGGCTGGACTACAGGACATGCAAGACTTACCCTCTAGTTAAAGGAGTGGAAGGGACAGAGGTCTACCTTCTGGGAGAGACTAGCCCCAACGATTCAGAGACTACCCAAGAGGATATCATGCTAGGTCCCAGACCCATCACAAATTGGCTTTCAGAAAGATTTCTGGCTGAAGAAAACAAAATCTGCATTTGCAGACATGTCTAATTACTGCATTTTCTAGTGAAGTGTCCCCATCAGCACTCTTGATGCCCTCACCCTGCTGTACTTTTGTCTATAGTACTTGCCATCTTTTAATGTTCTAGACAGTTTACTTATTTATTATGTTTACTATTTATTGCTTGTCTCTCCCTAGCAGAATATAAGTTCCATAAGGACAGAGACTGTTGTCTATTTTGTTCTTTGCTGTATTGCTGTGAGCACCAGGGACACTGCCTAGTGTACAGCGGATGCTCAAGGAACACTACATAAATGGATTTTATCATCTCTCTCGCCACCAACTCAATTATTAAAAAGCAATGGGAATTAATGACTTGCCATTTTAGATGTTAAGTAAATCAAAACAATATCTAGTAAGCCACAGACAAAGATTCCAATCCCACAGGTTTCCTGACTCTGGAATCAGACACTTCCATCCCATGTTCCATATGCCAAATAACAGTCTTTGTACAGAGAATGACCAGCCTGTAAACATAAGTGCAAAGTCATTGTGTTACATTCATACTCTAAAAGGAATGGAATGACAAAGCAGAGGGCATTTGTTTTTCCTCTTACATGAGGATTCCAAGTCCAGGTTTTGATTCTGCCACAAAATAGTCTTCCCAGTCATTTAAATGTTCCTTTTCCTGTAGTCTCAAGGCCTGTGGTTTTGCACCTTTATCATAACACATCTTGGCTTTGCATCATAGCTGCTATTTATGAAGATAACTAGAGATTAAACTCCCTGGTGACAAGAACAGATCCTTCTATGGTATATGGGGTAGAACAGCACTTACTACATGTCTGTGAAATCGAATTGCCATAGCCCAGGCATAGCTGTACAGATAAAATATCTGTCTGTAGAAGGAAGATGGAGGAAAGCAAGTTTTAAGTACTCTTTGAAAAGAAGATTGCCAGAGCTGGTAGTCTGAGGAATCAACTTTTACCTTTCCAAAAGATCACCTGTTTCTGTCCCTAGACGAATATCAGTGTGCTAAGGGGAGAAACATAACTCAAGGTTTTGAAGTCCTGGATGAAATTTTCTTCAGGTCCTTGCCAAGGGCGATGAAGCAGAACGTGGCATGTAAGAGACTATAAAAGAGAGCTATGAACGAGTCCAGTGGACTTCTCAGCCCTCTAAATCTGTCACAATCATAATGGTGTGATGTCCCCTTAAATGTGTTTGGCAAGCTAGGCCTTTGAAAGAAAAACAAAATTTGGTCACGCCAACAGAGTCATTGGACCATTAGCATCTTATGATCTTGCTTTTATTTAGCAGTTTTCATCCAAGAAAAAAATACAAGTAATAACTTCTTACACTAACTCCCCAGATACCACAGTCATTTTACAATAGCGTCAGCACATTGCTACAAATAACATTTCCACTCTACAGTAGCTACAAAAAAAAGTGGGCTCTTTGTTGCCAAATTTGATAAGCAGCAAATGTATCACAATGTCCAGCAATGTTCAGCTATGGCCAAAAGCAGAAAAGTCATGATTTCTGAAGTTCAATTTATAAACAACACCACAGCAACAATAATAGAAAGAGACTAAATCGTAAATAATACCAAAATAACAAATCAGCTTTGTTGATTAGGTCTTCTTCTAGGTTTTATCCATACGTGCATATGACATTTATATAATTGTGGTGATGTCACAGTCATGTCATATCTCGGCCAAGGAGACAGAGGATATCAAGGGGGAAAATAAAGAGATGTCTACAATGTGTTATGCTCACCTTCTGTAAAACTTTCCATACTTTTTGATAAAATCCAACTGGGACTCTGTTCAGTGCTCCATCTAGCCTTCTTCGGCGTTGCCACTGACCTTGACGATTATCTTTAGATGTCTGTCGACCATATGCACTAGGAAAGGACCCACTACTTGAAGCCACAGGTGTGCCAGGTGACTTGGAAGAAGAGGAGAGGAAAGAACATAAAGCAAAAGTCATCTCTGTTCCTCTGATGAAGTACTATAGCATGGTGAATAATAAACACACTGTAGATTTAGAAACCACGTATTAAATGTAACCCCCAAGATAAAGAGGTTACAGTGAAGCTAGTAGACTTACGAGTAGCTAGCAACAATGTAAACTGATATAATCCTTTTAGAAAGCAATCCAGTGATACTTAAAAGGAGCCATAAAAATACCAATCATCTGGGAGGTTCTTAGCTGTCTCTTTCCTTGGTTCTCTCTCTGTTAAACTTCTAGCTGGTCTATGGCTTAGTTTGTTGCTTTCAACACAAGCCTCAATCAAATTAAAATAATTGAAATCAGAAAAAGCATGTTCTCTGTCTACAATTAAATTAAATTAGAAATCAGTAACAGAAGGAAATTTAGGAAATTTGCAAATATGTGGCAATTAGGCAATAAGCCCCTAAATAACTGGTGGCTTAAGAAAGAAATCACAAGGAAAATTAGAAAACTCTGAGATAAATGAAAACACAACATACCAAAACTTAAGGGATGCAGCTAAAACAGTGCTTAAAGAGAAATTTAGGTTATAAATACTTGTATTAAAAAAGAAGGAGGGGCGCCTGGGTGGCTCAGTCGGTTAAGCATCCAACTTTTGATTTTGGCTCAGGACAAGATCTTGGGGTTGTGAGATCAAGCGCCGCATCAGTCTTCGTGCTGGGAGTGGAGCCTGCTTACGATTCTCTCTCTCCCTCTCCCTCTGCCCTTCCCCCTCCCCTGCTCCCCCCACCTTGTACTCTCTCTCTCTCAAAAAAAGATGTTTGTTACTCTTGCTACTTCTGATCAGCATTGTACCAGACGTTCTAGCCAGTGATATTAAGCAAGAAAAGGAATAGAAATCATCCAGAATGGAAAGGAAGAAGTAAAACTACATCTGCAGATGACATGATCTTACATAGAAGGAATTCACAGAAAAGCAATTAGAACTAATAAATGAGTTCAGTAAAATTGTACAATATGAGATCAATATAAAAATCAATTGTATTTCTAAATAGTAGCAATCAATAATCTGAAAATGAAATTAAGAAAACAATCTCATTTAAAATAGCATCTGAAAGAATAAAATACGTAGGAATAAATTTAACAAAAGAAGTGTAAAACATATACTCTGAAAACTTAAAGACATGTTGAAAGAAATTAAAGAATGGAAAGAAATGCCATGTTCATAAGTCAGAAGATTTAACATTGTTAAGATGGCAATACTCTTGAAATTTATCTACAGATTGAACACAATCTTCATCATAATCCCAACTGAGTTTGTTGCAGAAATTGACAAGCTTATCCTAACATTCATATGGAAATTCAAGGGACCCATGATAGCTAATATAATCTTAAAAAAAAAAAAGACGAAAGTTGGAGTTGCCTTAATTCTCTTCACTTTAAGAAATCTGAAATCATAGGCCATTAAGTTATGAATCATTGATTTAAATGCCCTATGATCCAGCCATTGCACTACTGGGTATTTACCCCAAAGATACAGACATAGTGAAGAGAAGGGCTATATGCACCCCAGTGTTCATAGCAGCATCATCCACAATAGCTAAACTGTGGAAGGAGCCGAGATGCCCTTCAACAGATGACTCGATTAAGAAGATGTGGTCCATATATACAATGGAATATTACTCAGGTATCAGAAAGAACGATTTCTCAACATTTGCTGCAACATGGACGGCACTGGAGGAGATAATGCTAAGTGAAGTAAGTCAAGCAGAGAAAGACAATTATCATATGATTTCTCTCATTTATGGAACATGAGAACTAGGAAGATCAGTAGGAGAAGAAAAGGATAAAGAAAGGGGGGTAATCAGAAGGGGGAATGAAGCATGACAGACTATGGACTCTGAGAAACAAACTGAGGGCTTCAGAGGGGAGGGGGTGGGGGATGGGCTAGCCCGGTGATGGGTAGTTAGGAGGGCACGTATTGCATGGTGCACTGGGTGTTATATGCAACTAATGAATCATCGAACTTTACATAAAAAACCAGGGATGTACTGTATGGTGCATAACATAATATAATAAAAATATTATTATGAAAAAAATAAACCAAGGAAATTTATTCGGAGATCAGTCTTCCTAAAATGTAAGCTTCATGAGGCCAAAGACCATATCTGTTTTGTTCTTTGTATTGTATTACCAGGGCCTGGCAAAAAATTGGCACTCAGTTAATATTTACTAAATAAATTAATAATCAGAATAATAGCCAATCCAGTGGTTTTCAAACTTAAAAGTGCATCAGAATCACCTAGAAAGCTTATTAAAACAGATTGCTAGGCCTCACCCAAGCCTTTCTGATTCAGTAGGCCTAGGGTAGGAACTAAGAGTTTACATTTTTAAGAAGTTCCCAGAGAATGCTGATACCATCCAGCACAGTGCCTGGCACATAGGAAGCATGCAATTAACTATAGCAGTTGAAAGAATAAATGTATAAACAGACACTGAACAAATACTTATTAAATTGAATTTTGCTTTCTGAAATGGAAAAGAGGCTGGAGTTGAACCCCCTTCCCTTCCCTTTTGGGAAAACAAATGGAAAGATTTTATCCTAATACATCAAGTTGATTTATACTTATTTTAGTTCTTGATTCACTTGTTTATCTTTTCAGTCAGTCAGTATATGTCATGACTTATATAACAGTACACTCAAAGCCCTTGTGATTGGTATATAATATAATAGCAGTTACCAGAAAAGACGGTGACATCAAATCTATACCCAAGGGATGACCACCATTGGACTATAAAAAAAAAATTTTGAGAAAATAAGATTTTTAAAAGGGATGAGGCAAGGCAACATTATTTGTGTTTTTAAAAGTTATTAGTAGAGTAAAATTATAGACAACTCAAGTAACTAGCCAGCATGTTATTTAAAAAGCTGATGAAATAGCCACACTCTAGAAGTTATGGTAAAGGGTAAAAAAACAAAACAAAACAAAACTACCTCTAAAAATATTTTTTCCATGATCAGAAAAAAGGGCATTGGTGAGTGGTAGAGAAAAGGACTTAGAACAATACGAAATACCAAAGAGGCAGGTAAGGATGGAAATCAATAATTAGAAATTAGAAAGTAATGAAAATTTAGGGCTCTCGATCCTTGAAATTACAGTCCTATAGGTAGTGGATGTGTAAAACAAGAATTAAATGATATAACAGAATAGGTCAAGTCCTCCTGGGAACACGGACTTCAAGTTCTAAATATGTAATGAACTTGTAAGTAATACTGTCTGACTATAAACAACTGTAAAATGTTTAGCCAATCACCTTCGGCCAAAACAAGGATTGTTTACCAACAACGTCAGTTTAAGTCTTCAGTATGAAGCATAGTTCTTTCACTTTTCAGATAGGAAAATGTTCAGATTACCCAAATTATCTGTGAAAAAACCTGTAGTGGTGAACATTTTTCTATTACAAGGCCCTTTCTTATTCCATTCAGTTCTTCTCCTTGCATAATATAAATCTGAAAAGTTTCCTTCAAATTGAACTTCAAGCATTGGCCTCATTCTTGTCCTAAATGGTTCTGACTCCTGCAAAACCCCAAACAAATAAAATTTCCGTTTTGTCTCTCCTCCTCTGGATGTGCTTTAATTCTTCAAGCTACTGTAAATCAATTTTGAAGGCAGGAGGAGTAGTTTTAAGATTTTCATAAAAAGTGCTACTAAGGGAGACCAACTCAGTACCTTCTCAACTTGGAGACTCTGAAATCACATGATTTCCCAGAGTTTTGAAAGAAGCCCTGGAAGTTTATGTTAAGTATTTCTTTGTAGAACACAATAATTTGCTTATTCTCATCTGCAGGGCAAAATGCGTAAGAGGCTACAGTGTGATGTTTGGGAACTGCCACCAACTCCCAGACTGATTTAGATGTTTTTTTCCTCTATGAGTCCATATGCTTTTTGTATACCTCTATCATGACAACCATAAAAATCTACTTTGGGGACAATGCCTGAAAGTAGATTTTTAAAAAGGCCCTCACCTAATATGGTGTTTCCTCTAGTGCCTTTTCTTAAAAGTAAGGAAATGGAATCTAGTTGCATAAAGAAAATTAATTCCAAAATTACATGTTAATTCTAAAAAGAGGAATTCAGGGTTTCAATTTCTTGTTATCAGAAACAAATTACTTCCCTCCTAAAATTAGCAAAATAGTTTGGTTCAGAAAAGGAAAGCTATCTGTAAAATGAATGCTAAAAAGGAGAGTCAAGCAAGCCGCTATGTGGTTTATATCTTATTTGCAAAAAGGCCATGATCTCATGCATGTTACACAGAACTAAAAGCAGGTTAAATTATGTTAAAGGATCCCTAATTGTTTCACCTGACTCTCAGTTGAGACAGATAGTCTACGAAACTCCACCTGAAAAAAAAATGGCTCCGATTAAACGCAGGATATGAAACAAAAATACACGATCTCAACAAAGTCTGATTCCAAAAAAATGGTAAGCATGACAATATCCCAGCTCATCTCCCAAGATATCCCAAGATGTCTTACCTGCTTTATTTCACTTTTTAACTGCATTATCCCAGTTCGTTCTGTCTTGGTTGCCCCAACAGCACCAACCTCGTGGATAGAAATAGCAGGGCTAACATTTGAGTCAGTGGGACGAACTATATAGCATGACGGATTAAAGAGGAAGAGAGAGGATAATCAGGTTCAAATTGTTTTCTCCACCACGCTTAAAAGACTTAGATATATGTCCTCCTTTTATGTTAATAATAATCAAAAACAACCAACCAACTACAACCTTGCTATTCAAAGTGTGTTCCACAGGCCAGTAGCATCAGCATCACCTAGGAGCTTGTTAGTAGAATCTTGGGTCACACTCCAGGCCTACTGGATCATTTTGCATTTTAGCAAGTTCCCCAGATGATTCTCATGCACAGTAAAGCTTGAGAAGCACTGCTTTATAAATTTCTTTGACCACTCTGGGGTCTAGGGTCCATCCATCCGACATTATATATTTATTTATCCTAAGCTTAAGTTGAGCATGAGAGATAACCTTTCTCATTTACCCTGTTTTAGATAATTGATGCCCAATACCACTGCCAAACCACCAAGTGCAGGTGGAGGGTTAATTTGTGATGGACCCCGAGATGTATCTGAATTCAAAGGGGAGAGGATACATCAGATGCACTCTAACAGCTACATACACATAGACACACCACTGTAAATGCTACTGAATTACTGCCAAACGGAATACAAGAAAGTTTCAAGTGGTATGGGTTGTTAGTTGTCCTAAAGTGGAGGTTTAGGAGAATGTAAAGGAATAGATAGAACAGTTCAAAACAAAACATGGTAGTAATCCACTTAGGTAATATACCATTTAAGGAGAAAAAAGAAACATACAGTAGTTCCCAAATCTTGTTCCAGAAGACAGCTTTGCTTTTTAACTGTTTCATATAGTGGGGTTCTATTTAGTTGGGGGAAACTTTCCTCTGATTAAAGAAAAACATTTCAAAATCAATGAGACAAAACTAACACTCTGAAATGGAAATGCCATTACTCAAATCTTACCACTTCGTTCCACTCCAAACTCCTTGCCACTGAGAATGTGATGCAGGAGGTTCTTCATGGCCGAAGGACTGAGATTCATTAGGCTGTCTGTGGCTTCCTCAGCTAGTCATCAGAAATGTCAGGACATTGTTAGTGTATAGAAATGCAGCTGACTTCGGTGCATTGATTTTATATCCTGCCACTTTGCTGAATTCCTGTATGAGTTCTAGCAATTCTGGGCTGGAATCTTTTGGTTTTCAACATAGAATGTCATGTCATCTGCAAAGAGTGAAAGTTTGACTTCTTCTTTGCCGATTTGGATGCCTTTTATTTCTTTTTGTTGGCTGATTGCTGAGGTTGGGACTTCCAGTAAGTACTATGTTGAACAACAGTGGTGAGAGTGGGCATCCCTGTTGAGTTCCCGACCTTAGGGAAAAAGCTCTCAGTTTCTCCCCATTGAGAATGATATCTGCTGTGGGTTTTTCACATATGGCTTTTATGATGTTGAGGTGTGTTCCCTCTATCCCTACACTGTGGAGAGTTTTAATCAAGAAAGGTTGCTGTATTTTGTCAACTGCTTTTTCGGCATCTATTGAGAGGATCATATGGTTTCTGTCCTTTCTTTTATTAATGTGGTCTATCACATTGATTGGTTTGCAGATGTTGAACCACCTTGCAGCAAATGCAAGGAAAGCAAAAGCAAAAATGAACTATTGGGACTTCATCAAGATAAAAAGCTTTTGCACAGCAAGGGGAACAGTCAACGAAACTAAAAGACAACCTACAGAATGGGAGAACATACTTGCAAATGCCTTATCCAATAAAGGGCTAGAATCCAAAACCTATAAAGAACTTATCAAACTCAACTCCCAAAAAACAAATAATCCAGTCAAGAAACGGGCAGAAGACATGAACAGACATTTCTCCAAAGAAGACATACAAATGGCCGATAGACACGTGAAAAAATGCACAACACCCCCCGCCCCGGCCTGGCATCAGGGAAATACAAATCAAAACCACAATGAGTGGGGCGCCTGGGTGGCTCAGTAGGTTAAGCATCTGCCTTTGGTTCAGGTCATGATCTCAGGGTCCTGTGAGCAAGCCCTGAGTCGGGCTCCTTGTTCAGTGGGGAGTCTGCTTCTTCCTCTCCTTGTGTCCCTCCCCCTACTCGTGTGCTATCTCTCTCTTCCTGAAATAAATAAAATCTTTTTAAAAAACCACAATGAGATACCATCTCACACCAGTCAGAATGGCTAAAATTAACAACTCAGGAAACAATAGATGTTGGTAAGGATGTGGAGAAAGAGGGACCCCATTACACTGTTGGTGGGAATGGAAGCTGGTTCAGCCAATCTGGAAAACAGTATGGAGGTTCCTCAAAAAGTTCAAAATAGAGCTACCCTACGACCCACTAATTGCACTACAGGTATTTATCCAAAGGATACAAGCATAATGATTCAAAGGGGCACCTGCACCCCAATGCTTATAGCAGCATTATCAACAATAGCCAAATTATGGAAAGAGTCCCAATGTCCATCAACTGATGAATCGATAAAGAAGATGTAGTACATATATACAATGGAATATTATTCAGCCATAGAAAAGAATGAAGTCTTGCCATTTGCAACGATGTGGATGGAGCCAGGGAGTATTATGTTAAGCGAAATTAAGTCAGTCAGAGAAAGACAAATACTATATGATTTCACTCATATGTGGAATTTAAGAAACAAAACAGATGAACATGGGGGGAAAAGAGAAAGAAAACAGACTCTTAACTATAAAGAACAAAGTGAGAGTTACTAGAGAGGAGGCGGGCAGGGGGATGGGTTAAATGGGTGATGGGTAATAAGGAGTGCACTTACGATGAGCACTGCATGTTGTATGTAAGTGATGAATCACTAAATTGTACACCTGAAACTAATATTACACTGTATGTTAACCAACTGGAATTTAAATACAAACTTGAAAAAGATAAAAAATAATCACAGTTAATAAGAGCTTACTACATGTAGGTCATGACTTTAAGCAATGTTATTAACAAACAGTTATGGCATACTTGATCTTGAGAAGCTGAACAGCTATTTGGGAGAGATTACACACGTAAACAAGATAAACAATAATAAAACATGTCTATACTAAGTACCAAATGAGAAGTATAGACAATAAGTGCTTTGGAAATCAGAGGAGACATCAATCTCCAAGGATGGTGACTGATAAAATTAGTGGGAAATACTGTGAAAGTAGGAGGTAGCATTCTTGAGGTTTTGAATATCAGATCCAGGGATCTTGACTTTATTGTGTAAGAAGTAAAGAGCCATAGTTTTGATGAATCCACAGGGAAAAAAATCAGTAATGGGCAATTAAAGAAAAGTGAAGAATGTTTGGGGTTTTTTCCTTGTTGAGATTTATTATTAAATAATTAGACCCTAATAAAACATCCCTGCATACCACGGCTAGAGAATATAGATATGTGTATATATAGATATGTGTGTGTGTGTGTGTGTGTGTGTGTGTATGTGTGTAATCCATAACAAGGTGCTGAACTGGAAATCATTTGAAATCAGGTGGGCTTGGACTCAAATTTTACTTATTTACTAGGCAAGTAAAGTTACTATGTAACTTTAGTAATTTTAGGCAAGTTATTTAATCTCTCTGAGATTCAGATGACTTATTGGTAAAAGTGGAACAAAAATACCTTCTCCAGAGGGTGGTCATAAGGATTAAATGAGATAATGTATGTAAATATAAAGCAAGCACAGAGTCTGACATATGGTAGGTAGAAAATAATCATTAGCTCTTTTCCTTTAAAGGGTTATTTTAATATAAATTATCTTAGGTAACTTAGGTTAGACTCAAGCCAAAAAATTTAGCTACTTGTTAATAGCTCAATTAAAAGCCTTTCCGGGAAGGGTAACAGAAATAATGGCTAAAATTCAGTTTTGCAACTCTAGCTTCATTTTTGTATGCAATCTCTATCTCTATTATTTTACCATTCTTCCTGAAATCAAACAAATACCAATGGGAAAAAAAATAGTCATGCCATGGGGGTCCCTTTCCCTCCCTTACACTTTACACGATTTTGTGCTACAGCTTCCACAGGCCCCCACTTTTCTTCTAACTAAACCTGTTATCTTGCCAAATATACTTATAGTTGATTTCAAAGAGAGTCCTGCCAGATAAATATTAATAGAAATATGGCGTTCCTTTAGTCAATCCTGTTGTTGACTAGACCGAATACTGACAATATGATCAGACTGATGTGGTGACTGAATCTCGGGTCAGGAAGCTGCACTGCCTGAGTCAGAAGCAAAGCCAGTCTGTCACACTCAGATTCCCTGCACACTTAGGCTCACGCTAGGAGTCAGAAGGAATGTAAGTTGGAGTGCAGAGCCCCCAGGAGGTGGAACTGTGAAGTTGCAGGACTAATCCATCAATCCGTCATAAAACCAGTCCCGTGATTTGTATAATTAGAGGTTGACTAACATGGGAATAAGACTGCTATATGCGGCTTCTGAGCTACTGATAAAATGTTTTCGCTTTCTTTCCCTCCCGATCCCAAACTCGGTAGCCCTATGTTAAAAGTGAATTCTGCCAAAAATAGTTACTAAAACGAGTACCTGAACATCGAAGGGAGTGGGCCAGTTCTGTTGCCATAACTTGTATGATTAGGCCAATTCGAAGTCGAAACATTTCAGCAAAGAGGCCAGGCTGAGTGCGCATATACATGGCTAGATATACCATTATTTCCTGTGCATGGAATGAATATAGAAAAAATTATGGTCCAGGTCTCACAAAGCCTACTTGGTAGTCTTTGGAAACTGCCAGATCAATTGAAAACAAAAAGATCAATCACCCTATTAGACGTCATAATTCTGCTCACCTGTGTAAGGATCCAGATGCTAATGTCCCCTTCACTGGCTTCATCTATCAGCTGAGTGAGCACTTCATAGGGCAGAGGTCTGAGGGAGAAGACGGTGAAAAAAGGCCATCTTTCTGTGACTATTTAAGCTTAAATACATGGAGAAAATACAAAATCTCCTCCTAAGTCCAAGTCACTGCTTCAGTGTCTCATCATTGCTGGTAGCATTTGGTTCTCTCAGTCTTTAAAGTTCATTACTTCCCCAAACCACTTTGGCCTATATCACCTCAGGAGAGCTCTCCTCTCCCCTCTCTAAAGCTGGATTGCCCTTCTCCTTCACACTTTTATTTAAAACTCATCCCATGAGGTCCTTCCAGATCAGTCTTTCATGGTTAATTCTTAACATATGATAAGTAACTATTATGGCTAGAAAGTAATAAACTAAATTTAAGCTGTACCTTTTGGAAACCATTTTATTGCTTTATGATCACACTAGAAAATACTGATTTTCTAGTTTCATCAGTTTACACACACACACACACACACACACACACACACACACGTATGCATACCTCTTCCCACACTTCTGACTCTCCTGTTGATATGAAGCACTCTGGGGGAATGGGTCATGGACCATGCCATCTTCTTTTGGATTGCCATAATAGTGGCAAAAATTGATCTGATTTTTGATAAAAAGGCTTTGTTTGCTGAGAGTAAGGTATTATAGGTTGAATTGTGTCCTGTCAACGTTCATATATTGAAATCCTAGCCCAGAGTCCCTCAGAGTGTGATCTCATTGGGAGACAAGGTTTTCACAAAGGTAATTAAGTTAGAGTAAGGTCATTGGGTGGACCCTAATCCAATATGCCAAGTGTTCTTATATAAAAGTTTGGGAAATTTGGACACAAAGACACATATAGAGGGAAGAAATGTGAAGAGACATAGGGAGCAAACAGCCATCTACAAGGCAAAGAGAGAGGCCTGGAAGAAAGTCTAGAGTATATCGGATTTTTGTGGGTGCTAATTCTACTTCCCTGCCCTGTTTAGGGCTGCTTTGGGATGTGAGGCTTGGGAAAGCCAATAAGTAAAAAACAAGCACAAAAACAAAAACCATCACCACTACCACCACCACCAACAACAACAAAAAACCCTAAAAAGCAAAATACATCTGCGTACTACTTCTTGTGAATTTACTCTTTCATTTACTCATACCCTGTCATTATCAACATTCTCATGCCAAGTGTCTCTGACAGAAGCGCACACATGTAGGACATTATCATCCAGTGACAGATTAGGGCAAGAGAACTGTTCTGAGTCCACACAGCTTCTTAAAGGCTCAGGGAAGCTTGATCAAACCCAACCAAAAACCATACTCACGCAGAGATGGTCTTCTCTCGAGGTTCTGGAGGGAGTCCCACCGTCAAATGTTTCTGGTGGGAGAGAAGGGCTGTACAAGCCTAAGAAGAGATAGCATAACAGCATTATCCTTCCCATAACACCTCAGCCTTCCATGATAATTACTCTTCTAGCCCACAGATCTTTGCTTTCCCTTAATTTACTGACACACAAACCCTCTTTCTCAGGAAATACCATGTAGATCAGAAGAGAGAGATTTTTAAGAAGAAACAATGAGGAATTTTTATCTCCTAAGAGGTAGGAACTTTTAAGCCTACTGTAAATTCATTCTTAAGCTGTAGAATTCTCATCATTTATAACATCTTATCATTTACAAACTTCAGTATTGTATATTTGACATTCACAAACAAAAAGCTAATTGAGTATCAGGAACTTAAGGTGGGAAAGACAACATCTCAAATGATCAGATGCTGTGGTTGCCTTAAAAATCAATTACGGAAACCAATTTTTAAAAAGCACCTCCATTTAGATTTGGTATAAATTCAAGAACTGTTTATAGTACCTCATCAAGTGCTTCCACCTTCTTCCTTAAGATTCCAGAGATATATCGGATCAGGCCCCAGTGACGAATTTCTCCAACTTTGCCATACAGTTCAGTAAGCAGCTCTCGGACTGTTGTACCCCCTTCATCATATAATTCAGTGTCCCAGTCAGGTCCTCTGGAATGTTAAAGAGAGGCCTACATTAATTATAAGTAAAGCTGCTGGCAACAATCATTTGTTTCAGTGTTATAACGGATATGCCTGCTTTTGGTAGGTCTCTCTCATTAGGAAATAAACGTTATTTACTAAGAATCCTTGTAAATCTGTGATTAGTAGTCGGCATGAAACCCAAATACCTAGACAAGAACAAGTCTTAGTTTCGGCTGTGCTTTGACAAAATGCTTTCTTTTACGCTCTTCATAGGCTTCAACGTAGCTGAAAACAAAGTCAAAGACTTAATTTAACTATTGAAAGTTCAGAAAGTATGCTACACTTAGGGAACTGAGAAAAAAAAGAATATGTGCTTATCTGTAAAGGATGCATATACATTATTGTTATAAAGATGATATAACAAGTCAATAGTAAAGTATCATAAAATATATGTAAATTGCTACAAAATTGAGAATTTAATTTATGATGAAGGAAGATTATTTATTAAACAATGTTAAGACAATCAAGTAGCCATCTGAAAAAGAAATTGGATTCATGCCTTACACTGAACATCAGAATTTCAAATATATCAAAGATTTAAATGTAAAGGTACTAGAAAAAATATGGGAGAACTACTTTATAACTCTGGGGGCAAGAGCATTGTTTAACTGTAACCTATACACAAGAAGCCATAAAAGAAATTGTGATGCACTTATATACATAAAAACAACAAAATTCATATTGCAGAAAACCACTGTAAGCAAAGTCATAGGACAAATTACAAACAGAAAAATATTTGCAATTCATAGGCCAATTTCCCTGATATATAATGAACTTCAACAGGGGTGCCTGGGTGGCTCAGTTGGTTAAGTGCCCAACTCCTTATTTTGGCTCAGGTCATGATCTCTGGGTGATGAGATTGAGCCCTGTGTTGGGCTCCACACTCAGTGAGAGTCTCCTCATTCTCTCTCCCTGTCCCTCTGCCCCTCACCCCACTCATGCTCTCTCTCTCAAAGAAAGAAAGAAAGAACTGCAACAAATAAATAATAAAAAAAGAAACAAAAGACACAAAAGAAAATAGGTCAAATACTGATGGATTTATTTTTTATTTTTAAAAAAGATTTTATTTATTTATTTGAGAAAGAGAGAGAGAGCATGAGCGAGAGGGAATGGTAGAGGGAGACGGAGAAGCAGGCTCCTGGCTGAGCAGGGAGCCCGATGAGGGGCTTGATCCCAGGACCCTGAGACCACGACCTGAGCTGAAGGCAGATGCTTAACTGACTGAGCGACCCAGGTGCCCCAATACCAAGGAATTTTAAATATAGGAAAAGGTGTCTGATCTCACGCATAATAAGAAAAATTAAAATTAACACTATGCCAAGATAATACCTTTTAAAATCTATCATGTTGTCAAACATCCCCAAATTTGATAACACTGCATTGGTAAGGCTTTGGGAAAACAGGTACTCTCAGTGTCTTGCTGATGGGAGTGAAAATTGGGACAATCTCTCCGGAGAGCTATTTGGAAATACAGATTAATATTAAAAATGTCTATATTCTTTGATCTAGGAATTTTAATTCTGGCACATCTGTAGGATAGACTCCACACATGAGAAATGATACATGCCGTGAAATTATTTACTATAGTATTGTTTGTGATAGTGAATGATGGGAAACAACCCAAATGTCCATCAATAGGAGAATGGTTAAACAAATCATGGTATGTTCAAACAATAGAATGCTACGCAACTATTAGGAAAATATGCTGTAGATCTAGATTGTGACAGATTGTATGTTTTAAAATGACTCCAATAATGTTCTATCTAACACACCCTTCTTACAGTGTGACTTTTACAGTCCTCCTGTGAAGAGGGTGGGTCTGCGTTCTTTCCCCTTTGACCCAGGCATGCTTGTGACTAAGTTGAAAGTGCTGCTGTATGATTTCTGAGGCGAGATCGTAAACATTAAGGCAGCTCCACTTGGTCCTTTTATGGGGCACATACTCTTAGAACCTAGACATCAGGCTGTGAGGAAGTAGAGAGACACATGGGGGAGGTCATCTGTAGGTGTTCCGGGTGACAGGCCCAGGTGAGGTGCCAGTCAACAACCAGGATGAACCCCCAGATATATGAGTGGACACCCTCATGGTGACTTCAACCCCAGATGCTGTCGGACCACAACTGAATGAGCTCCCAAGTGAGAACTGCCTAGCTGAACTTAGATGAGCTCCAGAACTGTGACAGATAATTTAAACACTTTTTGCTTTTATTATCTCAAGCCACTGAGTTTTGGGGTTATTTGTTAACCAGTCATAGATAAATGGAATATATATGGAATGAATTTCAAGATAGTTTTAGTGAAAAAAAAAGCAAGGCACAGAACAGTGTATATACTATGCTTCCATTTGGTGAAACAGGTGTAAAATTATACACATATATGCTTTATTTACCTACATATGCATAAATTGTCCCTGGATGGATACACAAAAAACCAATACCACTGCCTGTGAGTTGGGGAACCAGAGGTGGGAGAAAGACTTTTTATCCTTTCCCTGTATCCTTTTGTACTTTAAACAGTTTGAACCATGATAATGTATTATCTATTCAATATATTAAATTACAGTAAATATACACTGTATATAATGTATTTAATACACTAAATATATTAAAAATAATAAATATAATTTAATATATTAAATATATTTTTAAAAACATGAAATAAAAAGTACCATAGGAAGAGTCAACAATGGATTAAAAAAAACTGTGAATGAAGGTTTGAAGAGTAACAGGATATTTATAGTTTCAAAGTATATTTCCACAAGATACTTTTTAATTACAAAGCGCAACATAAAAACTTTACAGTGGAGGAAATGTGGGAGATACTACCTTAACCGAGTGATAAAACCAGCAATGGGACTCATCGACACTAAGTGCCCTCCTGATATGACACACTGAGAAGAACTCAGCATGACTTCAGTGGTATTCCTGCCCAAAATGCATAACCTGGATTTAATTAGGAGAAAACACCAAATGAACCAAAATTTAGGGACATTCTGTAAAAATAATTCATCTGTATGCTTCACAAATGCCAACAACATGAAAAATAAAGACTCAAGAACTGTTCCAGATTAAAGGGACTGGGGACACGTGAGAATTGAATGAAATGCATCATTTAGATTTTCTTTTGCTGTAAAGACACTACTGGGACAACTGGCAAATATAGTCTGTAGATTATATAATAGCATTGTTTTTAAAAAAGATTTTATTTATTTATTTGTCAGAGAGAGAGAGAGAGAGTGAGTGCACACACAAGCAGGGGTAGCAAGCAGGGAGAGGGAGAAGCAGGCTCCCCGCTGAGCAGAGAGCCCGATGCGGGACTCGATCCCAGAACCCTGAGATCATGACCCAAGCTGAAAGCAGATGCTTAACCAACTGAGCCATTCAGGTGTCCTGATAACAGTATTGTTTTAACATTAATAATCTTTTTCTTTTTTTAAAAAAAAGATTTTATTTATTTACTTATTTATTTATTTAGAGAGTGCGTGAGTGGGGGGAGGTGCAGAAGGGGGGAGAGAGAGAGAGAGAGAATCTCAAGACTCTGTGCTGAGCAGGGAGCCCAACATGGGGCTCCATCTCAGGACCCTGAGATCATGACCTAAGCCGAAATCAAGAGTTGGACACTTAACCAACTGCACCACCCAGGCGCCCCTAATTTTCTGATTTTCGCAAGTGTACCGTGCTTATGTGAGAGAATTCGTACTGTGCTTATGTGAGGGAATTCCTAGTCTTTAGGAAATACACAATACACATTCAAATACTTAGGGGTTAGAAGGGGATCATGTCCACCACTTACTCTCAAATGATTCAGAAATCATATGTATGTGTGACGATGATGATAATGATGATAGAAAGAATGAGAGAGAGAGAGAGTGAGATTAAACCTGAGGAATCAGGGTGAAGGATATCCATAAAATTTTTTTTGTACTGTTCTTACAACTTTTCTCTAAGTTTGAAATGGTCAAAATAAAAATCAATAAATGAATAATATTTAAGGACATGCTTTGAGATTTCACAATCAGGGATGAACCTTTTTATTCCTAGAGATCAGAGAAAGCTTTCTGGAGATGACAGATGAACTAGGCCTTGATGGACAGCTAGAATTCCAACATGGAGAGATGGGATGTGGTAAAGGCAGAGGGAAGAACATGAGCCACAGCGTGAAAGTGGTCATGTAGAGGCTGCTTTGGATATGACAAACTGTGGGCTATTCTGGTGAAAGTATTTACGTTGTGAGGGGGGAGCAATGGTAGATAAAGGTTGAAAGTCTGATCATAGAGGATGTATATTTGGCCACTGATTCCCAAAGGTAGTGGTGATATTGCAGGGAGAGGCAGGGGATGAGGAGGAGTTGAAGATGATGACACAATCTCAAGTCTGGGTGACTAAAAGAATGATGATACTATGAACATGGTCAGGAAGTGGTAGGTTTCTGATCAAGACAGTGAACTGGAGTTTAGATATGCTGAGTAAGAAGACATATATAAATTCCAAGTAGAATTAAAGACATAAAATTATCTTTTTAAAAAGAAGATTGTATTTATTTATTTATTTAGAGAGAGAGAGAGCATGAGAGGAGGGGGAGGGGCAGAGGGAGAGAGAGAAGGAGTCTCCCGCTGAGCAGGGAGCCTGATGCGATTGTGGGGCTTGATCCCAGGATCCTGTGATCATGACCTGAGCTGAAGGCAGACACTTAACCATCAGAGCCACCCAGACACCCTGACATAAAAATTTCTTTAAGAATTATTAAAGGTATTTAAAATATTTTTTAAATTCTGGGAGAGGATGCATGACAAGAAACCCAAAAAAGGAAAAGACTAACAGATTTGGTGATATAAAAACTAAACTTCTGCATAGAGAAAGGTATATGAATAATTAGCGATTAGTTGGACAAAATATCTGCAACAAGTATAACAAACAAAATACTAATATCTAATATCAATAAGAAAAAAATATCAATAACTCAATAGAGAACAAACGAAGGTTATAAACAGACAATTCACAGAAGGAATGCTAATCAACTGAAATAGGAGACCCCACCTCTCAACTTCTACTCCTAAATCCACAAGGGATATCAGGCAGAATTCCAAGTGTATTAAAATCCATGCAGCACATCATACACGCTCTACTCAAGTGGTCTGACATTACCTGGAATACTAGTTTTAGGGAGACTGTAGGTTCAATCAGATGTTATGGTGAAGTTAGTGAAACAGGATCAGATGAAGAGAACCCATGTTAGGAGCAGAAGAGTTGGCAGTCAACCGTGGATTATCTGAATTGGTGGGAAAGTATGAGCTTCTCATGTACAACTCCCTTCGTTTGCCCCTATCAACTACCTGACTGAATCTTCAGTTCTCATTCAAGCTACAGTCATTCCGTCCTTACCCCTTATCTCATCTTACGCTCTCTATCTTTCCATTAGTTTGCATTTAGCCTTGTGCCCAGCACATAATAAGCACTCAATAGGTATTTGTTGAGTAGAAGGCCTTACCCTAAAAGAAGAACAAAAGAAGCAGAGACATCAAAATAATAAGACCTCATGTCATTTTTGGGGCAGTAGCACATGACAAAGTCTATTGGGTGGCACCTAGGGTTGTATGAGAAGGGAAGTCCCTCCCAGCAGAAGACTGTCCAGAGGCGTATGTAGGGCACAAGCTCTCTCATCC
Organism: Ursus arctos; assembly: GCF_023065955.2. Classification (NCBI taxonomy): domain Eukaryota; kingdom Metazoa; phylum Chordata; class Mammalia; order Carnivora; family Ursidae; genus Ursus; species Ursus arctos. The sequence continues at coordinate 58,051,298 of NC_079873.1, forward strand.
AGAAAGGGTGGAGGGCAAGGAAAGTCCCAGGGGGGAGGGGAAGAGGAAGTTACATGTCTAGGTCATGTCCTTCAGTAGCACTGCGGGGCATCTCCAGGTTAGAGAGCAGCGAATGGCAGCAGTGGTTTGCCGTCTGCGTGGCCCTGGGCTTAACTCTTATTGGCAAAGATGGAGTAGGTTTCAAGGCGTATGCAAAGCAGGCAGGCCCCAAATGGCTAAAAATACGTTTGGGCTACTTTTGATACAATTAGATGTGTAAAAATTTGATCTTGGTGCTGGTGGGCTTTTCAGCTGTCTTTTTCACTTACTCATTAAACCCCACGATCTGATGGAAGCAGTGTGGGCTCTGGAGTCAGACAGACCAAGGGGACTTCATTACCGCCTAGAGGGCAGGAAAATCCCAGACCCCTCCTTGGTCTTCTTTGACACCACCCTGGCAGTAGGGGGAGGTGAGGCAGTGTCTCCTTTGTCACAGTAGGGCCAGAGTGTACGTCTGGGCTTCCCACTCAGCCCTTGTTGACAGGTGCGGGGCTGCAGATTTTTCTATGGTGCTTGGCTGGAGTAGGAGTGGTTATTGTCTAAAAGCTGTCTGTTGCCAGTCTGCCCTTTCCTGGTCCTTTGTCTAGAAAGAGTAGGCTTTTTTTAGGGCTCCTGTCATCTCTGCCCTTTGGCATTTTCAGGGTGGTGCATCAGGTGCACCTGATGCAGGATGTATGAGGCGACAAAGAAAACCCAGGTACATCACCACCTTGTCAATCCTCAGATCTTGAGGTCCTTAACCAGTCTGCCTTCTTCTTTCCATCTTTTAACACCTTGTTATGTTTCTTTTATAAATAATGTCCTCTTGTACTTAGCAGGAGGAACAGAGAGATGCATGTACTCTATCTTGTCTGGAATCAGAAGTCCCATTGTAGTTATGTTTTAAGAGCTTCATTGACTTTTAGAAATAATATTGAAATATTTAGGAATGAAATGATAAAACATCTGGTCTCTTTTTCAAAATAAGCTGGGAGAGAGTGAGAATATAGACGTGACAAGATTAACCATGTGTTTATAATTGTTCAGACTGGGTGATGGGTTCCCAAGGGCTCATTATGCCATTCTCTCTATTTTTGTATAAATTTGGACATTTCTATCTTAGAAAGTGAAAAGGAAAAGTTACTCTCCCTCCTCTGTGGAGGCTGGGCTTGAGGAGAGCAAGGTAGAAATAGTAAGACTTGTTAGAAAGCCAGAGCAATAGTCCTGGTGAGAGACGTGAGTGAAGGCAGCAATGCTAGCGTTGCAGAAGGTAAATATTTAGAGGTAAAACTGAAAAGCCTTGGTGCTTAACTGGATATGGGGCGAAGCTTGCTGATTAGGTAGGTTTTTTTTTTTTTAAGATTTTATTTATTTATTTATTTGACAGAGATAGAGACAGCCAGCGAGAGAGGGAACACAAGCAGGGGGAGTGGGAGAGGAAGAAGCAGGCTCCCAGTGGAGGAGCCCGATGTGGGACTCGATCCCATAACGCCGGGATCACGCCCTGAGCCGAAGGCAGACGCTTAACCGCTGTGCCATCCAGGCGTCCTGATGATTAGGTAGGTGTTGGTTTCAACCACGAGGATGTAGAATTTTAGAATGTGACTCCATTTTTAATGTTTGACTACTGACTGCTTACAAGTCCTACTGCTCCTCCTTCCCTTCCAGCCTACACCTGGGCAAGGTGCCAGGGAAATCCGAGTGTTCCCTCCTTTGGTGCTGGTGAGAACCTTTATCCTAGCCTCACCTCCTAATCATAATAAAACCCCAATGCAGCCCCCTTTCCCTGCTCACTCAAGCTTTTTTTTTTTTTTTTTTTTGGACCAACTTGGGAATCTGTTCCACTCTCCCCAGAAGTCTCATTATGTGAGTAGTAAACATTTTACACTCTTTTGGTACATGTGTGGCATCATCAGTCTCAACATCCAAATCAAACTTAGAGGAGGGGAGCCCATCCTGCCTCTTCAGGTTGACGACTACATGAATAAATGAGGAGGTTCAGGTTATATTTGGCGGGGAAGTAAGGGACAGGAGAGAGTTCAATTTGGGTATACTGAGTTTGAGGTACTTACATATAATGTACCTAGCAGGGTTCCAGACACATAGCAAATACTCAGAAATGCTAGTTAATTGTTTTCTGTAAGCCTCCATGTTCATACTTGTTTTGAGTTAAGTATTTATCTGTGGATTTTACCAAATAACAGAGGCTTAAAATAATTAAAATAATAATAATAGCAGTTACTGGTCACCTACTGTGTGCCAGGCATTGTATTAGAGATTTTGCAGATATTTTATCTTGTTTAATCTTTACAACAGTTCTATGCGGTAGGTATAATCCAGATTTTATAAATGAGAACAACTGAGGCTTGAGGTTACACAGTGGGTAGGTTGCAAAATTCAAATCCAGGTCAATGAGACTCCAAAGCTGTGCAGTACTTACTATGTTTTACTTCCTCTCTACGTGAACATGAACGGAGACTGAGAATATTTATCACTTACTTCATATTATACAGCATGTAAAGGATATCAGCTTGCTCCTGTAAGCTGGAGGTCTCCTTCAACTGTAAAACCAGTGCTTTGAAGTCCACCTCCCCAGACTGGTCTCTAGGAAGATGGATTTCTACATGAACGGAGGGAACCTTTAGTTTTAGAAAAGACAAAAAAAAAAATTAAGTCTACTTGTGGACTTAATGCCCTAGAGTGTTGATCTTTTCACCTCTAAACCTTTTCCATAAGAATTCCCTAAATTTTGATGAGAAGTAAAACAAAAACAATGAAACCTTCCAAATGAATGATGTAGCAATTTAGTTTTCTTAGAGCCTGGCTAGAAAAGGTTGCTGGAGGGGAGGGGCGTGGGGGGATGGGGTAACTGGGTGATGGGCATTGGGGAGGGTATGTGTTGTAACGAGCACTGCTTATATAAGACTGATGAATTACAGATCTGTACCCCTGGAACAAATAATACACTGTATGTTAATCAGTTGAATTTAAGTTAAAAGAAAAAGAAAAAAGTGAACTAAAAAGGAGTATATCTTCACCAGGGTAGCATTTTGCCTATCACCAGTTACTAGCAGAAACCATAATGGCTAGTTCTGTTATTTGCCACAAAGATGGCAGTTTTGCGAATAGCTGACAGAAAAAAACTCATGTGCAAGTTTACCTGGTCCTCTCGTGGGCCATGAGGTGAGTCAAGTAAGTTGAATGAAGGCCGGGAAGCCTGAAATATCTTTGTAGGAAGATACATGTGAACATCTGTAAAAGGTTGACATTTATGGTAAAGGTTAGATAATTTAGGAGACTAAAAAATAAAATTCACATTTATACGCAACCGATAATTTATTGACCACTACACCTGTAACTAATGATGTACTATCGGTTGGCTAACTGGATTTAAATTAAAAAAATTCACAATTGCCCTCAAAATGAAGTTGCGCGGGAGTTGTTCTCTGTAGAACAAGAGTGAGAAATTTATCGTTTCTTGCTAATATCACAGAAAAGAAATATGAATATCAGATAATTTAAAGATTGTTCAATCAAACATACTTTCAATGGAATGCCTAGAACTGTAGCATTAAATGGCCATTTAAGATATTAAATCCTATGAATGTAATCAATATCACAATGGTGCTATCACTGATACTTTGATAGAATACCACATATAACAGAAAGAACCCAGTTCTGCTTTCTATTTTCTGGACTGCCCTGGGGAGGTATCTGGCTGTCAGCAGTTGGGTTTCCTTGAGAATAAATAAATGGATGATCCTATGTAGGGAATCAAAAAATGTAGTGGCCAACCTATTTTGAGATATTCCTAAAATTTTTATTTATAGTCCAAATACTTACCATAACCTTAAAGGAGTGACCGTCTTGTCACTTTCACCATTTTACAGATACAGAAAGAGAGATACAGAGCTCAGAAAAACGGTTCAAGCAAGTAAGTAGCAGAGCCGGGAATTAAGCTCCAGTTTCCTGATTCACAATCCAGAAGGATATTTCAATAAAGCTGATTTTTTTCACAGAAGCCCTTTGTCAAGGAAGCATACCCAAAGGGAATGCTGAGCTCTTCCCTGTTTTAAATGTTACATGATTCATGTTTAATATCTGTGGTTAGTAATGGTCAATAAAGTTTTAGACAGCAAGAACATGCATCTCAATCATTCCCATCATCCCTAGAATGTTACCATTAGGTCCTCTCGGCGTGGCCAAGGAGCCCTTCTGTCCCTTCATAGGCAGCTACCGTAGAGGCACTGCATACTCTTAGGAACCACGACTCCTTCTAGCAATGTGTAGTAGAAGACATCCTCCACTGCAAGTACGTACCGAAGGCGGGCAGTGGTCCCGGGGAGGACAATGACAGAGTTGTTGAGCAATGAGTTACTGTAGTTGAGAAACGCAGCTCTACACAGCTGGAACAACTCACTGTAAATGTCACAGCTGACCCAAGGGAGCCAGATGCAGCTTTACTTAAGGGACAGTAGCTCCCTCTTCATTGCGAGGTTATCTTGTAATAGTTTGCAGTGCTCTCTCTTTAAATAAAAGTGCTTCCAAAGGAGTAACTTTCCCAAAGGAAACATCTTTTTTCCATCATTTTAACACGGATGTTAAAATGCTCCGTGTCTCTTGTTCTGCTGCTTCTCGTGATGTAATGGTTAAACCAGACTATATAGCACTATCAATGGCAAAATTATACACAATTCATTAACTTCACATATATTTGAGTGCCTACTATGTTCCTTCTGTCTGAGATGCTGGGGATAAAGCAGTGAACAAAACAAGGTTCCTGCTTACACTGTAATAAACGCCCCGCCCCCATCCTGGGCTTCACGTCAATCCTGTGCCTGACTCTAGTGAGTCATGGCATTACTCACTCTGTACATGCAGCTCCTTAGCCTTGGTCACCAAGGACATGAAGTCGCAGGTTGTTTGCACAGCAGCTCGGAACCGATCTAGCCCTCCCTTCTGTGAGGTAGGGGCTAGTTTAGGATGGGGAGCAGTGTGCGCCAAAAGGTGATCTAAATAACGAGCAACTTCATTACCACAGCGAGCTGCAAGGTTAGTGGGGGGAGGGGGAAGAGAAAAAAATGAACATTTTAGTTACTCCACAGTCTGCCCCACCAAACAGAATGATCGGCTCCTGTGCCCATAACACAGCACCGGAAGTAGGTTGTTTTAGATCATGGCGGCGGGAAGGGAAGGTTGTGATCACTGTATAATATTGTAGCTTCACCATTTAGAAACTATGGCCATTTACCAGGACCTACCTGTTCTTCCACTTTGCTGACACAATATGAGGCCCTTGAAAGCAGTATGAGCTTATTATACGATAGGTGGAGCAAGGATTTCATAATCTGCAGATGTGCATGTGATGGGGGAGGTGGTGGCAGCAGTGGTGGCGAGGAGCAGAATAGGGCCCTTGGAATCTCACTGGTAGGAGGAGACTTTGGTGAGCAAAGGCAAAACTCTTCCACTAAACACCAGACTTAGCTAAAAACAGACCCATAAATGGCAGCTACAGTTGCTAATGAAAAGAACAATCTCCACGTGGCCTTGGTGCCAAAAGGATTACTGGCCACATATTGGTCCTTTTCATCACCGTATTCATTTAGTCACCAAATATTTATTGCCCACTATGTACTAGGGGGTGTACTAGGTGCTGAGGTTTCAGTGGTGAAGACGACAGATATGGTCCCTATCCTCTTGGACTCTCCATCCCCCATACACCTCCTGTAACATTATCTCTGACTATGGATAATGGAAACAAAACACATACCCATACCTCATGGATCCTAACATTTCAGACTGTACATAACATTTGCAACATTTATAGTTGGAAAAGCACAATGTTTGGATCAATATTAAAGTCTGTGAGGTTAGATATGCACCATCTTTTTTGATCATCCTCAGTGATCTCTCCAGAAGTTTTTCTGTGTTCTGATGTGATTTAAAAAAAAAAAATCTTATTTATTTGTTTGAGAAAGAGAGAGCACGAAGGGGGGGGTCAGAGGGAGAAGCAGACTTCCCGCTGAGTGGGGAGCCTGATGTGGGGCTCGATACTGGGACTCCAGGATGGTGACCTGAGCCAAAGGCAGACACTTAGCCAACTGAGCCACCCAGGTGCCCCTGTTATGATGTGATTAATGGAAACTAGTAACGCTGTAAAAATGGAACTCATTCTCAGTGACATCCGAATTACAAATATTATAACCTTGAATACAATATAGATACTTCAGTGAAGGTTATGAAGAATACGGAGAGAAGTGTTCTTGGCATGGCAGGGCTGGTAAGCAATAAACACGGCATTGTGAGACCACTGATGAGTAAAACCAGAGAGGAGAAAGTGACTTGGAATGCACTGGGTGCATACACAACTAATGTTGTGCATACACAACTAATGAATCATAGAACTTTACATCAAAAACCAGGGATGTACTGTATGGTGACTAACATAATATAATAAAAAATATTATTAAAAAAAGAATGCATAATATCAAATTTAGTAATATATATCATTAAAAAGATAACATTTTAGAAAGTAAGAGAATGAGTGCTACAGATGAAAGTCACAACTACCTGTAGAATAGCAAACAACCTCAATATGTGATTATTCTGGTCTGCTTTCCAAAATATTTGTTTATGCCAAGATGGGTATCATGACTGGGCTAATTATTAATAACAGGAAATAACTACAAAGTTATTTAATGTATTTTTCCAGTGAAGAAATTCGCTATTTTAGATCTTACAAAAACAAATGCAGAGTGAATTAAACGGTACTTAGGTGAGTAAATGCTGAGCCCAAACAAGAAAATCATCCTCTGACTGATAATGTGTTGGTCTATTGTATATGAGATAATGCTTGCTACCTCAGTAAGGAAAGCCAATTTATTTATTTTTCTCTAACATACCACTCTTAAGATAAAGAAATTGGCTGCCTTAAGATATAGGCTAACAGGCAAATACCCAGACAATGAGAGCAGGCAAACCATATTTTAGATAGCTAGAAGAAGAATTTGCTCCTATTGGCCCTTCTCTCTTTGGGATTCAAACAATGTTTTATGCCTTGCCTAGGTTAGTGTTAACACTTCAGGGTGTTTCTCAGTCATTTGTAATATATGCCCCCAGGATGCTTTCTCACTATATCATCTTCGTATTCCTAGTAGCCAATTAGATCTGTTGTGCTTTATTTGTCTAGTTTGCAATATGAAAGCAATAGGCACACTGAATAGGCTTTTTCAAACTATGCAGACCTCTCCAGAGATTCTGATGGGCCCTGGTAACATTATATATACAAAGCACTCTAATTTTCTTCTTTTTATGCTTTTAAATGTCAAAAAGCAGAACTGAATATATATAGTTCTCCTATTACATGCTTGATTAAATATCTCTCACTCGCCACTGTTTCCTCTCATTTTGAAAATCACCAGCCATGTCATATAACCAGGACAGAAATCTTCCCTAACCTTAGTAAGAGATGGTCAAACTCCATACTCCACAATCACCACAAGGATATTAGACCAGAAACCAAAGGTAAGTAGAAGGAAGAAAGTGAAGCCAAACAAAAGTAGAAATCTAGGTGTATTAAATAGGAGTGAGAATGCCGGCAGTGAGAAATATTAAGGAGGATACTCAACACTTCTTTGTATTCTTGCCCAGCAAGGCCATTGCCTTTATGAAGCTCCCTTACCACTACGGGTTGAATCATAGGCATTCATCCAATCTCCAGATTCCAGCTCATTGTAGTTATCATCGTAATCTTCACTGTACAGCTTACCCTCAGGTCCAGGATCCATGAAACTCAAATGTGTGCAGCAAGATGTTGTCAAAAACTCTGACAATTTACCTGTTTGAATCCTGACAATTACAGGGCAAATAGAAAACAGAAAATCAGAGGAAATCCTTTTAAAACAACACATTTCAGTGAGAAAAGGGATGCCTAGAATGTTTGGTTGGGGAACTACTAAATGCTTTTATATATTAGTACAAATTTTGTAAATGCGAAATTTTATAGCACTCGTAGGCATGGTGTAGTGTAGGCTGGGGTGCTGTGTTAATAAAGACTCCAGTTATGGGTTCACACTCTACCAGCAGATCAATTTTGTTCTCTTTCACTGCCCTATACTATGCTGTTAACTATGTCACTCATCTGGCCAATATCTCCAATGGCTACGGAGAAGCTGGGACAGAATGAAGAGAAATCATCACAAATCCATCACCTCATTTAAAAAAATAATTAAAGATCATTTTGAAAATGAAAGACGATACTTGAAAATTTTATGAATTTTAGAGGATTGTGGGCCAGATCCTCCCCTACCTATAAAGCCAACTGCAAAACCCATAGGGAAAGTCAGTAGTACTGATTTTCTCAAGAACACAGCCTGGCACCTGGCAGGGAACATCATTGCGCTGGCGGCCACCAACATCCTGTACGTATTCCAGGACAAAATCAGCTAAGGAAGCTAGCACAAGGACTAAGCCTGGTCGTTTTCTCAAAGGAGGGATGTTGTCCTCCTCTCCATGAAGAGGAGTAACGTGCTTCCCACTTCCCTTCGCAGACTTGGAGAGGCAGTCCTTCGGCCTTCAGTGAGGCAAGCCGTGGGTCGCGGCTCAAGCAAAAAACCCACTCAAAACAGAATTGGTGGATAGGCTCAATAAAGGCCATTACTCAAAAAAGATGTAAAAAAAAGAAAAAGAAGCCAGCTTGAAGGGGCTCCCAAAGGCCAGACTTTGGATAATTTGAACCTTGAAATAAACAATGACAGGAATGGAGCATAGCATATTGAATAAAATCAGACTCCATGGATCTATGCTACACTAAAACTACAAAATAAAAGGGGATAACGGAAAGCTCTTTTTTTTTAAACAGAAACATTCTAATAAATATGCACAGAATGATAGAAACACACAATCATCACTTTAAAACCCCATTAGTAATAATTGATTCACCAATGGAAAATAAGACTGGTTAAAGACTATCAAAGAAAGGATATGGAAAAACCTACCAGATACCACTTTAACCAAATTGAAAGACATTCTGCATTATAACTGACCTTCCTTCTTCAAAACTGGGTTGAAAACTGTCATGAAAGGTTCACAAAAGGCTGGGGAATTGTTCTAGATTAAAAGACATCAAGGAGATATAAAAATAAAAAAATGCCAATATGTGATCTTTGACTGGGTCCTAGAATGGGAAAAACACTATGGGGAAGAAAACATTAGGACAATTGGGAATTGTGAATATGGACTCTAGATTAGGTAATAATAGTACTGTATCAATATTAAATTTTGTGAGTGTGATGATTATACTGTAGCTATGTGTGAGAATACCCTTGTCCTCGTAAGACAAACTGAAGTATTTAGAGTTGAATTGTCACGATGTCTCTGGTTAAATCACATACTTCAGCAATTAAAGTGTGTGTGTGTGTGTGTGTGTGTGTGTGTGTACATTTACACATATGTATATGTGAGAGAGGGAGGAGAGTAGAGAAGAAGGGAAGGGAGGGGGGAGTGAGAGGAGAGGAAGGAAGAGGAGGGAGAGAGAATACGCAAGTGAGACAGATGTTAACAACATGTGAATCCTGAGGAAGGGTATATGGTGTTCAATACCATTCTCGCACATTTCTGTAAACTTGAAATTTTTCGAAATAACAACTTAGGGAAAAGAGAAAAGAAAAGCAGCCAGAATGGAATAGTTCAGTAGCTTTTTTGCTTTTAAAAGAATAAGTTTTCTGGTCCACTGAATTGATGAGGTCTAGGCAAAGAACAGAGTGGGGAAACATTCCAAGCATTCTCTAGAACATTAAATTCCTTGATTCAATCTATCAAAAATGAGTTCCTCTAAATAGGATGAGACTATATTGCGCAATTGATGATTTGTTGAACACTGTATCTGAAGCTAACTGAATTTAAGTAAATAAAAAAAGACGCAGAGAAAGGCAGCACAAGTCTACCATTACTATACCCAGCTGCCAAATTTCATTTCATTTCACTAAAGGGTGTGTAGAGGTCACTTACCTTGCTCCACCAAAATAGCCATCCTGCATTTTTCGGAGTGCTGCTAGGATACTTGAATTCAAGCTGGTTCCGTCTTCATCTTGAAATGAAGAGAATTTTAAAACAATTTTTTATGGTTTTAACTTTGAAATAAGGGGAATATTTCAGTTATTTCACACCAACATTCTAGTGGTAATGGTACAGATGAGACACTCCTCATTGTCCACCCTGTATTTCAACAATTGATCTGAGAGCCAACAACACTGTAGAATGGGCAAGTGTTAGTAAGGGTGATTACCAGTAGACGGAGTTCCTCAAAGACAGTATCTTATCATAAGCACTTAGCACAGTGCCTGATGGCGGAATACTTAATGGTTACTGAAAGCTGACAATAATAACAACAACCACTTGTTTAATGTTAGGTGCCAAGCACTGTGCTAAACGTTTTATATATTATCTCATGTAAGGAGCCTTGGTTTGTGTGTGTGTGTGTGTGTGTGTGAGTGTGTAGGCATACAGAATAAAGAAGGCTAACAATTACCTGACTTCATGTGAAGGGGATCATACCATATATACTCTTTCGTGATCCACTTTTTCTAACGTATCCTTTGTAAAAGCTAAAAGAGAGTCCATAGCAGACATCTAAACTGTTTTTGTATTACAAGCCACACTGTGATGAAGGTCACAGTACCTACATCTTTATGCACCTATTCTGTGATTTCCTTAGGATAAATTCTAATAAGTAAAACTGTTAGAACAAAGGGAACACTTACTGCAGATTTTGTAGAGACTGCCCAAATTGCCCACTAAGCAAGTTGTGCCAGTTATATGTCCACCATCAGTATAGAAAGTGGCTGTTTTCCCACATCTTTAATAATGATTTTTTAAATCTTTGTTTATCTGATACTTAAAAGATACTGTTTTAATTTTTCTATTTTATTGTCTTATTTTATTACTAGTAAGATTGAACATGTTTTCATGTATATAATGGCTACTTGTATTTCTTTTATGATTTGCCTGTTCATGTCCTTTTCCCTTGCTTCTATTGTTTATCTTTTTGTTAACTGACTTTCAAGGGCTCTTTATGTTTTATGAATATTATCCTTTTCTCTGCCGTATCCTTTTCTCTACACAGTTCATTTTCGTATAAAAGATTTATTTAAATTTTCATGTTTTTGAATTTGCTAATTTTTTCTTTTTTTGTGTCTTGCAAACGACAGTTTTCTTCAGCTCAAGATCACAAAAACATTCTCCCATATTTCCTTTTAATACTTTTATAGGTTTATTTATTTATTTTTGCTTAGATTTCTAATCTACTTAGGATTTAATTTTGCATAAAACATAAAGTAGCAGGCCTAAATGATTTTCCCAAACGTATTTATTTATATATATATTTTTTCATGTTTTTATTTAGATTCCAGTTACTTAACATACAGTGTAATATTAGTTTCAGGTGTAGAATGTAGTGATTCAGCACTTCCATACATCACCCGCTGCTCATCATGACAAGCGCCCATCACCTATTTAACCCACCCCCCCACCTCCCCTCTGGTAATCATTAGTGTGTTCTCTACAGTTAAGAGTCTGTTTCTTGGATTGTTCCTCTCTCTCTTTTTGCCCCATGCTCATTTGTTTTGTTTCTTAAGTTCCACATAGGAGAGAAATAATATGGTATTTCTCTTTCTCTGACTGACTTATTTCACGTAGCATTATATTCTCTAGCTCCAATCATGTCTTTGCAAACACCAAGATTTCATTCTTTTTGATGACTGAGTAATATTCCTCTATCTATCTATCCATCTATCTATCTACCTATATCTACTACAACTTTTTTATCCATTCATCAGCCGATGGATACTTGGGCTCTTTCCATAATTTGGCTATTGTTGGTAATGTTCTTTGGCCTCTATCTGGATTACAACTTTCATCATTATTTTAATTACAGTGGATCTGTCTTCTCTCATTTTTAGTTTTTTAAAAATCTGATTATTCTTGTATATTTTCTCTTCCATATGAAATTTAGATTCAGCTTGTTCATAAAAATTTGGGTTTTTATTTTGATTTGGAATTGCACTGAATTGACAGATTAATGAGAATTGACATCCTCTCAATATTAACTATTTCCATCTAGCAACATGGTATGTCTCTCTAGTAATTAAAATCTTTTATGCTCTTCATTAGTTTTAAAATTTTTCTCATATGATTCTATGCATGTTTCTTACTAAGCTTATTCTTATATGATTTACTTTTCTAGGAAATTTGTTAATTTTATCTGGATTTACAAAATTAAATTTGGTATTCTCTTATAATTTTATTATTTTTTATAACAATTTTTCTATTTATTTGAAGCACAGTTGAAAATATTAGTACACTTTGGAAATTTAGTGGCACAATGTATACCAGCATAGCTTGAGGGACATTATGCAGTTTTAAAAAAAGGGAAATAAGAGCATAGTCCAAGATGGCAGAGGAGTAGGAGACCTTAGTTTTGTCTGGTCCCAGGAATTCAGCTAGATAGCTATCAAATCATTATGAACACCTGTGAACTCAACCAGAGGTCTAAGAAAATAGCTGCAACTCTGCAAACAGAAAAGTGACCACTTTCTGCAGGAATGGCAAGACGGAAAAACTCACCTCAAAAAAGAGAACAAAGGCAGTACTGACTGCCAGAGGCCGAATCAGTATGGATATAAGTAAGATGTTGGAACTAGAGTTTAGAATAATGATTATAAAGATACTAGCTGGGCTTGAAAAAAAGCAGAGAAGACACTAGAGAATTCCTTTCTGGAGAAATAAAAGAACTAAAATCTAATCAAGTTGAAATGAAAAAGACTATTAATGAGATGCAATAAAAAATGGAAGCTCTGACTGCAGGATAAATGAGGCAGAAGAGAGAATTAGTGATATAGAACACAAAATGATAGAGAATAAAGAAGATGAGAAAAAGAGAGATAAACAACTACTGGATCATGAAGGAAGAATTCGAGAGGTAAGTGATCCCATAAAGTGAAACAACATTAGATTAATTGGGATCCCAAAAGAAGAGGAAAGAGAGAGAGGGGTATATTGGAGCAAATTATAGCTGAGAGTTTCCATAATCTGGGGAAGGAAACAGGCATTCAAGTCCAGGAGGCACAGAGAACTGCCTCCAAAGTCAACAAAAATAGGTCAACACCCCGATGTCTAAGAGTAAAACTTGCAAATCTCAGAGACAAAGAGAAAATCCTGAAAGCAGCTCAGGACAAGAGGTCTCTAAGCTACAAGGCTAGAAACATTTGACTGGCAGCAGACCTATCTATAGAGACCTGGCAGGCCAGAAAGGACTGGCATGATATATTCAGGGTGTTAAATGAGAAAAATATGCATCCAAGAATACTTTATCCAGCTAGGATGTCATTCAAGATAGAACGAGAGATAAAAAGCTTCCAGGACAAACAGAAACTAAAAGAATTTGTGATCACTAAAGCAGCCCTGCACGAAATATTAAAAGGGATCCTTTAAGTAAAGAGAGAACCCAAAAGTAACACAGACGAGAAAGGAACAGAGACAATATACAGAAACAGTCACTTTACAGGTAATACAATGGAACTAAATTCATATCTTTCAATAGTTACTCTGAATGTAAATGGGCTAAATGCCCCAATCAAAAGACACAGGGTATCAGATTGTATAAAAAAGCAAGACCCATTGATATGCTGTCTGCAAGAGACTCATTTTAGACCTAAAAACACCTCCAGATTGAAAGTGAGGGGTGGAAAACTATTTATAATGCTAATGGACATCAAAAAAAGCTGGGGTGGCAATCCTTATATCAGAAAAATTAGATTTTAAACCAAATAAGAGATGAGGAAGGACTCTATATCATAATTAGAGGGTCTATCCAACAAGAAGATCTAACAACTGTAAATATTTATGCCCCTAACATGGGAGCAGCCAATTATATAAACCAATTAATAACAAAGAAATAATCATGGAAACAAATGAAAATGAAAATACAATTGTTTAAGAGCTTTGGGATGCAGCAAAGGTGGTCCTAAGAGGGAAGTACATAGCAATACAAGTCTTTCTCAAGAAACAAGAAAAGTCTCAAACACACAACCTAACCTTACACCTAAAGGAGCTGGAGAAAGAACAGCAAATAAAACCTAAACCCAGCAGGAGAAGAGAATTAATAACTATTAGAGCAGAAATCAATGAAACAGAAAACAAAAGAATAGTAGAACAGATCAATGAAACTAGGAGCTTGTTCTTTGAAAGAATTAATAATATTGATAAGCCCTGGCCAGAATTATCAAAAAGAAAAGAGAAAGGACCCAAATAAAGAAAATCATGAATGAAAGAGGAGAGATCACAACCAACACCAATGAAATACAATTATAACATATTGTGAGCAACTCTATGCCAACAAATTAGGAAATCTGGAAGAAATGGATGCATTCCTAGAGACATATAAACTACCAAAACTGAAACAGGAAGAAACAGAACACCTGAACAGACCCATAACCAGCAAGAAAATTGAAGCAGTAATAAAAAAATCTCCCAACAAACAAAGAGTCCAGGACTGGAGAACTTCCCAGGGGAATTCTACTAAACATTTAAAGAAGAATTAATACCTATTCTTCTGAAGCTGTTTCAAAAAATAGAAATAGAAGGAAAACTTCCAAACTCATTCTATGAGGCCATCATTACCTTGATGCCAAAACCAAAGACCCCACCAAAAAGGAGAATTACAGACCAATATCCCTGATGAACATGGATGGAAAAATTCACACCAAAATACTAGCCAATAGGATCCAACAGTACATTGAAAGGATTATTCACCATGACCAAGTGGGATTTATTCCTTGGCTGCAGGAGCAGTTCAACATCTGCAAATCAATTGCTGTGATACAGTACATTAATAAAAGAAAGGACAAGAACCATATGATCTCAACAGATGCAGAAAAAGCATTTGACAAAGAATGGCATCTTTTCATGATTAAAACTCTCCACAGTGTAGGGATAGAGGAAATATACCTCAATATCATAAAAGCCATATATGAAAGCCCACAGCAAATATCATTCTCAATGGGGAAAAACAGAGCTTTTCCCCTAAGGTCAGGAACACAGCAGGGATGTCCACTATCACCACTGTTGTTCAACATCATGGTAGAAGACCTAGTCTCAGCAATCAGACAACAAAAAGCAATAAAAGGCATCAAAGTTGGCAAAGAAGTCAAACTTTTATTCTTTGCAGATGACATGATACTCTATGTGGAAAACCCAAAAGACTCCACCCCAAAATTGCTGGAACTCATACACGAATCCAGCAATGTGGCAGGATATAAGATCAATGCACAGAAATCAGCTGCATTTCTATACACTAGCAATGAGACAGAAGAAAGAGAAATTAAGGAGTTGATCCCATTTACAATTGCACCAAAAACCATAAGATACCTAGGAATAAACCTAACCAAAGAGGCAAAGGATCTGTACTCAGAAAACTATAGAACACGCATGAAAGAAATTGAGGAGGACACAAAGAAATGGAAAAACATTCCATGCTCATGGATTGGAAGAACAAATATTGTTAAAACGTCTATGCTATCTAGAGCAATCTATGCATTCAATGCAATCCCTATCAAAATACCATCAACTTTTTTTTCACGGAGCTGGAACAAATAATCCTAAAATTTGTATGGAACCAGACAACTCCCTAAATAGCCAAGGAATGTTGAAAAAGAAAACCAAAGCTGGTGGCATCACAGTTCTGGACTTCAAGCTGTATTACAAAGCTGTAATCATCAAGACAGTATGGTACTGGCACAAAAACAGACACATAGACCAATGAAATAGAATAGAGAACCCAGAAATGGACCCTCAACACTATGTTCAACTAATCTTCAACAAAGGAGGAAAGAATATCCAATGGAAAAAAGACAGTCTCTTCAACAAATGAAGTTGGGAAAATTTGATATCCACATGCAGAAGAATGAAACTGGGCCATTTCTTTACACCATACACAAAAATAGACTCAAAATGGATGAACGACCTAAATGTGAGAGTGGAATCCATCAAAATCCTAGAGGAGAACACAGGCAGAAACCTCTGTGACCTCGCCTGCAGCAACTTCTTGCTAGACACATCTCCAAAGGTAAGGGAAACAAAGACAAAAATGAACGATGGGGACGTCATCAAGATAAAAAGCTTCTGTACAGCAAAGGAAGAGTCAACAAAACCAAAGGACAACTTACAGAATGGGAGAAAATATTTGTAAATGTCTTATCAGATAAAGGTCTAGTATCCAAAGTCTATAAAGACCTTTTCAAACTTGACACCCAAAGAACAAATAATCTAATCAATAAATGGGTAGAAGACACGAACAGACATTTCTCCAAAGAAGACATACAAATGGCCAACAGACACATGAAAAAATGCTCAACATCACTCGGCATCAGGAAAATACAAATCAAAACCACAATGAGATACCACCTCACGTCAGTCAGAATGGCTAAAATGAACAAGTCAGGAAATTACAGAGGTTGGCGAGGATGTGGAGAAAGGGGAACCCTGTTGGTGGGAATGAAAGCTGGTATAGCTACTCTGGAAAACAGTATGGAGGTTCCTCAAAAAGTTGATAATAGAGCTACCCTATGACCCAGCAATTGTATTACTGGGTATTTACCTTGGAGATAAAAATGTAGTGATCTGAAGGGGCACCTGCACCCCAATGTTTATAGCAGCAATGTCCACAATAGCCAAACTATGGAAAGAGCCCAGATGTCCATCCACAGATGAATGGATAAAGATGTGAGATACACACACACACACACACACACACACACACACACACACACACACAATGGACTATTACTCAGCCATCAGAAAGGATGAATACTTACCATTTACATCGATGTGGATGGACCTGGAGGGCATTATGCTGAGCGTAATAAGTCAGAGAAAGACAATTATCATATGATCTCATTCATATGTGGAATTTAAGAAACAAAATAGAGGATGACAGAGGAAGCGAGGAAAAAGTAAAACAATACGAAATCAGAGAGGGAGACAAACCATAAGAGTCTCTTAACTATAGGGAAAAAACTGAGGGTTGCTGGAGGGGCGGGGGGTGGGGGGATGGGGTAACTGGGTGATGGACATTAAGGAGGGCATGTGATGTAATGAGCACTGGCTATTATGTAAGACTGATGAATCACTGACTTCTACCTCTGAAACTAATAATACATTATATGTTAATTAATTGAATTTAAAAAAATTTAAAAAAGGAATTAAGGGGAAAAATTCCCATTTCAAACACTGCATTATGTAATTGTACCTGCCCAAGCAGACCATTTACAAATATTAGCTCAATAAACTGCTAGCATCCATAAAAAGGCAGCTTTATTACTACAATGTAAGCATTTGAAAGATTTGTATCTAAGAAAGAAAAGACAAAAACAAACTGGAATGAAAACCTAGATATCACGTCTAAGATCAGGGCTTTTTGTTTGGGCCTTTATATTCTTCTCTCCCTCTGCCACATCCTTCTGGATTTCTAGGCCTCATTCCTCGAGGACCCTGTCCACCCACAGGTCTTACACCTGTCTGCCCCACATGCTCAGTACATATGTTCCTTCCCATAATGGCACTACTCATGGTTGCTGGTGGAACTCCAGGATTAGCTTCATAACCTATGCCACCACCACCATCTTGAGGTAGAAATTTGTGGCCTCCTGAATCACAGGGCTCTCCCATGTTCTTTGCTCCTCCTCCATCCATTCCCATGTCTATTTCTCTTGGATCCCTGTAGCCCATCTGGCCTTTCCTCTCCTTGGTGTCTCACTTGTTCTTCCATCTCACATTGACCAGTCTTCATCTCTTCCCTTCCATGTCAGCCTTTCTCTTGCTTTAAGTGCATTTCTTTACATTTCTGCATTTCTTGATTGTGAAGTTCTTCCATACAGCTTAATTCCACCTGTTGTCCTATAGCTATATCTTCAAGCTCACTCTATCCTTTCTATTCTATTGAGCTTATTTAGTGAGTTTTTCACTTTGTTATTGTAGTTTTCAGTTCTAAACCCTTCATTTGGTTCATGTTTTCAATTTCTTTGCTGAGGATTTCTATTTCTTTGCTGAGACTTCCTACTTTCAAGTTTCAAATGCAGTCCAGTCATTTCTCATTAAGCTATTTTTATGATGACTACCTTAAAATCTTTGTCACAATTCCAACATCTCTGTTATCTTGATATTGGTGTTTGCTGATCAATTTTTCTAATTGAAGTTAAGATTTTCTTGGACATTGGTATAAGTGATTTCTATTGTATTCTGGAAATATGGGATATCATCTTATGAGACTTTGGATCTTCCTGAATCTTCTGAGTCAGATCTCTTCTGATACTGTGCAGCAGGGAAGGGAGCACTGCCTAGTTACTGCTAGTGGGTACAGAAGGAGATTCCTCTATTGTTGGGCAAGGATGAAAGTCTAAGCTCCCCACTAGCACTTCTAGACACTACTCCTAAGGAAGAAGAGGGGTGCTTCTTCACAGCTATGTGAAGGTAGAAGTCTAGGGTCCCCACTCAGCCTTTGGTTATAGGAGTGGGAGTGAGGCTGCAGGTTTTTTTTTTGGTGGTTTGGGCTAGAGTAGGACAGTTACTGTCTGAAAGTTTTCTGTCTGGCTAGGTTGCTCCTCTCCTGTTACTTTGGCTAGAAGAGAAAGGTTTTTCTCAGGCTTTTAAAATCTGCACCATTTGGATTTCTGGGATAAAAACTTCTCCAGCATCTAGTCCAGAATATATGAGACAGAATACTCGCTGCTGTCATTTCTCAGGTGCAAAGTCCCTAGCCTGTCTCCCTTCTTTTTTTCAGATTTCAGAGTATTCTTATGTTCGTTTTATAATGTCCAGGGTTTTAACTGTACTTAGCAGGAGTAAGAGGGAGAAGTGAGTCTACTTCATTTTGTCTGGAAACTGGAACTCCTTTTTTCCCCCCAAAGAATTTATGGATATGAAAATTTCCGAATATGACTCTGGCCAAATCTCTTAAGTTTTGATAAGTAGTAGTATCATTTTTTATTTTAGAATACTATCTAATTTCAAATTTGATGACCTCTTTAATCTAAGAATTATTTTTAAAAAATGTAATTCCTTCATGTCAGATTTTTTTATTATTCTTGTGTTAATTAGTTTTATGTCATATGTCTGACAATGTCATCTATATGATTTCTATTTTTTAAAAAATAAATATTTTTGTGTATTCTTTTTGGGTATAGTTTTATATAAACCCATAAATAGAAAAATCAGGCGTGTTAACCCTCTACATCTTTAATTAATTAATTAATTAATTTTTATTATGTTCAGTTAGCCAACATATAGTACATTATTAGTTTTTGATTTAGTGACTAATGAGTTGTGGAACATTACATCTTTAATTATTTTTTATGATTGATCTGTGACATTCTGATAGAAGTATGTTATGGTTTCCCACTATGACTGTACAATGGTTTTATCATATTGTCTTTAAGTTTTCCTAAATACCTGCTTTATATGTTTCATTGATACTATCGTGTAGGTAAAAGTTTAGAACTGTTATAGCGTCTTGTTATATTGCAACTCCCTTTTTGAGTATAATTGACACACAATGTTACATTAGTATCATGTGTACAAGTTAGTGATTTGGCAAGTTTATACATTATGCTATGTTCACCCCAAGTGTACTTACCATCTGTCCCATTACACTGCAATATCATTCTCTGTACCCCTTACGCTGTCCCTTTGATTCCCATGAATTATTCATTTCATAACTGGAAACCTTTATCTCCCTCTCTTCTTCACCCATTTTGTCCAATCCTCCAACCCCCTCCCCTCTGGCAACCATCAGTTTGTTATCTGTATTTATAGATCTGATTCTGCTTTTTGTCTCTGTAACTCTTATCAATACAAACTATCCTTCCTGTGCCTTTTACTGACTTGTGCCTTGAATTATATTTACCATTTTTAATATTAATGTTGCCACCATTGCTTTCTTTTTGTTAGCATTTACATTATTTATCTTTACACATTCTTTTATTTTCTGGTTTTTTCCATATAATCTTATCTTAGGGATATTTTTGTAAGTAGCATCTAGCTGGATTTTGGTCTTATATGTATTCTGGAAATCTTTATCTTTATTTATTTATTTTTTTAAAGATTTTATTTGTTTATTTGACAGAGATAGAGACAGCCAGCAAGAGAGGCAACACAAGCAGGGGGAGTGGGAGAGGAAGAAGCAGGCTCCCAGCAGAGGAGCCTGATGTGGGGCTCGATCCCAGAACACTGGGATCACACCCTGAGCCGAAGGCAGATGCTTAATGACTGAGCCACCCAGGCGCCCCTGGAAATCTTTAATATGGTAATTTAACTAATTCACATTTTAATGTGATCACTAGCATATTCATTCTCATTTCATCAGCACAAAATTGTCACTGACAAAAACACACAGCTGTTGGTAATGTAGGTTTTGGGGACCAACAGACGGTTAGAGGCCTGACTCTGTCACAAGCTTTGTGCCTCTGGAAAATGAGTCACCTTCCTCATCTATAAAATGGGGCTATTAATATTACCTACCTGAATAGAGTGGTTGTAGAAATTTCAAAATAAAGCATTGAAAGCACTTAGCTCAGTGCCTAGCACAGAGAAAATGTTTAAGAAATATTGCAGTTATTACTGTTATTGTTACTGCTGTTTTTGTTGTGTGACCAAGTACCAAGTATCAAAACTTTGTGATTCAAATCTAGACCTTTAGTTTTATTTTTCTTCCCAAGCTATGGCTGCGCATCTCACCCCACCTATTAGATATTTCAATTTTGCAATCTCTTTGTCACCACAAATTCAACATGTCCCTTTACAACTGACATCTTCCTATAGAATTTCTCTGTTTCTATCAATGGCAGCATTGTTGACCTAGTCTCTACATCTTCACATCACCTTGATTCATATCCCATATCTGGTAGCCAACATTTGACTTGCAGGTGTTGTCTAAAATGACTCCTGTATTCTTCTTTCCACTCCATTGTTATTAGCACCAATCCAATGTATCTTATCATCTCAAGCCTGGATTATTTTCTTTGATATCAAATTCTCCTCACTACAATGTATACTGTCATCAAATCAATATTCTGTAAACACCACTTTCATCATGTCACTCGTTGCTCAAAAACTGTTGATAATTTCAGACTTGTGAGAAAATCTGGTTAAATATCTCTGCCTAGGGGCGCCTGGGTGGCACAGCGGTTAAGCGTCTGCCTTCAGCTCAGGGCGTGATCCCGGCGTTATGGGATCGAGCCCCATATCAGGCTCCTCTGCTATGAGCCTGCTTCTTCCTCTCCCACTGCCCCTGCTTGTGTTCCCTCTCTCGCTGGCTGTCTCTATCTCTGTCAAATAAATAAATAAAATCTTAAAAAAAAAATCTCTGCCTATTTGCAGTGCCTTCATAATCTGACCCCACCTTATTCAATTTTGTTGATAATTATACTCCAAAATGCAAAGCCACTCTATGCAGGTTGGCCTCTCCACTGTGCACTCACAAGTCAAGCTCATCCCTGTCTCTAGATCTCATTCATGGTATTTTTCCCTTACCTAAAACTCTTTTCCTTTTTCCTCCTCCCATATGAATTCTACCCATCCCCAAAAGCCTTGATAAGTCCCACCTCAGTCAAGAAATTTTCTTTAACAACGTGATCGCCTTCACTTTAAAATACTGATCTAATGGTTGGTACTTCTTTATATACTGCCTTCAATTGTTTTCTATTATTTTTGTGTTTCAGCTTTGCCTCTCCAATTAGACTTTATACTTTCTGAAGACAACGCTGGGAACATAGTGTTTATTAATCAGGTACTTGTTAATTGGCTTAAATAAAGAAGAAAGGCAAAAAGAAGAAAGACTACCCTACTTTCTCAACTCCTCTGTGTTTGAAGGACTTTAAAAATGTGACCAATATCCCTAATAGTCTGACTGGACATTGAATGATTTATGAGAAAGCATTTTTCTCTAATGAAAAGGAATTCTATGTACTCTGGCAGTACAAACAGGCTTTTGGAAGCAATTGCAAAGACACAGAAAGGAAGCAGTGCTTCAGTATTGGCTCTAGTCCTCTAGGAACTGAGAGAATAATAAATCCTTTCACCCAGTTTCAAATAAGCAATGTCAGGAAGCCCAGCCAATAAGGGAAAGATAAACTGAAAGCCTATTCACTTCTCCCTGTTAAATTTTATTGCTTTGGTTAGGCAAGTCTTGGAAGGATAAGTCTGGGAACTTCTCTATAAAATCTTGATGTTCCACTGGAGTAAGACAGATGCAGAATGTATTATTACTATCTTTAAAATGAATTGCATTAATAAAATTTCTGCAAATTGACCTAAAAACCGATTAGTTCCCAAGTAGCCCCCAAGTTATTCTATTACATTTTTTGAATTATAGCCCTCAAACCATCTGAAATATTCTTGTGCATTAGTTCATTTGTTACATATTTATTCTAAAACATAAAAGCTCCATGAGAGTAGAAACCTCATCTGCCTTATTCACCCCATGTATCCCAAGTGCTTAGATAAGTGCCTGGCACAAAATAGGGGCTAATACATTACTATTGAAAGAATAAATGATAATGAGTAGCTCTCCAGTGACTTTAAGCATTTGAAGGGCTAACCACATGATTTATTCCAAAAATACATTAGTTTCTTGCCTCATACAACCTTACCAAGCATGGTATGTGAGATGGGGAAGGTGATGGTGGGCTGGCCTGTCATCCTCCAGCGGCTACAGAGGTAGGAGAGGTCTGTTCTAAGCATTTCTACTATCATCTTGTTGTCCAGAGCCAGGTAGAACTGTTGCTGGTCTATAAACTGAGAAAAAGAAGAAAAATAACAGCTCAGAATAATTTACTCTTACAACTGTCCAATAAAATTTTAAAGTACTCACATATTCACAAAGCTATATAACATGTCGCAGAGGCAACAATATCTCCAACTTTAGTTCCTCATTCTTTCCAGAGAATCTGATAGTCCACTGAAACATAGTTTTTGACATTTTTACAGTGTACTATAATTTACAAAGTGTTTTCAAGTACATAATTTTATTTAATTATATAACAAATGAGTGAGGGCTTATCTTTTAATAGATGAAAATAAGGCCAAGAGACATTAAGCTGATTAACAAAGTCATATGGCTAGCAAATGGCAAGGTCAGAAATAGAATCTCTGGTCTGTTACTCTTTCGTCTATACCTCAGCTGCACAATTTCACATGTAAAATGACAAATGGGGAGCTTTAGCTTTCTTTGCAGAAAATAGTTTCTCCTCCTATGCACACATATAATTGTAATGTGGCTAATAAATATCAGGCTAATAATGGGTAAAATCATGGCTAAAACAGTACTGACATTTTTCTTTAGAAGAGGATATCAATGATTTCCAGGCATATAAAAAGGCCCCCTGTCCAAAACAAAGAGAGCACATAATACAGTAGCCAAATAAAAAGACTATATTTTGTTAATAAATGACACTTCTTTTTAACATTAAAAAGGAGTATTTTTTAAAGTACTCCAACATGTATAAAATCCCCAGTCACTGTTTCTGCAACAGCCAGGGCTACTCTTGGTAGCCACAATCACTTGGCATTGTTCTGTGCTACAACTTCAATTCAGTCCAACTCAACAAATATTTATTAAGCAACTTAATATGTGCAAGGCCCCATGAACTCTAATACTTGTTCTAACTCCAGTAAATGTTTTATTTCTGTAATGTTTCTGTTTTACTTCCATTCATCTCAATGCATGCGAAAGCTCATTTCACACACCTGTGGAGTGAAGGTGAAGACAGTCTTCCGAATGTCATAGAGTTTTGAAGTTCCAAGGACTCCCATATGCCTGTAGGGTCGTCCACTGAGTTTCATTCTACTGTTGCATCCTGAGATAGAATTGAGAAATGCTCAAGATCTTTCTAGAGCACAAATACAATCAGTAAACTTTTTTTTTTTTGTATTAGGTTTACACTTTCCGATTGAACAAACTAAGTTCTGTGTCTCAAAGTTAGTATCCATGTCATGTACAAGGCCATACGAAGCACTGCAGGGCTCTCCAAGAGAAAGGTACACAATTACCTCTGTTCTTAAAGGAATTTATGCTCTTATAAAGAAGTCACATAATCTACATATGAGAGAAAAGAATGCACATGAAAATTAATAGTTCTATGAATGATAGAATTCCATTACTGATATTCATATGCTGAATTTCCTTAAATCCCATGAAAACTGCAAAAGCTACATTGACTATCAAACATTAATATAAACTATGCTTTAAGAAAGCTGAAAAAAACCTCGTCAGCTTAAAGATGGCATACTAAACTGGAAAGCTGAAATGAGTTTAATCTTGATCTCCTTCAGTTGCATAGTACTGATACAGTTTAATTCAATGAACAACACATCTTATCCAAATAAGTCAAAATATTTTAATATTATTGTGTCTCATAGGAAATTTTGTGGAACCTTATACATAGAGTAAAATTCACTTACCAGAGGAACATTTTTGAAAACTTAAGAAAGGGGAAGTCTGTGTATGTATGTATGCGTGCACACGCGCGCGCACACACACACATTATTTCTTTGAGTATGTCTTCTTTTTTATAGTTTAGCATTCTGAAATTAGAATCTATCTGATAATTAAAGTCTATGTTACATGTAGTCGAATTTCTTTTTGTCTTTCAAAAGGCAATTATCACAACAATACCTCTTATAATGAGGCAATAGTTCATTTATTCACACACTTCTCCCCCTTTTATAACATAGGATATATTGTATAAAATAGGATAGCAGTATACACAAAGAGCTTGTTCTCAAACTCTTTCTCTCCAAAATATATATTGAATATCATTTCATGTTAGTACTGACAGAACTATACTGCTTTTTTTTTTATTGGAACACATTTTTTCTTGGGGATTTTATTTTTGCCCCTGCTTTATCCTGAAACTTATCAAATATGCACATTTTTAGTGTTGCTCCACTTTTAGGGACAGAACCAGAGAGCTATCAACGCCTTCATCATATTCCAGGGTCCACTCTGGAAAGCACATGTTTTACCTTAGATTGATATCACAACCAGGTTTATCCACTACTCCTTCCATTTTGTTTCTTTTTTTATTGTAGTAAAATATACATAACATAAAATTTACCATTTTAACTATTTTTATTTTATTTTTAAAAAATACATCTTTTATTTACTTATTAGAGAGAGAGAGAGAGGGCATGAGCAGGGGTAGGGGCAAAGGGAGAAGCAGACTCCCCCCTGAGCAGGGAGTCCAATGCGGGGCTCCATCCCAGGACCCTGGGATCATGACCTCAGCCGAACGCAGACACGTTAACCAACTGAGCCACCCAGGCACCCCATTTTAACCATTTTTAATCAGTGGCATTAAGTACATTCACAGTATTGTACTACTAGCACCACCACCCACCTCCAGAACTTTTCCATCCTCTCAAACTGAAACTGTACCCATTAAACAATAACTCCTGATGTTTCCTTCTTGCCAGTCCCTGGCAATCACCATTCTTTCTGTATGTATAAATTTGCCTTCTCTTACCACCTCATATATGTGGAATCATACAATATTTGTCCTTTTGTGACTGGTTTATTCCTCTTAGAATAATGTCTTCAAGGCTCATCCATTTTGTACTATGTGTCAGAATTTTATTCTTTTTCAAGGCTGAAAAATTTCCATTGTATATACACACCATGTTATGTTTATCTTTTCACCCATCACTGGACACTAGTATAGTGGTAATTTCTTATAGTATAATATACATGAAGTATGTAAATCTTAAATGTAAAAATTGGTGAATTTTGGCATAGTAAACACACAACCCAAATCAAGATATGGAACATTATCAGCACTGCAGAAGCCTCCCTGTGCCCCCTTTCCAGTTGTTAACATCCCCCAGCTCCCAAAGTTCACCACCATTCAAACATCAATCACCATAAATAAGTAGGTTCATTTCTTAGCTTTATATTAATAGAATAATATAATATGCACTTTTTGGCATCTAGTTTCTTTCACTCAACATTAAGTCTATGAGATTCATCCATATTGGTGTATGTAGAATTGGTTCACTTGTTTTCACTGCTGTATAATATTCCAACATATGAATGTATCATTATTTGTTCATTCACTTGTTGATGGACATTTGAGATCCCCCTCCCATTTTTTGTTATTATAAATAAAGCTTCTATGAACATTCTTGTTGTGCTGGAGGTCCCAAAGATTACCTCCAGGTTTGGTGATCAACTAGGATTCACAGAACTCAGTATACAGCTGTATTAATAGCTAAGGTTTATTAAAGCAAAATGATACAAAGCAAAAAGAGTAAAAAAAAAAAGGGTGCATGGTGCAAAATCCAGAGGAAACCAGGCACAAACTTCTAAGATTCTTCTCCTAGTGCAGTCACATAGCACATGCATAATTCTTCCAGCATCAAAATGTGACAACATGTGTGAAATGCTGTCTAGCAAGGATGTTCTTAGAGACTCAATGTTTTTATTAAAGGCTGGTCACATGGGCACCCTCTGCATAGCACATACCCAAACTCCAGACTCTCAAAAGGAAAGCAGGTATCCAGCATAAGGCATACTCTTTGTACAGTTTAGACACACAGTAAACCACTCTTATCCTTAAGAGGTTGGTGGAATCCTCCCCAAATCCAGGTCTTCAGATGTCATCCAAGGGACAAACTTGCAAGCAGTTTTTTCTAAAAATAGCATTCTCAGGCTTGTCATGTAAACTCTTTTTCTGCACAGTCCACCCCATTGGCTCTTGGCCAATCTGTCTTTGTCAGCAGGCCCCAATGCAGCAAAGTAAGCCTCACCTGTAGTGTTATCCTCAGTTATGCTCTCAGGGGTCTTAGATTTAGCTAGATAGAACAAGCAATTACTGTAAGGATGTATCTTCAACCACCAGGTAGCTTCCTCCTTAAGTTTCTGTATTAACCTTTTTTATCTGGCTTGAGGGATCAATCCAGGCACAGCTCAAGCCTGGTCAGTAAATTGAAGCTGAACTGAATGCCTTCCAAGGCTGAGGCAGTGCCAGGATAGTCAGGGCTCACAGACAAGTACAATTCCAGAGGGCATACACAATACTCTTGGACAAAAAGAGTTTACAAATGTTAGGCATCACATACATTAATCAGGCAGTTTAGGTTAACAGGACCTCCAATAGGGCCTCCCACCATAGGCTTCCTATCCTAAGGTTTCTAGTCCAGTCCAAAAAATTCAGTTCATTCTTTGATTCCAATGGGAGTGTCTCCTGAAAGCAGCTGTCTCATTTAGCAACCATAGTTTTACAATCCTCTCCTCTCATCCAGAACTTTTGTCTGGAAGAACTGTATGCAAGATGTTTAAGAACATTTTCATAGGTAAACATTTTATACAGTTTAACCAGAAAGACATATCATGTCCAGGAACTGGTCAAGATGAAATCCTGAATCTTCAAATATTTTAAAAATTGTTTTCATACCACTCTTCCCTTTGGTCCCAATCATGTATCCAGTGAGCAGCCTAGAAAAGATCACTCTCTTTCTCGGGACAGCTGCATTTAATAAGCAAATTGCATTACTAGGTTTGTGTATCAGGAGAACAGTGAGAGGAATGAAGTTATCAATCTATTTTTGTAAACTGGAACTAATCTGGAAAGCCAAACACAACGACCAACAGCAGTGGCACAGTCCCAAGAAGGGGTCAAGAGCAATATGTCAGGAGTCTGGGAAGGGTCACATTTCCTGTGATGTGCCTTCCCCCACTTTATAGTTTTTGCAGAAATCACAAGAATGCACTCAGTTTCTGTATCAGACATAAAGAGCCAATCAGCAGATCAATTTCAAATGGCCCAATCAGAGAACAAGCCTTTTCATGTGGGCATCAGTAACTGTCCCAAATGGCCCAGCCAGAACCCAGGATGGTTTCATAAATTTAGAGCCCCACAGGAGGGGTGACCCAAATCTGCAATGATTTGAGTCTGAGTTCAACTGAGTTTCATTTTGTTCATTCAGACTTTGTTTAGCCTGTGCCCGCTTTCAGTTCAGCATATCTGGTGCTGAGGTGGGAACAGTCTATAGCAGACCAAGTCTAAGTGATAAGCAAGACTTCCCTAAACTATTGTGTCTTGCAGTCCAAACTGAACACTCAAAATTGTGCACATAAGGATGAAAAATTATCAGCCTCTAAGAGTTAGACATTTGGTTTCATAAAAAGCTTATTAGCAACTAAAACTGCTTTTTAAACTCAAAGAAATTTATTTTCTTTGGGAGATTGTCTTTTCATGTCTTTCTTTTTCTAGAAGCTCCAATCAGTAAAAAATGATAGCAAAAATCATTAGTTACGGAGACTAGCTGTTTTTCCATTACTCAAAGAATTTGAATTTCGATCTCCCCACTGGCAGCAAAGAGCAAGGTGCCTGTGTTCCACTAACACTCTTTCTTTTTCGCAGCTTTCTTTGATCAGAATGATCTCTCTAGCTTTATGAGATTATAAAAATATAACATTTTACATCAATTTTTGTCATCTCTCCAGATGCAAAAGCCACAAAATAACAAAGCCATTTATGACATGTGTTGTGATGAGCACTGGGTGTTATATGCAAGTAATGAATTGTTGAACACTATATAAAAAAATGGGCCAAAGACATGAGCAGACACTTTTCCAAAATGGACACACAAATGGCTAACAGACACATGAAAAAATGTTCAACATCATTAGCCATCAGAGAAATTCAAATCAAAACCACACTGAGATACCACTTTACACCAGTTAGAATGGCAAAAATTGACAAAGCAAGAAACAACAATTGCTAGAGAGGATGTGGAGAAAGGGGAACCTTCTTACACTGTTGGTGGGAATGCAGGTTGGTACAGCCACTTTGGAAAACAGTATGGAGGTTCCTCAAAAAGTTAAAAAGAGAGCTACCCTATGATCCAGCAATTGCAGTACTGGGTATTTACCCCAAAGATACAGATGTAGTGAAGAGAAGGGCCATATGCACCCCAATGTTCATAGCAGCATTGTCCACAATAGCCAAACTGTGGGAGGAGCTGAGATGCCCTTCAACAGATGAATGAATAAAGAAGATTTCGTTCATATATACAATGGAATATTACTCAGCCAGCAGAAAGGATGATTACCCAACATTTGCATCGACATGAATGGAACTGGAGGAGATTATGCTAAGTGAAATAAGTCAAGCAGAGAAAGACAATTATCATATGGTTTCACTTATTTGTGGAACATAAGGAATAGCATGGAGGACATTAGGAGAAGGAAGGGAAGAGTGAAGGGGGGGAATCAGAGGGGGAGCCAAACCATGAGAGATTATGGACTCTGGGAAACAAACTGGGGGCTTTGGAGGGGAGGGTGGGGGATGGGCTAGCCCGGTGATGGGGATTAAGGAGGGCAAGTATTGCATGGAGCACTGGGTGTTATATGTAAACAATGAATCATGGAACACTGCACCAAAAACTAATGATATATGGTATGGGGACTAACACAACATAATAAAAAAAGAAGAAAAAAAAACTAATGATGTACTATATGTTGGCTAACTGAACATAATAATAAAATAAAATAAAAAATTCTCCTTTTCATTCTTATTGAAAGTTTACTCAAACCTGTAGCAGAAAATTCAGCATTTACCTATGTAACATTATAGTTGCAGGGAGATCCCAGCTGTAATATGGGGGTGGGGGTGGGAGGCTGCTGTATCAGTGGCCAGAGTATTTTTCCCTTTGATTTATAAAACTGCTCTAGCCCTGGGAAGTGATTTAACCTTTCTTCCTCCCACTTGGACAAAAGGTGCACGAACTTTTTAACATTTTGGCCCACCCATGGATCACCTTTGGGAGTGTTTGGGCCCCTTCTCCTTTAGTCTGGAGGAGAAAATAAAAACCAAAGGCGTCATCTAGGATGCACTTCCCCTCCCCCTCACTTCAGCCATCATGGCCAAAAGTAGCCAGAGGATCCACCGAGCCAGCTCTCCTGGAGTTGGAACAATCATTTTCAAATTTCATAGGTAACTTCTACCTCTCACAACAGAAAGCAGTTCAGCTGCTGTTTTGTATCGTGGATCAATCTGTAGGCACCCAGGTACCACAGGTTTGTCATCCTCTACCTTCCTTTTTTCAAACAATGCTTTTGCCATATTTAAGCGAGTTAGGGTCACTCTAGAAAATCCCACCACTGTCACCACTGTGTTGGGTGTTCTGAAGACCACCTCAGGTTTGGCGATGCGCTAAGAAGGACTCATGGGACTCTCGTCATACTTGTGGCTAGGACTAATTACAGCAAAAGGATACAAAACAAAATCAGCCAAGGAAAAAGGTGCACGGTGAGAAGACTAGAGGAAAAGAGGCACAAGTTTCTAAGAGTCCTCTCCCAATGGAGTCATGCAGAACGTGCTTAATTTCTCCAGCATCAAATTGTGACAACATGTGTGAAATGCTGCTTACTAGCTCAGTTGAGAATCGGTACCCAATATTTTAATTAAGGGGCTGATCATATAGGCACCCTTTGCCTGACAGGTATCCAAACTCCAGACTTTCAGAAGGAGAGCAGGTGTTCAGCACAAGCTACATTATTTGTACAATTAAGACATAGTAAACTAGGGGCATCTGGGTGGCTCATTCGGTTAAGCGTCTGACTCTTGATTTTGACTCAGGTCATGATCTCGGGGTCATGGGATCCAGCCCTGCGTCGGGCTCCACACTCAGCATGGAGTCTGCTTGAGATTCTGTCTCCTTCTCCCTCTGCCACTCCTGCTCATGCTCTCTCTTTCAAAATAAATAAAGAAATCTTAAATAAATAATCTTTAAAAAAAGACATAGTAAACTATACTTATCATTAGAAAGATGATGGAAATCTTCCCCAAATCCAAGTCTTCAGATGCCAGCCAAGAGCCAACCTTGCACGCAGGCCTTTCTAACAATGGTGTGTGTGTGTGTGTGTGTGTGTGTGTGTGTGTGTGTGTGTGTCTGTATATACACATTTCTGTTGAGTATACATCCAGTAGTAGAAATGATAGACCACAGGGTATGTGTATGTCCAGTTTTAGCAGATACTGCCTAATAGTTTTCCAAAGTAGTTGTACCAATTTACATTCCCACCAGCAGTGTATACAAGTTCCATTTGTTCCACATCTTTGCTAATGGTATGAACAGTTGTTAATTTTAACCACTCTAAGAGGTATGTAGAGGTATTTCACTGTGGCTTTAACTTGTGCTTTCCTGATGAAATAATGAAGTTAAGCTCCTCTTCATATGTTTAGTGGCCATCTACTTTTGTGAAATAACTTCATTTTTATATTGGGTTGTCTTCCCTTATTGATTTGTAGGAGTCAATCATAAATTCTGTATTTGAATCTTTTGTCAGCTATATGAATTGCAAATATGTTCTCCTACTCTGTGGCTTGCCTTTTTATTCTTGGCAGTTTCTTTTGATGACTAGAAGTTCTTAATTTTGTCAATATCACATCTTCTTTACCTATTCATCGGTCGATGGACACTTGGGCTGTTTCCATACTTTGGCTATTATAGATAATGCTGCTGTAGACATTGGGGTACACGTATCCCTTTCAATTAGCATTTTTGTATTTTTGGGGTAAATACCTAGTAGTGTGATTGCTAGATTACAGGGTAGTTCTATTTTTAACTTTTTGAGGAACCTCCATACTGTTGTCCAGAGTGGCTGCACCAGCGTACATTTCCACCAACAGCGCAAGATGGTTCCCCTTTCTCCACATCCTCGCCAATGCCTGTTGTTCTCTGTATTGTTGATTTTAGCCATTCTGCCTGGTGTGAGGTGGTATCTCATTATAGTTTTGGTTTGTATTTCCCTGATGTTGAGTGATTTGAGCATCTTTTCATATGTATGTTGGCCATCTGGATGTCTTCTTTGGAAAAATGTCTATTCATGCCCTCTGCTCATTTCTAATTGGATTATTTTTTTGGGTGTTGAGCTGTATAGGTTCTTTATATACTTTTATACTAACTCATTATCAGATATGTCATTTGCAAATGTCTTTTTCCATTCTGTATGTTGCCTTTTAGTTTTGTTGATTGTTTCCTTTGAAGAAGCTTTTTATTTT